>NC_048600.1:2735612-3059779 GCF_003668045.3 Cricetulus griseus | reverse complement strand
TGTGTGTGTGTGTGTGTGTGTGTGTGTGTGTATGTTCCTGTGGTCCAGGTGCATACAGACATGTGTTCATGAAGTAGAAGTCAGAGATCAATCCCGAGTGGCACCCACAGAGAGCTGACTACCTCCTTTGAGACAGGCTCTCAGGCTGGCTGGAAGCTCATCGAGTAGGCTAGACTGGCTGCTTGGAAAGCCCCAGAGACCCTGTCTGCTCCTCCCCAGCGGGATGACAAATGTGCACCCCCCATGCCGAGTGTTTCTACGTGAAGTGTGAGGATCAAACTAAGCTTCTCATGCTTGCAGGGCAAGTGCAGTACTGACTTTGTCATCCCTCCACTCCTTTGCTTAACGAATTTAGATATTATTTTTATTTATAATAACAGAATAATGAAAAGGTACAATTTACTCTCTAGTGATGACATTCATGAAAAAAAATTGCCTAAGGCCTGATTTTTTTAAAGAATATTTCAGGCTGGGCAATGGTGGCACACACCTTGAATCACAGCACTCAGGAGGCAGAGGCAGGTGGATCTCTATGAGTTCAAGATCACCTGGCCTATATGAGTTCCAGAAGGCTACACAGACTCTGTCTTGAAACACTAAAACAATAATAATAGTAAATAACAAAATTTGGAAGTTTTTGCAAATGTATTTGTGTGTGTATGGCATTGTGCATGCAGGCATGTCTGTATACCACACGCATTTTGTGTGTGCCCACAAAGGCCAGAAAAGAGCATCAGATCCTTAGGACTGGACTTATAAACATTAAAAACTTCCATGTGGGTGCAGGGTATTGAACCCAGGTCCTCTGGAAGAGCAGCTCTTAACCACCCATCCATCTCTCCAGCCCTAAAAATTTCACACAATGTATTTTGATTAAATTCACCCCAGCTCCTCCCAGATCCACACTTAACCTCCCTTCCCACCCAACGTCATGTTCTGTTCCTCTCTCTCTCCCTGCCCTGCTTTAAAAAACCTATTGAATTTGTGTTGCTCAGCTACTCTTGGGAGTGGGTCCTGGTGTTGCAGACATGTATCACCACACCCAGCTATAGAACTATTTTAGACATCGCTGTTGACAAGACTACAAAAGTAGTCTGTTAGATTAGCATGAGCAAGGTCTTGAGTTTGACCCCTAACATTTGCCAAAAGACAAAAGTTAATGTCATGGGGTTATGCAGCCTTTTTTATTGAAGTATCTATGAAATTTTAATGTCTAAATAAAAAAATTATATCATTTGTTTCCTCTAGAAAATAAACTAGATAGTGAAATTATAGTATTTTTTTATAAAAGCAAATATACTATAGACTTGACTTTGTACTTCCAAGCTACGTTATGTATACTTTAATATATATACACACAGACTTACCCCAACTTACCCTTCTAAAATACTGTAGTCTTCGTAATTTCCTACATCTATATACTGTATTTTGATCATTTTTACCCCTGCCACCCTCGCAAACTCACCCTACTTTCTCTGGAACTCTTCTTCCCAGCACATCCTCCTCTGTTCATGGCTTTCCCCGCCTAATACACAGAGTTTAATTAGGGATGCTTATATGTGCATGTGGTTACTTACCAGATCATGGGCAATTATTAGTAGAGTAGCTGTGTCTCTGAAGAAAAATGACTCCTCCTCCAGCAGCCCTTAACTGACAACAGCTCCTCAGTTAGGGGTGGTACTTTGAGTGCCCCATCCCATTCCCTGTTAGAATGTTGAGGAACTCAGTCGTGTACAGGTTTGGGTAGGTGACCACAGCTGCTATGGTTCATGAGTGTAACAGCTATGTTCTGGTCCAGAAGACAGTTTCACAACACCCCTCCCCATTCTCTAGCTCTTGCATTCTTTCTGTTTATTCTTCCACAGTGTCACTTGATTCTTGGGTGTGTGTGTGTGTGTGTGTGTGTGTGTGTGTGTGTGTGTGTGTGTGTGTGTGTATGTGTGTGTTACAAAAGCTCCATTTAGGACTGAGCATTCAACAATCAATTATCCTCCACATTTTGACCAGTTATAAGTCTCTACATTAACCACTGCTCACTGCAAAAATTGAAGCTTCTTTGAACAAGGTTGAGAGTAGTCCTAATCTGTGCATATAAACAAATACACTAGTAGGTTTTCTCTTAGAGCCTATGACCTCTCTTTCCATGGGCTTTTGACCAGGTTTACAGCACGACGTAGAAGAGGCTTTGAATTTAACCAAAGTGGTTGCTTACTGCCATAACATTCATGCCACTATTGTATTAAAGGCATTATCTTGCCTGGCAGGTCAGTTTTGTGTCAGCAGGGACCATGATGATGTAGAAACAACTCCACTGGCTCAAGCCTAGGCCTATTAAATATGGAATGACTAAAATATATTTGAACTGTGAAAAAGAAGACTCTAGCCAGATCATCAGTTTAACCTGCACACACAGATAAATTACAATCCCCTGTTCTAGTCCAACTAACTTGGAAGAGCTAACATCTGAAACCAGGCACAGGGATGCACACAGATAATCCTAACACTTGGGAGGCTGAAGCAGGATCAAAAATTTGAGGCCAACTTAGGCTACAGAGATCCTGTCTCAAATAAGAACAACAATAAAACAATATACACATTTGCCAATTTTTGTTTTGGCATCAAAGCACAGTATTTAAGCTGACAGAGAAGTAGTATACACCACACTTTTCTAACCACAGGGTTGAGTGAGGCTGGCTTTCTTATTTTTCAAATATAAATTACAATAGATCAAATGTAGACTCCAATTATCTTCAATTAAGTGGGTCATTTAAGACATCTGCAAAAACATAAAAACAATGCTATTTTCTCATTAATTTTTTGGAAAATATGGTTATTTTGTTATATTAATATGCAATGTTTTTACTGGGAGGTGGGGGTTGAGACAAGGTCATCCTATATAACCCAGGCAGCCTGTAAATCATAATATTCCTGATTTTGCCTTTTTGAGTACTGGTATTATCCAAGTATATTCCACCTTGTCCACCAACAGATTACTATTAAATGAATAATGTTTTGAAATTATTTAGTTTTCATTTCAAATGTTATCAACATTAATAAACATAATCCACATAAACCGAAACATTTTGGGGACCTCTGATCTAAGTGATCTTAGGAGTGTGAGATTTTTGATCATAGTCCCTGTAGCAGGCATACCTCTTCCCACAGAGCTTCTGGGTTCTCTGAGATTAATATACATAATGATATAATCCAGAATCTTTGTTTCCATCAATCTAAACATAGTCACAATGCATCAAGAGGAAATTAAAAATTTCAGAAATTTCAGAGTGATTGTAAATAAGGAAAATCTGATACTTAAGTACTTAAAGTGGTCTTTTATTAATCTACTATTTAATTTCAATCAAAGTAAAATTAAGTTATGCACTAACTTCATAGGCTTCCCATCTTTCCCTCAACCTCTCAGAATGATCTTGAATGGAGGCAGCTTCAATGTTCAAATCCATGATACAAACAGTGACTGAAAACTGCACCAGCTCCAAGCATCTGTCTCCACTAAGCCCTTGTGTGGCGTGTCTGGTCTGTGGCGGTGAATACTGCACACAGGGCAGCCGTGATGAGCAGATGCATCCCTTCATAGAGAAGCTTTGGAGAAAATACACTCCATATGAACAAGTGATAACGAAGGGATGTCACCAAAACAATGTATGTGGCAACTGGAACAGAGCCAATCAGTGCATAGCAGAAGCAAGCACGGCTCAGAGCTGGACCACTATTAACAAAACAGAAAATACATGTCAAAGCATGTCACAGCAACACTTCAGATTTCTACTTTGAAAATAGGTGAACACTCTTGCTTCTGGACTAGAATATACCACAATCTCTCTTCTGTGTACTTGGTGGGTCACTAGACACAATGATAACTTCCCTACAGGTGTACAGGAAAGGTAAAACTAGGCTCAGTAGGTAGGACGGCACTTGCTGCTAAACCTGACAATCGGAGTTCAATCCCTAGGACCCATATGGTAGAAAAAGAAAACTAACTGACAGTTACAAGTTGTCTTCTGACCTATATGTATGACACAGACACACACAGAGACACACACACACCAAATAAATAGATGTAATAAAAAATTAAAGCTAGTAATCCTTTTAAAAAGGACAGGCAAAACCTAATAAATTCATAAAATATATCAAACAACTATTTCTGTTAAGTAAATTTAAATAGTAACTTTAATGAGAATAGTAACATCTGCACTTCAAATGCTTAAAAATGCTTCTAAACACTTATAAATCACAGGATCCCTACTTCCTGTGGAGATATGTATGTTAGTTACCATACTGTATTACTAAAAATCATTGCCTCTTATGTCAGAGGTTCTCATCTCTCTTTGGATCCTATAGGGATCACCTGAATGTGTGCACAGTGCAAGTTGCTTTGTGACCAGTGGTGGCCATGCTCCAGGAAAACTAGGCCGTAATGTAAACTGAACATGTCAGATAAGCTGTAGCTCATGACAGGGTTACAGGTGAAGCAGCAAAGCTTGTGGCAGAGACTGGAGAGCCTGAGATTTGAGGATCTGGATGGTGAATTTAGGTCCTTTTACAATGATCAGAGGCTATGGATGGGATGTAGAACCTGGGACCATGGAATTTACAAATCTGGGGTTATCACAGACTCTTGAGAATAAAATGTATTTATGTAATGCAAAAGGAGTGGTTCCTATCTCGGGAATGATATGCCTGAATGTAGGCCATGAGTTGCAGGGCATGCCTTGCTGGGGAATGTACTTAGAGACAGAGTGGCAAGTGTGTGCATCTGTTGATCAGGCAACTCCACCAGGTGCCACTTTAGGACATCTCCCCCAAACATCTATTTTCATGCTCATTATCCAGTGTTAACACCAATAGCTACTCAGTGGCCAAGAGACAAGACTGTTCTGAGCACCAGACCCCTGTTTTTTTTCTTCCTATCTTTTCTTTTCTTTCTTTCTTTTTTTTGTTTTTGTTTTTTCTTTTCAAGACAGGGTTTCTCTGTGTAGCTTTGGAACCTATCCTGGCACTGACTCTGTAGACCAGGCTGGCCTCAAACTCAGAGATCTGCCTGCCTCTGCCTTCCGAGTGCTGGGATTAAAGGCATGCGCCACCAACACCCAGCCCTCTGGTTTTTTTCAAATGGTGTTACCGGTGGACAGCTTGAGCTATCTCTTCCACAACATCACCTCAGCCTTCACTGGCTTCTCATGTTGGTCTTGGCACACTTTCCCCTGGTTCGTTCCCAACTGTTACATCACACTTGACCCCTGCCATATAGACAGCCCAGTACTTCCTTTGTTTTACTCCTCATGCTTGAACTGATAGTTCCTACTTGGTACCTGGCCCAAGGTCAAGGGTTACCTTGTCATATCCCAAGTGACTGCAAATGCCTCATGAACAGTGCACCAGTGTACCACAAAGTAAATACTCAGCTTAAACCTTGTAGATAAAGGGCTCTGGCTGCCCTTGTTTGGGAGGCATAAACAGGGCATCTGTGCTGAGGCAATGATGTACCAAATGGAGCTTCTTTTTTACCTGACACGTCAGCACGTGGTACAGTGGGTTTCCACATGGCACTGCCTTGTGGGACAGTTTTTAGCATTATCCATGTAGAATATTGTGCACACTGCTCCTATAACATCAGCATAGGATTTCAGCATTGTTGCTGGCAGGCAGTTCACATCAACCACAACTTCCAGATTCTGGCCCAACAGCCTCATTTGTGGGTTGTATAATTTAAGATGAACTTTCTACAGACTGAATCAAAGTGTAGGCATGGGACAGCTACAAGTGAAGTCCAGGCATTCCTTGTCCTCAGAAATGTTTGTCCTCTCTAAAAATGTTTTCTCCCTTGAATAGCAAAGTATCTGCTTGAGAGAGGTTATCTGTTTCTCTCTACAACCCAAATGTAGTTTGCACAGGAGGGTGCTTCTCTTTCTGGCTGAGACCACCAGAGTTCCTTGTCCAGCCTTTGAGAACTTTCTGTAGCTATGCTTGAGCTAATAACTAACATCTGAGCACCTTTACCTGAGGGAAATGCAGTACCAGTGAACTAGTGGATCGTTATCTTCTTGGGCTTGCTGAGTTCAGTGCTATCTGGGTCCCTCCATGAAGGTGCCAACATGAGTCTAGAGGTCAGACATGAGTCTAGAGCAGAGAAGAGAGCCTGGGCTATGGACATGAACTTGGAGACCCCAGACTAGTTTAGGAAGTAAGTAGGCAGGATGGTCTGAGGACAAACTAATGAAAGAAGTTAAGGAATAACACCAGACGAGAGGCAGGCCACACATGACACCGATAGGGACAAGGGCATATATACAGTCTGCAGGTCACTGAGGTAAGCAGAAGCCTGGAGACATCCCAGGAGGAGTCATCCCTGACAGTCACCACAGCAAGAACCACTTTGTTGGTTGGTTGGTTGTTTTTTTGTTTTTTTTCAAGATGGGGTTTCTCTATTTAACAGCTCTGGCTGTCCTGGAACTCACAGAGATCCACCTGCTTCTGCCTCCAGAGTGCTGGGATTATAGGCGTGCGCTACCACCGCCCAGCTAAGAAACACTTCAAAAAAAAAAAAAATCTTTTTAATTTTACATACCAATCCCAGTTCTCCTCCCTCCCCTTCTCCCTATTCCAGCCCCCATCCACTCCTCAGAGAGGGTGAGGTCTCCCATGGGGAGTCAACAAAGTCTGTCACATTACAATGAAGCAGGACCAAGGCCCTCCACCCTGTATCTAGGCTGAGCAAGGTATCCCTCCATAGGGAATGGGCTCCAAAAAGCCAGTTCATGCACTAAGGATAAATCCTGGTACCACTGCCAGTGGCCCCACAAGCTGCCCAAGTCACACAACTGTCACCCACATTCAGAGGGCCTAGTTCGCTCTTATGCAGGTTCCCCAGATGTCTGTCCAGAGTCAGTGAGCTCCCACTAGCTCAGGTCAGTTGTTTTTGTGGGTTTCCCCAGCATGGTCTTGACCCCTTTGCTCATATTATCACTCCTCCCTGTCTTTGGTTGGTAGCTCCAGTGTCACAGAGAGAGGCTAGCTTTCCATGATTTAGGCACACTAAGAAGAGTAAGCAGGCACAGCCGGGTCCAAGAATGTATGGCTGCCAGTAGTGGCTACGAACCTCTAGACTACTCTGAGCTTCCCATGAAGCCTTCTTTCAGGGAGACACAACACAGAAACCAACAACTAGAAGCAAAACTAGCTGTAGAGAAAATAGGCAGGGATAGTACGGACATGTTAGACAAGCATGAAGAGCTATATATACCCAACAGTGGCAACCTTGAGCAAGCCAAATCCTGGGAAGCGCCTCCATGCTGCTGGAGGGCACAAGAGCCTAGATGGGCTAAGGCAGATGGGACTGACTTACTCAGTATCTATACAACCAGCAACTCCTCCTAGCATAATCTTCCTGGATCGCCAAAAGCTTTTTTTTTTTTGGGGGGGGGGGGAGCCCATGCCATTTGTCTCCTTGCCCTCAGAATGGAAGAATGAGCAGGAAAACATTAAGTGGCTCAGAGCTGAGTATGGACTTTCCCAGTGACTACTCCCATGGGACATCACCTCCTGCTGACCTCAGTGATCTCTAGACAGCACATCTCTTGCCTTTTTGCCTGTGGCATCTGGCTTTGCTCCTCATCTGGTTTTGCTACAGGGCTTTCTTTATGGGTTTCTTCTTCTTGTGTGGTTTGAACTGAAAAACTGAATCTGATCAATAGAGTCCCTCAGACCTGACTGAGGCAAATGGTCCATGAGCTACATTTCTTATTTAAGGAAAAAAAAATCAATAAAAAGATTCTCTAACATTTGGAGTTCAGATGCCTTGAATAGAAAATGTTATTACTCTCAAAAACCGACAATCTGCAGTCACATTTGTTTTGAAGGACAAAGTAAGTGCCTTACTTGCTTGCTTCTGAGCTCAGGAAGTGCATAAGGTGGCTGGCCCAGAGCACAGGCCCGACATATGTTCCAAACACAGTGAGGAAAGTGGCTGGAACTTCCAAGTAGGTGTCTAAGCCCACAAAGCCTGCTGAAATGTCAATGGTGGCAATGTTGTTTGAGTTACCCTGGAACAGAAGAACAGCAAGCATGGACACATGATCAGAGGAGCAAGAGACACTGGTCATAGCAATCATCTACCTGCTCCTTAGGTCACCAGGCTGGCTCTGGATGGGTCATATTTCTCCAGACCCAGAAGGTGGTAGAAGATTTCCTACACAGAATGATTCTTTTGAAGAATTTTGCATATCCAATCTTATGACTGACCACAGGTATATCACACCTTCCTGAAGACATATCACCCGTTCTCAAGACAAGTGCGTAAATCTTTCTTTCCTTGAGGACAGTACATAAGGTCCTCGCAGGCCCACAAAACACATCTCCTGGACACTGACATGCTGTGACTGAGTACCCACTTTTCTACTGAAGCCAGGAGGTTAGCCACAACCCAGCCCAGCTGAAATGCAACATGGGACATGGGGATTAATGACACATAGTATACAGTTTGGTGACTACCTACATTCTACTAATTATATCCGTATGCCCAAGGAAATCACAGGTCTTGAGTCTATTATGGGGGAACTATGTTGGTCCATGGGGGAAACCAGGGTAGAAGGAGTCAGGAGGGCCAGATCACCACAGCAAACAGTCCAGGGCTGGTCTTGGTCTGGTCTCAGTACTAAAGGAATTATAGATTCCTATAATTTAATCCAACTACTCTTGGCCTTTGGTGACAAAAGGCAAACCATTCAACCTAGAGTTGATTCATAGGTAAGGCTGGGGACATACGAAACCAAGAACAATGGGAACACAGGGAAGAGACAGACTGACCTATCAGGACAAGACAAATAAAAAGGAGAGGCCAGTGCACACAGAAGAGATCAAGTGGAATTGTGAAGGAAACTACAGTGATATATACCCTCCTTGGGGTTGCTAGTAGGAACTAGATTCTTCTAAGGTCCATTATCTGTCCTGCTATCCTTCTACACAACAAAAGGGAGGCAGGCTTGGGTTTCCAATGATAAATCTTTAAATACAAGAAGTCCTATGATCCTCCAGGCCTTAGAGGACTACTAACTGTGGATACACCCAATGGTTCCCAGTGTGGACAGCCTTGACATCAGGGACAAAGGTACATGAAGTCTAATTACTATATTCCCAAAACAAAACACATAAAAGACTTAAGGTGTTCCCTTTACTGTTTGTAATAAATCAATTCCTACCCAATCCTTCCTGCAAAACAACAACCCATTGTCTTATGGATATATAGATGCATCCACACAGAGCAAGTCTTTTTTTTATTTCTTTTTTAGACAGAGTTTTACTATGTACCACTGGTTAGCTTATAACTCACAGAGATCTGCCTGCCATTGCCTTCCCAGTGCTAGAATTAAAGGAATGTACCTCCATACCTGGTCAAGCATGCCTTTTTAAAATGACAAACTATACTTTATCTAATAAAATCCACATAAGATTTAAGTATAATTTTCTATACATTTTCAGTTTTTTCACTGAATACATATAACTTTCCATCTTACAACATTTTTGGAAAGAAAAACTAAAAGATACATGACATAAAAAAGTTACCAGTCTTCTACCCATTGATAACAATGAAAACCTACCTGAAAATAGAAGAATGCTTGACCAAACCAATAATGCATTACAGTGATCTCGGCTGCATCGTGTCTCAGGGGCTTCCAGATGAACTTAGTCATTACAGTCTGAATCAAGAGACTAAATGCTAACACTGGAAGATTATGTGGTCTCAAAAGCAAGGCTGCCAGAAGGACTAATCCACTATGTATCTCCCACAAACCTATTGTCCTGGTTTTGTAGTCTGTTGCAATGACTTGTGCTTTAAGTAAATCTTTGGTACCCGTGAACAGAATGCCAAGGACAAATACATAAACAAAACGAGCTTCAATAATACCCCTAAAAAAAAGCAAAACATGTTAGATTCATTTATACCATCTAGAAAAATTGAAGTACATATTTTTCCATTTAAAACATGTATCTAATTAGATAATGCAGCCAGTAAGGCCAACAGGCACATGCTGGAATGTACTGTCCTGATGAAGCTGACTTTGGGGAAAACTTGCTTATATGGTCCAAGGACCACCTGATAGCAAGATGAGAGAGAGAGAGCTATGCCCTTGTAACATGTCAAGGGAATCACCAATCCACTTTGCACAGTTAAATGAAAAACCACTGTGCTAGTCAAAGACCTGAATATCTGAAATTTCCTAAGTTCAAAAATGCTAATTCAGCATGTTCAATTGCAATTAAATGGATTTAAAAAGAACTTGCATGCTGACATGTACAAAATGGATAATGTTGGCATGCAGTCGTCCAAATGGTTTGGTCTGGGCTCTGTGGCTCACTAGTTTTGTTGTAGACAATTAACACTCTGACAACTCCATTATTCATGAAAACAGAAAGTGGTTCCTACATATCACATGGTTATCCTAAGAATTACATATGTGTAAAGAAATAGACATGAAGTATTTGGCACACAGAAGATGCTTAGTAATATTAAGTGCTGTTATAGACTAAATATCATCTTCTTTAATACATATTCCTAAAACATAATATTTTAAGCATATTTTATAAATGATGTATTTATATACTTGAAGATTATATGGAGTGTGTGGTGCATACTTTTAATTCCAGCACTCAGGAGGTAAGGCAGAGACAGGCAGTCTGTGAGTTTGAGGCCAACCTAGTCTACATAACCTACAGACCCAGGTTACATATTGAGATCTTGTTTAAAACAACAAAACAAAACAAAAAAACCCAAAAACAAAAGACCCATGTTTGATCTCCCAGCATCCACATGGTGGTTCACAACTGTCTGCAACTCCAGTTCCAGGGAATCCAATGCCCTCCTCACATACGTGGTACACAGACATACATGCAGATAGAACACCAAAACACATAAAAACTAATTCATTAATTAAAAGAAAAGATAGCCACTTAAAGTAAATTTTAAATGAAACTGCAATACAGCAGTATCTTATAAAAGCTGAATTTCCTGTATCACAGTCTTAACAACATTTTATGCATTAAAAACATTCCCTTATATTATGATTAATTTAATTCAGTGTTGATACTGTGTGTTACATGTGGGACAGTGTGGCACTGGCTGAGGAGCTGGGTCAAGTACCTAGCAAACCGATGATCATATGTGTCCTAATATAAAAGCTAAAGAAAGGTCCATATGGGTTCCAATAAAGCAAAATGCAGCAAATGTCAAAGCTATCAAAATGCTTCAGAGAATTCCTGTCCCAGGAGACAATGCCAAGCACTAGATAGAAAAGAACAGTGCTTCTCATTTCTAGGGCTTTAAACCGACTTTAATCCCATACATGCTTGGGCTTCTGAGTGGAGAAGAAAGGAAAGTTTCCAGGCAAAGGGTCTTAGATACTTGGTGAATAGAGAGTCATAGTAGATGCAGAACCAGACAGGTCAGGATCTAGGATGAATTCAAAACTTAAGCACTTTAGGAACCGGGTGGATCTGAAACCAGATACAGGGTGAAGAAGGAGCAAGCTTAGAGGAGAGGCACAACGGCTATCTTCTAGTCATCCACAAAAGACAAGCTGCTGATGAGCAGACAAGAAAGTAGGGGGATCATAGCCTTGAGATGAATAATGCAGAAATCAAGTGCATTCACACACTGCACTTGGAAATGAAACAGAAACACCAAATGTAATATACAACTATTTGCCCAAAGTTCCAGACTCCACAGCCAAGAAGAGCCTTTGTCTCTACAAAATGCTCTCAGTCTCACTCACCATCTTCTTTATATTCCCTGTGGCTTATTGCCTCAGCTGAAGGCCATCACACTTCTGTCACCTCACATCCATCAGCACGTGTTTTCGGGTAACCCCCCAAGCCTCTGGCTATACCTTGTCTCTCAGTATTTGTTAATTCCAGATATTTCAAATGAGTAAAAAGTAAGGCCACAATCTATATATGATCCTAGGCCCTAAATATGATAATTAATATTTTATCAACTTAAGTCAAATACAAAAAAAGTTTGGTAAGCTGGCATCATGCAAGACTTTGCCTACTGCTTCGCAATACCCTTCTGTGTTCTATGAAAACTTACTGTCTCACAGTTAAAAGATCCTACCACAGAGCTGGACAATTACCATTGCTGCTGAACAATTATGTTTTTCAACTACAAATGATGTTTTAAAGGACATGAGGGTGTCTTATTTTTGATGGCCCCTCTGATTGTATTCTTGAAGTAACTTTTGAGAACAGACATAACCATACAAGAAGGTAGCCACACTCTGCAGCTCTGTCCAGTTACCCCAGCAGTTCTATCACAAATACCAATTTCATGGTTGAGTCTTCTTGATTTGCACAACAGGAATTCTTGGGCCGTACAAGAGTAACATAGGGAAGCTAGCTTCCTTTCCCAACTGCTGGGAATGTCCACACTATTACTGTCCTTGTAAGTCACACCTCAACTTAGCAAAACCAAAATCCTAGGAAATGAAGGTTGCCATTAACTCATTTATCACTATATCCATCAGTCCTAGGACTTAAATTATTTATTAATTTAAAAAATAAATACAGTGGCCTGACTTCTAAGTTATTTTTCTCCCAAGAGTGCTACCAAAGTGGTGCATTAAGATTTTCTTGGCCAGGAAATAACAGCTGCAAATGAAACCACCATTCATAAAAACTAAACTCCAGGGGCTGGAGAGATGGCTTAGAGTTTAAGAGGACCCAGATTCAAGTCCCAACATGCACATGGCAGGTCACAACTGTCTCTAACTCCATTCTAGGGTATCTGGCACCCTTATACTGTCATACCTGCAGGCAAAATACCAATGCACATAAAATAATAAATAATTTAAAAAAGAAAACTAAGCTAATCTCCAGTATTGTAAGGATTGGCATGGCTTTTTTTTTTTTTTTTTTTTTTTTTTTTTTTTTTTTTTTTTGGTTTTTTGAGACAGGGTTTCTCTGTGGCTGTAACTAGCTCTTGTAGACCTGTGGTTTCTCTGTGGTTTCTCTGTAGCTGAAACTAGCTCTTGTAGACCAGGCTGGTCTCAAACTCACAGAGATCCACCTGCCTCTGCCTCCCAAGTGCTGGGATTAAAGGTGTGCGCCACCACCACCCTGGCAGCATGGCATTTTTTAGTACAGAAAACACTAAACATATAAAAGCAAATTTTGCGTCTCTAGTTCACTTACTTTGAAATGACTTTGTTGTCTGATTGCCATGGGAACAGCACAATCCCAATGGCTGCCCTGTAGCAGAAGACCCCCAGCAGCCCCAGTGCTAAGGCTGCCTTGGATACAGGGGAGCATCCCTTCTGAACCAACATGAAGATCACAATCAGAGAAAGGGCAGCCAGGCCTGAGAGTTGTACTTTGTGGTCAGAGCTGAAATAAGACAGAAAATGCCCAAATTACTACAATAGAATTGGTGATTTATAATTGAAGGGTTTTTAAAGAATTGTATTACAATCAGACAATTTTTCTAGAAAGCCAGGATACAAAACAAAGACAAAGTTCTTAAAATGTCACAAAGACTGCCATGCTGAGATCTCATTTCTTACTCTTCAGACAGTGTCAGATGCAGGTACTAGGTACAAACAGTTCTGTCTCCGGTATCCTCCATTTATTTCGTCCTCACCCTGGCTCTACTGCTCTCTCACACAGCTCAACTCTCTTGGCTCTAGGCTCTGACTGGTGGCTGTCCTGCTGAGCAGAGGTGCATAGGCAGTGCTATGTGTAAAGAATTCTGGCAAGGCCGGCGTCCTTAAATTATTTACACAGTCCATGCTCATAAAGCTTAGATAGTTAATAGCTGTTAAATACATATTCTGGAAAGAGATACACAGAAATGGGAAGAGACTTCAGAAAATGTGAATGAAACTGGGCATGGTGACATACATCTGTAATCATGACAAGTAAGAGTCTTAGATATAAGATCACAAGTTTGAGGCCAGCCTAGGGTACAGAGCAAGACCTTGTCTCAAAACAAATACACGGAGAGAGGTGGGGGAGGGGAGAAAGGGGGGTTGGGGAGAGGGGAGGGAGAGAGAGAACAGAAAAACACAAAGAAAAACAAAAACAAACCAGAAAACGGCAGAAGACAGTTGCGGCTGTTAGGACGGGAAGAGATGATTTAAAACTATAGGTCTCAGCCAGGCATTGGTGGCGCACGCCTTTAATCCCAGCACTCGGGAGGCAGAGGCAGGCGGATCTCTGTGAGTTTGAGACCAGCCTGGTCTACAAGAGCTAGTTCCAGGACAGCCTCCAAAGCCACAGAGAAACCCTGTCTCGAAAAACCAAAAAAAAAAAAAAAAAAAAAAAAAACAAAAACAAAAAACAAAAAACAAAAAAAAACTATAGGTCTCACCTGGAGGTCTCACCCCAAAGGTCTCTGCTGTGCTTTAGATTGCACATCCTAGGCACCCTACTGATTGCTGTATACCACATAGAGAAGTGGTATTTAACTGAAACAGCTTTGGAGTGGGCAGCTAATGGGACTTATAAAATGGCTCTTTATAATTTGAATGACCCAGCAATTTAAGAAAAAAAAAATCTAGGTGCAGGAAGCAGTACACTTGAGAAGTCATGCAGGACACACATGCACCAAATGTTTCAATTTTTCAGAGAAAAAACAAGTGTCTATTGTGTTCTTCCTAAGCCTGTAGCTCCTAACAGATCAATCACTTCACAGACCTGGGCCAAGGAGATATGGCCTATCACGAGGCCCAATTCTCCATGTTTCCTGAACTCCAAAGTGAGGACCACATAGCGCTGTTTCTCCTGGGGTGTTGTGCAGGCCCATAGCAGGTACTACAAAGACACCAGCTGTAACTGTGGGATTATTAAAGTTTGATAAGTTAGTTAATATTAAGGGGGACTCTCCATGGGAGTCTCTGGTTAGAGGAAGCAGTCTTTGATGCCCCCATTCAGATTGACAGTACACTTGTAAGGTCTTGGGGGATACCATTTGTTTTTGTTTCTCCACCATACAGATATAAAATCATGCCACAGTATCAACTGAAACTTCCCAAGCACTAGTAGGAGTACTTCTTACCCTCTGCATTGTAATTTTACACAGTTCTGCAACTGTCTGTTCCTCTGAACATTCTCATTTTGCTGTTCTTTTACTTTAGCTTGAGTCTTTGTTGTCAGACAACTAAAAATTATAACAGTCTGGTCTTGACTTTGCCAGACTCAGTTTCTTCCACTTACTTCAAGACTCTTCTTAGAATCTTCCATCTACTCCTATGTACATCTCTTCCTGGCTCTGCAGCCTCAGTAGAAGGCTCAGGAGATGTTGAAGATCTGCTATTTACATTGCCTTCTGAGGGTGCAGAGAGAGAAGGCAAAGATGATCCAGAGGTTGCAGCCTTTTGCCACTGACCCTCTTGTCTACAGGCAGCAGTATAGAGTGAACCACCAAGGACTCTACCCCAGAGTTACACATTTATCACAATGATCATTTTAAAACCCACAGTCCTTAATAAATCAAATTTATTAAGCTAGCCTCTTTTCAACTTCGTGGGGTATATTTTCTATTTCTTTAGATCTCAAGTATTATCTTAGTCTTAATTTTTTTTTTTTTTTTTTTGGTTTTTTGAGACTGGTTTTCTCTATGGCTTTGGAGGCTGTCCTGGAACTAGCTCTTGCAGACCAGGCTGGTCTCGAACTCACAGAGATTTGCCTGCCTCTGCCTCCCGAGTGCTGGGATTAAAGGCGTGTGCCACCGACACCCGGCTAATATTTTTAAAAGGACAAAATACAGAAAAAGAAGACTATGTGTGACTATTGAGCTGCAAAGGATTTCAGTCCATAGGTCATGCTTACCTGGTAAGCCAGTGGCTGAGGTCAGGCCTGTGGGCTCCCTGCACCCCTGTCTGGTTCAAGGACCTCAGTAGCCGGCAGCAGATCAGCACCAGCCATGGACTTGCCAGCACTGTCCACCATTTGCAGCTTCCTTGTGCTTCAGAAAGGGAGGCCCCTTTACCAGTTCTGACAGGCTCAGGGGTATTATAGCTCGTACTGTCCAAAAGGGTGCTGGCAAGTATGTCCGAACATCCTTGTTCCTCCACTTGGAAGTAATGCTGAGGCTCACAGTCATCTCCCACAAAGTAACTCCTGCAGGTTTCCTGGCTCAGAGCCAGGCACAGAGTGTTAACAAGAAAGTACCAGGTCTGATGTTCTTCCTCCACAAAGCTGCTGGCTCCCAGGCTCAGAACATGGCCCACTGTGCCCAGAAGAAGAAGGAGGTCCACCTCTGACCACCCTGAGCCGGGATGAGCTGCTCTCTGTTAAAAGGAAAACAGTTTCTGAAGGACAACCTGACAATTACACCCATCACCCTGCACGTACCGGAGTCCCCTGTTCAAGTGAAAAGGCCTCATCATAAGACACTTGCTGTCTTCCCATCTAACCCAAACTGCCTAATATGGAGGGAACCCTGCATTGGGAAGCACTGGCCCCTCTTCCTGCAGCAGAGCCTAGAAGAGGTCAAGATGTTCTAATGCTAACCATGAGGACATGGACATACCTCACCCCGGACTGTAAGCCCAAAGTTCAGTGTCAGAGACTGAAAGCAGGTGCTCAATACAGTGATTGAGCCCAAAGAACTGTCCAGAAGACCCTGGCCTACCTGTCTCGTTCCCTGCATGACATCAATCTCCACAGAACTACATAGTTCCCACTACAATGGTTACTTCTGCTGAAATGACAAAAAGATGGCAACAGAATACTACCTCTTCAATTATGTTATGATTTAGATATGAAATAAATACACCGCACCAAATGGGGTGGGGACTCATAAAGGTGATTAGAAGAAGAAAATGCTAAATCTTCCATTCTCCCGTCTTTCCTGTCACTGCTCAGCTGCCTGGAGGAAACAGCTTTTCTCAGCTAAGCCTTTCCACTGTGGTGTTTCCATCTGAACCCAGGCCCACAGGAATGGAGCCCGCCAGATGTGCACTGACACTTTGAAAACCGTGAGCTCTAAGTCTTTCCTCCCTTAAATTGTTGATCTCAGGTATTTTGTCACCGTGATAAAGACTGACCAACACAAATTAACAACTTAGAAACAGCTCAAAGCTGGGCGGTGGTGGCACATGCCTTTAATCCCAGCACTCGTCAGGCAGAGGCAGGCGGATCTCTGTGAGTTCGAGGCCAGCCTGGTCTCCAGAGGGAGTGCCAGGATAGGCTCCAAAGCTACACAAAGAAACCCTGTTTCGAAAAACCAAAAAAAAAAAAAAAAAAAAAGAAAGAAAGAAAGAAAGAAAGAAAAAAATCAGCTCAAGTGTTGACGAGATGGCTGCCAAGCCTGTTGACCTGAATCCTATTCTCAGGACCCGTATGGTGGAAGGAGAGAACTTACTCTCACGTTGACCTTTGACCTCCACATGTGCACTGTGGCGCATGCATGCACACACATACACACACACACACAGTTCAATATGAAAAGTACTTGTCACTTATTGTTCTGATACTCGTAACTATGTTTAGTAAGGCACCCAGAGAAACACCATGGACCCAGAAAGACCCTAAAGAGGCAAACATACACAGAGACTATGCTGAGACTATGCCGAGACTCAGACACACAACAGGAGGCTGTGATGGGAAGGACAGAAGGAAGGCTATACTGGATAAGGGCTAGAGGCAGCAGTATCCCAGGCTCTAGATACTGTCCAATCTACTGCAACCATGTATCTCTTTCACACTGCTCCATTATCATCACCTACCCAGTAAACAACTGTGTCAGCCAAACCTCAAGAATTTCATGGGAAAGGTAACCCTTGAAAAGAAAGCTTGGTGAGGCAGAACAGACCAATAGGGACCAACCTTCCCTGGGAACCTCCTGTGTGTCCACCTGTTTACTGTCCATCAGCTGCAGCTCAGAAACCCTTTCTAAGACTCAAGTACATGGGTTCCCTGTCTTTCACATCTAGAAACCCTAGTATCACCTCTGTCCTGGTCCAACTCTTCACAGCTGAGAATAAAAGCACATGACCTGACTGCACAACAGTATCGTAGGCCTAGGAAGACTGTGTGGGTCCTTCTCCTGCAGTCCATTAGGCGTGTGGTCTTTCCACATCTCCAGCACTGCAATGCTGGTTGGTACACACAAGATTTTCAAACAGCTTCTTACTAATGAAAGATTATCTGGCAAAACAAAACAAAAAGCCCACCCATAAGGCCCACTTATATAATAGGAACCAGCCTTACCTTCTTCAGCAGAGTGCCATCGATAACCATCCTGATAAGAGCAGACAAAATTGCACAGAGCAGCACAGAAACAAGTACCATCACACCTCCTGCTGCCAGCCATGGGAGGCTGCAGAGGTAGCATGAGCTCTCGGATGAGGTGCATACCAGGACATGAATGGCCGAAAGAACCAGAAATATCATATAGAAGAGCAGAGAAAACACAGGAGACAACAGAGGAACATCCAGCTCAGCCTTTCTGCACAGCACATGTGGAGTGCTAAGGAGAAACAGGATGAGAACCTGAAATAGAAGATCAAGGGTGTCTATGAAAGGCCAGGCATTCTCAAAATGAGCCCATCCCATTGCTCATACAACAACAACAACAAAAGGACCCAAGGGATAATTATTTTTAGTTTCTTAGTATAACTGTACAGTTTGATTTATAGTTTTATCTTTTATAGTAATGCTGAATTCAGTCATTTGACACATCAGGATCCACAATGGAAGAATAAAGAGCATTCTTATTTTCCATGTTACACCAATGTTTTTAGACACAGGGTCTTATTGTAGCCCAGGCTGGCATGACTTAGCCACCTTCCTGTCTTTAGTAGCCTAAATTCTAGGATTACCGACAAATACTACTATGCCCAGCAGTAATGATATATAAATTTAAAATCATCATGTTTTGGCTGAGTTGCACAGTCAGTTTAACACCCAAACCATGATAACACAAGCATCTGTACCTCCAAAACCACGACAGTCCCTACTGCCATGGAGTAGATGTCATAGTGAGCCACTTGTGTGCTCAGAGACAGACTCAGGGTCTTCAGGGCACCCAGATATTGCCTGAGTACTTTGGTCCCCAGGCCAAGCAGAATGTCTGAATGGTTTTCTTCCAAGTGTAGTTTGACCCAGTTTCCATGCAACCTTTCTGCCATTTTAAACTGCTCAAATCCAGGATCTATTAGAAAGAAGGATTAAACATACTTAAAATCTTACCACATTCACTTATTCCCGGCATATTCATTAGAACTGATACCTAATGAAGGCAATCTGTTCCTACGTAGGAAGGGTCAGCAACACTTCAGTAATACTGTAACAGCTGATGGTGTACATTCACCACTGCCAACATGGGGACTCAGCACACACAGTACAGGCAGAAATAAGCACAAACCCTGCCCATACACTGCACAGGCTGATTCTTGTGCCTTCATGCTCGCTTCCTTCCTTAAGAACCTTCTTTATAGTCCTCCTTGTGAAGGCAGTGCATTCTCTAGCCTCCTCCTGTTTACAATGGCCAGTGATGCCGTTGGCATGGAATGTGCCCCGGGCTCATGGCTACCCCTTCCTCTAGCTCTGCATGGTGTACTGCTGGAGCAAGGAGCCGACAGTCCTCTTTCCAGACCTGGTTATTATTCTTTACTATGTTGTGCTTGCTTGTGAGTAAATGGATCTAAAGACCAAGACTTTTCTTCCTGAGATGCTCTGTTCTTTAAAATGCACCTCAAACTCCAGCAGTGCCAAAGATGCCTTCATTCCCCAATAGTGCTGCACAGTGATCTGCAACCACAACTCATGTTCCACCTTCATGGCAGAAAAAGAACCCCTCTAGGCATTCTACTGCTGAGGACAAGCGTTCGGCACAAAATTTTAATGTGAGCCTGAGCATTTCAGGCTGTACCTCTCTTTACTGCTGGTCGTCTTAACTCGCACAGAGAAAAACTGGCCAGCACCAATCTGAGCAGCTTACTCACTTCTGCAACAACCCATGAGGGAAGGATGAGACAATTATGCCTGTTCTCCAGATGCGAAATAGAGATAGAATTAAGGCATTTGCTCAGGTCAGAGAGAGTGACAGAAAGCATTACTCTAAACTGACAGTAAATCAAAGGCTGGTGCTCACACTGCTGACCATGCCAAAGTCAGGGTGTCTGTAGCTGTACCCCAAGTCTCCACTGTGATCTTCCAGAGAGCCACAGAGACTTGGGCCAAGCCTAATGGTACCACTATCTACATCCCACAGCCTCCATAAGAGTCATAAAGACATAGAGTACCTGTGTCTATAACCCACAGCCTCTATGAGTAAGTTACAAAGATCTGGCTTATCTTTGTATATACTCAACAGTTTTGCACATTTCTACAAATGAACCAGAAACACAGGATATTTGTGTTACACCTACCTTACAGCCTCTATAAAATGAGTCACAGAAACCTGGGGTTCCTGTTCATTGCAGCTAAATGAACACTTCCTAAGCACTGACTGTGTCCTAGATACTGAATCTTGAATAAGAAACACAATGGATTGTAAATTTTTAAAAAAGAAATACGATGGTAAATAAACAGGTACAATTCCTGACTGCTTATGCTTGGATTCAGAAGTGTTCACAAATACAAACAAATGTAAACAAAAAACTATGTTGTATGCATGAATACATGTGATAACAAATTGTGAAGAATGGAGGCTAGAGAGACTGTTAAGAGCTCTGGTTGCTCTTTCAGTGGATCCAGGTTTGATTCTCAGGACCCACATGGTAGTTCACTACCATATATAACTCCAGTTCCAGGGGATCCAACATTCTTTTCTTTTGGCTTCTACAGTGCATGCACAGGACACACAGATACACATGAAAGAAAACACCTATACATATAAAAGAATTTTTTTAGTCACAAAATATGCTATAAAGAAAAAGAGATGATAGGAGGGGTTTCTGGTAATGGAGAATAATTGATTTTAGATTGGAAGAGGAATATAAGGCAAGGACAGTCTGATAAGCTGACTGTAAAGGATGCCCAGGAATTAACCAGAAAGAACATCCAGTCACTATGAACATCTTGTTCAGAGTTCCTGAGGCAAACAAAACAAAACAAACAAACAAACAAAGGCTGTTCCATCAGAACTAAAAGACAGAGGGCAAGAAGCACCGGATTTGGCTAGATGTAATGGAAGATTCTGTTGGCCCTGTTATGGGATTTTCAGTGTGCTGATGGTGTAGACACAGGAAAGCCTCCTATGATTGAAGGGTCCCAAGAATGTCTCCTAACCCCTGTAGGCTTGTTTCCTTTCCATTTAACATGGCTCCTAATTATTTTCTATCCTAACATTTCTGAAACAGCAAATAATCCTTAGTAGCTGTTTTTTGTTGGCAATTTTGCTAGAACAACAAAATATGCAAAAATATCAAGTAATGCCTGTCCTAGAGGTGAATGCCAATAATCTCAGCTATTCAAGAGGCTGAATCAGGAGGATCACTAACTGAAGGCCAACCTGAGCTACAGAATTCAAGGGCAGTTTGTATTCAATAACAGTGAGACTGTCTCAAAATAAAACCCAAATAGGCCTGGAGATGTAGTTTAGTGATAGAGCATTTGCCTAGTATATGCAAGGGATGAGGTTCAATTCCCAGTAGTTTAAAACTAACCATCAGCACAAAAAAAAAAAAAAAAAAAAAACTCCACCAAAATCAAACAATAAAACATCACCATACCTAAAACAACAACCACAAAAAAACCCAAACTAAACCAATCAACCAACCAACCAACCAACACCTTCCCACCCCTCAAAAGAACACCTTACAAGCCTAAAAGTTATTTTAGGGGGGAAAAAGTAAGAATAACAGTTATATATAATCTAGACTGAAAACTAAATGTGTATAAGAAGCCAGGCCTTCCTCCTAACAAACTTCTCACCTGAACTACCCTTCCTGCCCCTGTGTACATGGCTCTCAGTCATTCCCCAGGGGCAGGCAGGGCTGTTTCCCCAGGTTACCACTCATGTTGCTAACCCTACTAGCTGTACATCACAACTTAAAGAAGACAACGTGCCAGTATCAGACCAAATACTACCTCACACAGAAAGAGACCAGTGACAGATGTGTTTGTCTGTGATATGCTGGACATACCAGAGTAAATCAGCTGAAAGTGAGACTCAGGTATCTATACAGGGACTCACAGAGGTTTACACTTCTCCTGGAATCATTCCTATTGGCATAGAAACTGCTCTTAGTGTCTCCAGCTTAAAGACAAACATCTGCTTAGACCACAGTCTACCTGTACCCATTCTACCCAGGCTGTCCCCATCACAGGAGCTACTCCAGCAATCACTAATGACTCCATATCCTCAGAACCAATACTTAGTTCCCAATTCCCCTTAATTTTACAGCATCAACACAGATGCTTACTTTCTGCTTACTTAAATTCTCTTTCCATAACTTTCTGCCTAATGTCCCTGAGTCTCTTGATACCCTGCTGTTGGAATGAGAGTAGACCCCTAGGCTCATATGTTTGAATACTTGGTCCCTGGCTGGTAGGATTGTTTAGAAATGATTAGAAGGTGTGGCTTTGTTGGAGGTGTCACTGGGATGGCTTTGAGGTTTCAAGGCCACTCACATCCCGTTAGCTCTCTCTCTCAACCTTGTAGACCATGAAGTAAACTCTCAGGACCATGCCTGCCTGCCTGCTGCTGCCATGGACTCTAAGCCTCTGAAACTCTAAGTCCCAAATAATCTATAAGTGGCCTTGGTCATGATGTCTTATCACAGAAACAGAAAAATAACCAAGACCCCTGCCTTGCACATTAGCTCCTGCCTTGCACATTAGCTACTGCATGGTCCCCTGTCCTTTCACCGTACAGCTGAAACCTGGAGTGGTTCCTTTGGCCTTACACCTTATACCCCACTATACCAGAAAATATTGTTTGCCACCTCCAAAAGCACATCTACAATGCAACTACTTCTAATTTCCATCACCATGCAGGACCCATGCTGCCTCACCTCTCACCTAAACACTGTCTCTGCTTCTTGCCTGCTCTGCTAAAGTACAAGGCAGAACTCCCAGAGGGAAGCTGGGAGAACCTTTGAAAACCCAGAAAACTCTGTCATATCCTCCTTCACCTAGACAAAAGTGAAAGCTCATCTAATGTCTAAAAGCCCTCTGATGACATTTCTGACCTCATCTCCAGGACCTCTGACCCTCAGGCTATATAGCTACCTCTTAACTCTAAGGCCAGGCTTGTCTTAGAATACCAACCCGCCTATGCCCCCATCATTTCCCACGGTTCTGGTCACCGTCTGTCATCTATCACAATACTTTTGTTTTCTTCATGCTGAAAGATTCTGTGAGAACAGAGATCCCGATGCTTCATCTCCAGTACTTTTAATATGGTGTCCCTTGTTCATAAACAAAAACTGGATAAATGCTTGCTGAATTACTAAATGTATAAAACATTTCAAATAGCTTAATTATATTTGTGGTGTTGCTAATAATGACCGTTAAGGGCCAAAGAAAACAGGAACATTACATTCATAATTAAAGAGTGACAACTACAAAGTATTGAATGACAAATCACACCCCAGGAAAACATAAGATCCATTGAATCATGAAGACCTTATAGAAGTTAGAACTACAATTATATTACCTTTTTCATAGGACGGTATGTTTTCCTGCAATAGTTTGCTAAGCTGTAATGTGTTTAAGTGTAAAAATCTCAGTTGTTCTCTCATCGGTCTTCCTTCTATAACCGGAAATAAGAGGCTCCCTACACTGTCTTTAGGGATCGGCACACCAAGTCCTATTGCTAGTGTTGCAGCCAAGTCAGTCTGCTGGACATGCTTTGGGTGACGAACATCCCCTGGAAAAAAGAAAACATTTTAAGCAATAGATTTCTACAAGGTAGAAAATGGTAGTTATTCTTGAATTTAAGCACCTCAGCTAATGTAAGTCAAAACTACCATGTCTTCAAACCACTCAACTAAAAAGTCACACAGAAACTACCTTCTTGCTTTTTATGTCAATAAATTTACCAAGTATTACCTTCCCTTAAATGACTTATAATCTGCTGGATAGACTCTAATTTAAAAAATTAGTTATTGTGATTGTAGCATTGTACATGGAAGTGACAAGTAGTTAAGCAGAGGCTAAGGAATGGTCACTTGGATGATGTCAAGTCTACATGAGTTAGGATTAGCAGTGGTTCCTGGATCTTACCTAGGAAGCAGGATGAGGCTGGGCTCAGCTGAGCAGGTATGACCATTGACTAGGACAATGAAGAAGTAAGATCCTGCCTGTCCACACAATCTTTTCAAGCTTTCAGTAGCTGCCTGCAATGCCAGCTCCTTAAGAGGAAGAATGGCTGTGGTGTTCAGACACCAAGTGCAGGGCCCTGGTACACCAAACAACCTTGGGTGAAAGTAACCTAGTAGAGATTTCTCATCTGTAAAGAATGTGACCCCTAATCTCACCCTACCTCCACCCCAGAAGCACCAGACCAGGTTTACAAGGCTTAACACTGTTTGGAGCTGAAAAAGAAATGTGAAACAGAAGCACATACAACACAAATTTACTTCATTTCATCAGATACTCTTCTAAGACTGATGCATGTTTACTGTGGGATGACATAAGTATACTCCATGTGAGGTTCTAACTCCACCAAATACTGATAACCAGGACTCTAAGCTCAGGCAAAAGAAAGCAGAAGCCAGACCTAAAGAGGAAATTTCATAGTTCTGAATGTGAGCTGGAAGTATCAATTCAAACTCAAGATTACCTTATATTAAAAGATTTCCACCAGGTGGTAGTGGCGCACACTTGGGAGGCAGAGGCAGACAGATCTCTGAGTTTGAGGTCAGCCCGGTCTACAGAGTGAGTTCTAGGACAGCGAGGGTATATAGACTTCTATCTCGAAAAACAACAACAATAAAGCAACAAAGATTTCCTTGTTCTGTCCAGAAATCTAACAGGACCCAGCATAAGTTCATACTTCTAGCTCTGAGACAGTATATACAACCAATTCTACGTGAAGGATCAGGGTACCCTGGGGAAGCTAATTGAGCCCTGAGAAAGACAAAGGCATGACAGCTAGGGGCACTGTTCAGAGGGCAAGAGAGGGATGAGAGACCATTGAGATCTTGCCTAAAGGACTTGGGAATTAATATGAAGATGCTTCCACTGGCCAAAGATATGGGGAAAAAAAGATTAGTAATTATAATGAATAGAAACAAATCAGTATGCTTAACTCATAACTTCATAATATTACTAAAAACTGAACAAGTTTAACTGGTTATACTTGAAGGATAATGAGTTATTAATTGATTTGAAACTGATGATATGGGGAAAAATAATTCATTTTGTCTCTAATATCACTGGGAAATCCAAAGTAAACAGGAGCATTTTCTTTTTTTTTTTTTTTTAAAGATTTTTATTTATTTATTATGTATACAACATTCTGCTTCTGTGTATATCTGCATACCAGAAGAGGGCACAAGATCTCATAATGGATGGTTTGTGAGCCACCATGTGGTTGCTGGGAATTGAACTCAGAAACCTCTGGAAGAGCAGTCGGAGCTCTTAACCTCTAAGCCATCTCTCCACCCCGAGCATTTTCTTTATAAAACTATTCTTGCTGATCTTGTTTTAATGTTCTCCCAATTTTTTAATATTTATTTTTATTTTATTGGTTTTTCAAGACAGGGTTTCCCTGTGTAGCCTTGGGTGTCCTGGAACTCGCCCTGTAGACCAGGCTGGCCTCAAACTCAGATACGCCTGCCTCTGCCTCACGAGTGCTGGGACTAAAGGTGTGTGTCACCACTGCCTGGCATGTTTTCCCAAAATGTTTGTGATGAAAACTTAATCTCCAATGTACTGGTGTTGGGAGGTGGTGCCTTTTGCCAGGTATCAACTCATGAGCCCTAGTACCACTATAAAATGGCCTGTTAAAAAGAATCTCACCCTCTTTACCCATGTATCTTCTGTCACATGGGGATATAATGTCCATTCCCTCCAGGGACAAGTAATTATGGCATCATATTGGAAGAAGGGAACAAACCTCACCAGATTCTAACACTTGGACCTTGTACTTCCCAGCCTGCAGAAAAGCAAGAGATCAATTCCTTTCTCTATAAATTATCATATCTCTGTGGCTCTGTTAGAATAGCATAAACAGACTACAGTATTAGCTAAGTAATATAAAATAATGGATTTAAACCAGGCCTAGCTGGTCATCAATGACTGCTAACATTACAATAAAGTCCAGTGTTATAGTTTGAATAAAAACATACCCTCCTACAAGGCTTGTGCACTTGAACTCTTGGTTCTCAGCAGGCAGCATTATTTTGGGAGATTGTGGAGGCTGAGGCGGAAGACTGAGAGTTAGATTGGAGGTCAGTTGTCATATAGCTAGACTGGTTTGGGGGAATCCAGATCACAGGGGACTCCACAGACAATTTGATTTTTTTTTTTTTTCAGCAAATAAATGGTATTAAAAGAGCTGGGGGGCTGGAGAGATGGCTCAGTTGTTAAGAGCATTGGCTGCTCTTCCAGAGGATGTGGAGTTCAATTCCCAGCACCCACATGGCAGTTCAAAATTGTCTATAACTCCTGTTCCAGGGGATCCGATACCCTCACACAGACATACATGCAGGCAAAACACCAATGGACATAAAATACAAATAAAAAATTTATTAAAACAAAAAAGAGTTGGGAACTTACAAGTTAACAGGGATCTAGGAGACACACTGATACATCACAGTGTATGGATCTTAACTCGAACAAATTAAGACAACTAAAGAGAGAGAGACACTGGAAATCTAACATTATTTGATGATATTAAGGAATTAATGACATTTTTAAAATGTAGAAATAGAACCAGGATCATGTGGAGAAAGTGCATATTTGTGGTTGTGAGGTCTGATCCTAAATAACAAGAAAAACAAGGGTGTGCACAGATGGAATAGGACAAGCTATGGCTAGATGGTAACTATTGAAGTTGGGTGAACCTTTAACAGGTCTGAAATTCTCCACAATAAAGAATCTTTTCAAAAGGTTAAAATGTTTGGGTCTGGGATTTATATTAGTTTAAAAAGTGAGCTGGGTAACCAGCATTACTGCTTACCATAAGGTTACCTGGGCAGCCCAACTATGCTAACATCATGTATTGAGTGTCCTGTCTTTTTTCATTAATGTGAGATGTCACTATTATCAACAAATCCTTTATGCTGGAATCTATTTTTAACCTCTCTATTTTCCTCCACTGATAGGCCTGACCAATCTTGCCAGCACAAACTATTTTAGCAGCTATAGCTTTGCAATGTGAACATGGTACAAAGGACTTTATTCTACAGTCTTTTGCAGAACTATTCCCAGTTCTTCCACTATGCACATACGCTTCCATTTGCACCATGACACCCCTAATTCAGCAATCTTTTAAATCTTTAATAAACAAATACTGATGAAAAAGATGTCAGGCACCATTTTTATAGGCTTAGAAGACAAAACAAGTTCATGAAACAGGCCAAGTCCTACCTAGTGGTGTGTCAGCCAAACCAATATATTTGCTCTACCCTATGGTGGTCCAGGGGAGGTGTGTTATTCTTCCACAGTCCCTGGAGTGACCCACACCTATGCTTCCCACTGGGCCTGAAGACTCAGGACGAGCAGTCTCTGAGATCACATGGCAAATCATCCAAACTTCACAAAAACAGCAGCCTGGAAATTATCTAAGAGTGTTTATCAAATGAAGAAGCATTCATTCATAACAGTTTTGTAAGAAATTTAAGAGTCTGTGGCACATGAACCTGTAACCTCCCTTCCCCTGCCCCAACCCCAGGTTCCAGAAGACAGTAATTCCACAAGGGTGTCAGCAGGAATGCAGCCCTATCACCCACCCCATCTACAATGGAGTGAGTGTCTGCCCACCCAAGGTAAAAATAGGCCATCTCTCACCTATTTTTGACTCACAAACCAAAGAGCAATCAGGTGGCAAGAATGGAACTTCCAAGCTTGGTGACAGCAATAGAGACAGCAGCATACAAGGGCACCACTAAGGAAGCAATCAAACGTTCTACCCAGCTGTACTGCCTATGAACTACTCTGACAACCTATGATGACCAATACAGCAGGATAATCCTAAGAGTGCAATAGTGGCCTCATATATTAGTTGTAACCAACAGCTCTCTAATTGGATTTAAGGCCCATTCAACAGGATGGAAATCATGCCTGGTACTGGAAAACTAACCAACTCTCCAGGGCTAGTGGGGTCATGGATTTTAGAAGAGAACTTAATAACACCACTTTACTAAGCCGGGGAAATTCCTAAATGCATCCTAAATATTTATTTATTCTTATACACACAGATAAATGTAGCTCTCACCACTCATCAAAGACTTCTCTTTGTAACAGATAGAGACCATTTTAGAAAACTGGTCAAAATGCCGGCAACAAGGGGTGCCCAGATGCAATGGATACATCCACAACGTAACTCCTGCACCTAAAGCTCAGGAAATGTCTTCATGGAGAAGGCTGAAAACTTGTAAGAGTTCAAGGATCAGGAAATTTGCCATAATATTGTGTCTTCTAGAAAGGAGCCTGCACCCATAACACCTCAACAATATGGCAGCCTAAAGAAGACCTGAACAAGTAGAACACCAATAGACATGCTAACATGGAAGGAGTAGATCTCACAGCCTCCACAGAAAAGAACTACAGGCAACTAAAGAATGCTCGGGGGAGAAAGTCTTCTCTGGGGATGAGCCCCCTAACGGGCTATCCAATACCAAGTGGTCAGCCTTCAGATTATATAGGTATATATAACGCTAAACAGACTGCTCAGGTATACACACACACACACACACACACACACATTTTTTTTCTTTTGGGGGGTAAAACAATGAGGAAAAAGAGACCACAATTTATCTCAAGGGCGAACAAGCAAAAGGTACATGGAAGGGATTGAAGAAAGAAAAGGGAGGGGGTATTATATAATTTCAATTTAAAAAATTTTATTTTAAAAACCTCATGGTATAAGATGAGCATACTGAGAGAAATTTCCGCCCATCCCTTTAATCTTTTACATACTGTTTCATGACTTTAAGCATAGATCAAAATGTGACATTAAACTAAACATGCTCAGGAGTGTACAACTTTTTTAAAGTTTCTTGAGACGGAGCCTCTCTGTGTAACCTCCATGGCTGTCCTGGAACTCACTCTGCAGACCAGGATGGCCTTGAACTGAGATCTGCCTGCCTCTGTCTCCCGAGTGCTAGGATCAAAGGCATGCGCCACCAAATCAGCCAGTAGGAATGTACTCTTTAATTGAGCATGTTTATAAGAGGCCAACCTCTCTATGTGAATATGTATAGGTTCCCTAACTAAAACCTCTGCTCTGTCCAAAAGATCATTGTGTTGGAAATGACTCTCACGATCTTGCCAACTGCAGGTACATCTTTCTCTACTCCTTCATGTCCTGCCTG
This sequence comes from Cricetulus griseus, assembly GCF_003668045.3. NCBI lineage: Eukaryota > Metazoa > Chordata > Mammalia > Rodentia > Cricetidae > Cricetulus > Cricetulus griseus. The sequence goes on along the minus strand of NC_048600.1, from coordinate 3,030,335 downwards.
CACTTGTTTTGGCTTTGCACTCACAGAGTTACTCCTGTAACTCTGGTTACAGGACCAGAACCAGAGAGCATCTTACAGGTGTCAGTTTTGCTGCAGAAACACTACTGTAGCCATGTTTTAGTCTTGTGGTGGCAGATGGGCATGCAGCTGTGAGGTGGTGGGGGAGGGGATAAGACAGGCCAGGTGAGTCAGGTGCAGGTTAAACAGAGTATTAGGAATGGGGCCTTAGCTAGTCCATTGTGATCTCTCTGCTGTCATCATACAATTTTAAATAGTGAGCACTTCTGTTTTTGTTTTTCGAGACAGGGTTTCTCTATAGGTTTGGAGACTGTCCTGGAACTCTCTTTGAAGACCAGGCTGGCCTCAAACTCACAGAGATCCACCTGCCTCTGTTTCCCGAGTGCTGGAATTAAAGGCATGTGCCTCCACCACCCAGCTAATAGTGAGCACTTTTAAAAACATTTAAATATCAGCTGCTGGCATGTTTACATTTTTTAAAATATTTATAGCCAGGCAGTGGTGGTGCATGCCTTTAATCCCAGCACTCAGGAGACAGAGGCAGGTGAATCTCTGAGTTCAAGGCCAGGCTGGTCTACAGAGTGAGTTCCAGGACAGTCAGGGCTACTCAGAGAAATCCTGTCTCAAAAAAAAAAAAAAGGAAAGAAAATAAAATTATATTTACTCACTTATTCATTTGTGTATTTATTTTGTGTATATATGTATACATGTATGGGCACATGCATGCCAGGTCAGAGGGCACTTGTAGGAGTGATTTCTCTCCTTCCACCAGGTAGGTCCCAGAGATGGAATTCAAACAGTCATGCTTGGCCACCAGTTTCCCTACCGACTGAGACATCTCAGCAGCCCGAGGCATATGTTGAGGAGTTCTATACCTAGACAAGCAATATTCCTGCAATAGAATTCTTATGGAAATGTTTTTGAGAGTCAGAGGAAAGAATGTGAATTATAAATCCTGACTGCCCAAATCCCCTTTAATTTTTATTTCACATTGTTTGGGATAACTTATACCAAACTATAGTTTTAAAATGTTAATCTCCAGGGGCTGGTGGCGTACACCTTTAATCCCAGCACTCGGAGGCAGAGGCAGGCAGATCTCTGTGAGCTGGAGGCCAGCTTGGTATACAGAGCGAGTTCTAGGACAGCCAGGGCTGTTACGGAGAGAAACCCTGTCTCAAAACCAAAACAAAACAAAATTAAAATATTAATCAATCCTAATTCTCACCAGGTTTCCTTTCAAATGCAGAGCTGATTAAGATCAGAGGTGTGCTTACTTCCTCTGTAGAAGAGGCCCCATGGCTCCCTGTCTCAGACATCCCATGGTCACCACAGACAACCAGCAAACTGGGTGAGAGAGTCTCTCTCTCCTGTAAGACAAAGAAGAACCTGTCAGCTGTACTTGTCTGGCAAAACATATATGGTCTTGCAAAGGAAACAACTGTAGAACTTCATTATAGTTCCTAAATAGGATTTTCTCCTTAATGCATTTCATCTTCTCCAATAAGCTTACAGTCAGATCAAAGGGCCAAGTCAAATGGTGTTACAGGTGAAGACAGAACAATACATAGCTCACAGAGTACATAATGATTGTGTTTATGACCTCTGACAGCAGGGTATCTGTCATTTCCAGGCTGTAGGCACATGATTCCTCCTGCCTAAGTTTCCTATTGAGAGAGATACTAGAGGCATTCATTTTACAGGACTGTTTAAAGAGAAATGCATAGAATCCAGAGAATGAACTAAACAGGTCGTGGGCTTTCTTGGCCCAGCGCTCCAGCCATTTGACCTAACCTGCTTCAGTAGAACTGGGCAGGCTCTTGACCCTACCTGACACACATGCACAAATAGTATGAATCTGTCCCTTCCTCCCTTCAAGTGTCTGTTCACATGGAATACTCTTCCAGGACGACGACTGTCCTGAATATACCATTTAAAATTATAGACTCTCAGGGCTGGAGAGATGGCTCAGTGGTTAAGAGCAGTGGCTGCTCTTCTAGAGGACCAGGGTTCTATTCCCAGCACCCACATGGCAGCTCATACCTGTCTATAACTCCAGTTCCAGGGGATCTGGTATCCTTACAGCAATGCACATAAAATAAAAGTTAAATAAATATTTAAAAAAAAATTATAGACTCTCCTTAGTACAGGGGTTGGTTCCTCTTACCTGTGTTTTCCTGAGATAGCAACTAGTTTTTGGCACACTTACATTGTTTACTGTACTACTCATGTTTCCCTCCTGGCTAGAATGTAACTCTACAAATCGTTTCCAACCAAGGAACATTGATCTAGAAGGTGCCCGTGGCAGAAGCATGACTGGCTGACAGACAATGGGTAGTGCTCTCTCAGCCATTTCTGTTCCTTCTAGGAAATATTGGCAACATGAAATCTGATCACTATGCAGTGTAGCACAGTAAGCCTTACCTTCGACAACAGTGAAGTGTGAATCTTCATCAGGATACTGTCCATTTCGCTGAGCTTGTGACCAATCAGAGGGCTGTTAGGTCCAGAAATGTGGCCAATGTGATCCAGCCCTAGATAGTGAAGGATTAACACATCCCAGTCTCCTCTTTGTAATACTTTATCCAAATGTCTTGTGACATTATTATCCACCTTCAAAGGGGGAACAAGGAGGGAGGACGTACATATAAACAGTGCATCCAAGCTTTCCTGGATTACCAGGAGTCAATCTTAGGTAATAGGACTCATGAAAATTGAAAAAAAAAAAAAAAAAAAGGTCCTGAAGTCATTTAAAAAATGAGTATTAGTATTAGACTAAGCTCTTATGCCTATTCTTTTTAATATCTCTAGTTTGTGAACAAAACCTATTATACAGATAATTTAAAGGAGCAAAAGCTATTCTGGAATACACACACCCCCACCACCCACACCACCCCTACACACCCATGGGATCATTGCTTGTCTTCACTAAAGCTGAACAAATCAGCAAGCTAAGCAGGCCCAAGAAGCCTGTTTATGGATAATGAAGGGCAGCCAACCAAGACAGTACAGTACAGTCAGGAATAAGTAACAGTCCTACATAAAGGCTACTCTTGGAAGGAAGAAAACAGCTTTTATCTCCATTCTGAAGCAACATTATGACTCTGTGAGCAGGTAAACAGCTCCTGATAGGGCCAGTAGTCTGCTTAGCCCTGAGTCTTCAGAGAGCCCATTTCCCCCTCACTGAAACATGTACCACAAAGAAATACATACATAGCATGAAAACTTGTTACTACAGAAAAGTCACGCTGTGCCTGCCCTGGTGAAGTGTGGAAAGGTATATCACCCTAGAAAAGTTATCAGCAAAACTATACACACTCAAGGACTAAGCAGAGATTCTTAATTCTTATTCTGTTGATCTAAACAGATCAACTCTCGTGTATTTTCACTTCTGCCTCAGGCCCAACCTTCACACACCTGGATCTAACCCCTCTTTCTCTTGCTGGAGCCTGCACCCCAGCACAGGCAGATACCTCTCAGGATAAGATTCTATTTGCCTACTGTAAGCCTTCATAGAAAGGCTCTGTACCCCTGTAGATCCAAACAGTTACAGAACTGCAGGTTGGCACTGGACTGCTATAACATTGTTGCCCCTCTTTTTGGCCATGTGGAGAATCCTCACTCATTCAGTGATTTAGCTCTTCTGCTGTGGCACTCTTCCTGACTGTGCTCTCAACATCTACCCATTTTCCATTTGGGAGCCTACATACCTTGGTTCACACCTGCAACAGGCTTTATGTCTCCACTTATAACTGATTATGTAAATGAGTGATTCTTACAATCTTGCCATACCACTCCATAAGTTAGTAAATATCACACAGGAAATAGCATCACCTCTAAGTGGAAAATGGTAGTATCAGGCTGACCTCTATGTAATCTGACACAAAGAATGATGTTGTTCCATCATATTCCACAAAATGCTTTGGGAATAATTTAAGCCATGTTTCATCTCCATAAAAGATCATTCTTTTCCCAGCAGCTTTTCCCTGTCTTATCACATTGTCTTCTAGGAGCACAGGAGAATTGAGGTTCCTGATGACATCAACAAAGCCAGGGACACTCCCTGTCATCAATGCCTGCAGGAAGAAACATTCAAGACTTAGATCACAGACCCAAAATTACAGCACAGAAGACAGTAAGATCACTTAGGGGTCAAACAGATGGGTACAGACCTACAGTAGGCCGGGTACTGGAGACTTAGTCAAACATAGTGGGTAAGATAGGACACAGATTTTGGACAAAAACATCAAACTCAATAATGAAGATTTGATTATTTAATGAACATGGTTCAGGCACTCCTTTCATTGGTTAAGATAGTAGAGGAGGAGATAATAATAGCTAGACACACTGCCAGTCACAGAAGCTATGGGTTAATGACAGTTAATGCTAATGTATATGTCTATACATTAAAAAAATCAATCTGTATACTCAGACCCTTTGTCAGGGTTCCACATGAGATTTAACTTGCTCTATGGGACAAGCAAGCTCATTAACTCTAACAAACAAACCCTAATAATCCAGCAAATCTAATATCTGTCTCTCAGTTTTTTTAAAAAGTAGGAGGAAACACTGCCCATATATAATTCTTAAAGTGATCTGGGCCAGGAATGTCAATAGAACATTAGATCCCACCGACAGCGTTGCACCATGTAATAGATGGTCGGTGTCAGATAATCCTATCTTTCTGATATAGAGTGGAGTCAATACTCTCCCCACTTTTATCACAGACCTACCAGGCCACAGTAATAATAATGAATCTTCATGATTTAGAGTTATACCACCACCTAAGATAAGAGCCATAGATTTGTGGTTAAAGGGAACAGGAATCTTTGTAATGCCTACAGAATTCTCATAAGATTTCTTCAGTGGCAAATAAATGCAAACTTCATTTTTAGGCTCCAGGGCTTGAACTCAGTGCTACACATATACTAGGCAAATACTCTACTGTTGGGTTTTATCACTAGCTAAATATGTAAATACAAATCACTCAGCAGTCACTCAGTAAGTAGTCTTCAAGCCACAATTCTTGGGTAAAGCACTGTGCACTTCAAAACTACCCTCACCAAAGTATACAATTATGTAGTAGAAGAAACAAGTGTTGAGGCCAGTTTATATCTGTTTGATCATTTTGTATAATTTCCACAAGCAATTTAACCTGAGTTTGTTTTCTCATGTATACAATTTATGAGCTAGACTGAATATCCCTCAAGCCCGATGACTAAGGAAAACACCAGGCTACCAAAGAGAAAGGTATCTCTTGGACTACAGTGGCCTGGACAATCTGGCTCTAAATTCTTCCTCCTTTCCATGAAGTATGAACTCTGGCTACTTAAACAAGGGGTAAAAAAGATGGCTCCATCTTATTATTGGGTTCCTTCAGCATCCCACTGCCCCAGTAAAACCGACAACATAAAAATACTTTCCATGTTATTAAAATAGGGTCTCAAAGTAGATTAGATAATCTCTCTCAACTTTCAAAAGAGCCAAACCATGACTCATAAAACACTAAGTTAAATGTACCTTGATTCGAGGCATAGTAACTGTGGGTGGCTTTGCCTCAGCCACAAAACTATGAGATGCTCCTTTTTCTACCAGGTAAGTTGTGTAAGGCATGTACTTCACACCTTTTGACCCAAACACAAAATCATCTCTTAAGGCATCTATCAGCACAATAACAACTTTATTGAAGAGAGGTGATGGCAGCTTGGTCCAGTTAGAACTGGCTCCTAAAAGTGTTTAGAAAAAGGGAAATTAAGTTTTGAACTTTATTTAGTACTCAACTGCCTTCCCGTGTCTTTCTTGCTTGTTCTTCTAGCACGTATCTAGCTCAACCTGAAAGAAGCACCCCCGCCCCCCACCTTTGTGTTTTTTTTCCAAGACACGGTTTCTCTGTATTGCTTTGGCGGCTGTCCTGGAACTAGCTCTTGTAGATCAGGCTGGTCTCAAACTCGACTGTCTCCGCCTCCAGAGTGCTGGGATCAAAGGCATGCACCACCAACGCCCGACATAAGAAGGCCCATTTTTGGTAGCCAGTGTTGAGTTAATTTTCTAACAGAGGACAACAAGGGTTGTTCCTAATCCGCAGATGTCAGACTACCAAAAGAGGCATCTCTGGGCTAGGCTGGAGTGTATGTTAACAATGAGTAGATATCCCAGTAATATACAGTGAATTGCTCTTAGCACAGTGAAGAGTCCAGGATAGGGAAGCCTCTCTGTAAGAGATCTACAACTGGGACCAGTGCTCCTCTCACCTTGGCCTAAAACATAGCCTTGCCGGTAGTGAAATGGTGGATTTGCAAACTGTTTACATGTCCAGTGACTGGTTTATGTGGGTGGACCTGTTTCACAGCAGCAGAGTTTTTACCCGGTATTTATTTCTGTATAGGGTGAGGACAGTAAAAATTCTAAAGCAGAGAGGCCTTAACTACCCGGGGTAGGGGAGGTGTACTGGGGAGTAGTAGAAAACTGTAGGGGTCTGGCTGGGCGTTGGTGGCGCACGCCTTTAATCCCAGCACTCGGGAGGCAGAGGCAGGCGGATCGCTGTGAGTTTGAGGCCAGCCTGGTCTCCAGAGCGAGTGCCAGGATAGGTTCCAAAACTACACAGAGAAACCCTGTCTCGAAAAACAAGAAATAAGAGAGAGAGAGAGAGAGAGAGAGAGAGAGAGAGAGAGAGAGAGAGAGAGAGAGAGAAAGAGAAAAAAGAAAACTGTAGGGGTCTGAAGAAATATTACCTGCCGTGTACTATCGGTTAGAACTAGGAACCAACCTAAATTAGAAGTGACTGAAAGGATTTTTAGGAAAAGGGATCAGTGTAAAGCAGCAAATGAGATGCGGAGCCAGAGTCGCTCCGGGCTTCCTCTGAGTATCCCAGAGGAAGTGTTAGGGTTAGGGTCGGTGACTGCGGTATGACACGGAGACGATGCTCAGCAGTACGAGCTGTCTCGGGGGTGGGGCAGAATGAAAGCGAGGACCCCGGGGAAGGGGTCCGTACCTGCCATGGGTTCGGGCGCAGGGGTCTCTACACCGTGCTCTGGTCCGGCAGAAGAACGAACGGGAGCCGGGAAGAATCCCCGAATAAATATCGCGACCCCGATCACCTCAATCGCTACGCAGCTGGCAGCGAAGGCCCCGGAGCCCAGCCGCATCCTGCCCAGCCGCTGGACCGAGGTGGCCGGAAACTTGGCGTACCCGCAGGAAGCACGGAAGCGGCGAGCCGAGCCCTCCTTCCGAATGTCAAAGACCGCCTCCCAGAGTGCCTCACCGGCTCCAGCGCACAGGAAATGCGTAGCAGGCGGCAAGCGCCCGCCGTCGCTCCCTAATGACCTGTCCTCAGGCGCCTGGAGCCGTGGGGGCGGTCCCGCCCACACGATTGTCCCCGCCCACTCTGGACCCCAAAGGCCCACGGGGTCCCCTCTTGGTTCTCTCAGGAACCTCGTTTCCGGTGCCCACCCAGCATCCCCCGCACGGCCCCGCCCACTCAGGATTTCCCGTTTCACGCTTTCAAAGCCAAGCGCTTCTGGCACCGCCCAAAGCCGGTGCAGGTTTTAGCTGCTGGTTTTCTCGAGTGCGAGCCCTACCTCACCTCCACCTGGTGTTACTGCCCCAGTTTTCTTCCTTAATATCTTGGGTAGCAACCTTTATATTTGATTTGTAAGTTGTTTTCATCTAGTTCATGTTTCTTTTTCCAAGAAGTTTTTTTTTTTTTAGCTTGATGTAATCACACGTACAATTTTTTTATATTTTTTAATGGTTCTGATGTTTTTATTGTTTCCAATTTAATGGTAACAGACAAGACACACTTCTTTTTTTTTAATTTTTCACTGTGTTCTGCCAAATATTTTTTTAAAGATTTTATTTGTTTATTATGTATACAACATTCTGCTTCCATGTATATCTGTACTCTTGAGAAGAGGGCACCAGATCTCATAACGGATGGTTATGAGCCACCATGTGGTTGCTGGGAATTAAACTCAGCACCTCTGGAAAAGCAGTCAGTGCTCTTCTGAGCCATCTTTCCAGCCCACATGTACGATTTTTTAAAAATTCTTTGTGGTTTGATGTTATATGTGTTAAAAAAAAATAGCATCAATGTTAGGGAAGGTTTTTTTCTCAACTTTTTCTTCCAGATGTTTTATAGCTTCAGATACTAGATTTTACTAGCTAGTCTGTTTGACTTGATATTTCTGTATGTACAAGGTAAAGGTCCAGTTCCATTCTTCTCCATACTTATCCAACACAAGTGGTGTCAAGAATATTATTGCCCTATTCTATAGTGTCTTAGTTAGGGTTTTATTGCTGTGGAGAGACACCATTACCAAGGCAACTCTTAAAAAGGAAAACATTTAATTGGGGCTGGTTTATAACAGTTCACCGAGGAAAGCATGGCAAGAAACAACCTAGAGGCCCCTCAGCTGAAGAATGGATAAAGAAAATGTGGTACATTTACACAAAGAAATGTTTTTTAAAAAATGTATTTGAAGGCAAATGGATAGAACCAGAAAAAAAAAATCATCCTGAGTGAGGTAACCCAGACCCAGAAAGACAAACATGCTCACTTACAAGTGAACATTAGCTGTTAAGTAAAGGATAACCGTGCCATACAATCCACAGACCCAGGAGGCTAAGGAACAAGGAGGGCTCAAGGTGGTGTTAGTGGCTCTCCCTGGGAAAGAGAAATAGAACAGATTTTGTGAGTGGACTATGGGTTGGTGGGGATGGGAACCGAAGGGATACAGTAGAGGTGGGGTGAGGGAGGGAGAGTCCTGGGAGATATCATTGGAATTGGGGGGCATTTTGAGGGTGGTGAGGAAACTCCTTGGGATCTGTGAGAGTGACCCTTGTAGTGAGAGATGTGGAGTCTGAACTGGCCATCTTCCATAGCCAGGGTAGGCTTCCAAGTGGGACTGGGACACCAAACCAGCCAAAAACCTTTGACCTACTATCTGCCCTGCCAGAAAGATGTGCTAGGGTATTGGTGCGAACTTGTGGGAGTGGCCAACAAATGACTGGTCCAACTTGAGGTCCATGCCATAAGAGGGAACCCACACCTGACACTCCCTGGGTGGCCAGGAACCAGATGCTTGACAGCCCAGAGACCCAGGATAGAATCAAACATGACAGGAAAAAAATTGAGTGAAATGATTCCTAATGATACTCTGCTATACTAATAGATAGGTACATAGCCCCATTGTCATCAGAGAGGTGTCATCCAGCAACCGATGAGAGCAGAGGCAGAGACCCACAGCCAAACAAAGGCTTGCTGGAGCCAGAGGGGTTGAGGAGACCATGAGAACACCGCCCACAGAATCAATTAAGCAGGGGACACAGGAACTGAATTGACAATCATAGGACCTGTATGAGTGTGAACTAGGTCCTCTGCATATGCATTACGGTTATGTAGCTGGGTGCTCTTTGGGACTCCTAACAGTGGGAGGGAGGGTGTCTCTTGACTCAGCATGCTCTTAGGACACGTTCCTCCTACTGAGTTGCCTCATCCAGCCTTGACATGACGGTTTGTGCCTAGTCTTTTTGTAACATGTTATCCGCTGTTCAGTTGATATCCCTGGGAGGCCTAATCTTTTTTCAAAGGGAAATATAGGAGGAGTGGATGGGGGTGGTGGAGGGGCTGGGAGGAGTGAAAGGAGGGGAAAATGAGGTTGGGAAGTATGAGAGAAGAATAAAAAATAATAGCATAAAAAATAAAAATCATTGTATGTGGTGGTTTGAAAGAAAATGGCCCCCAAAGGGAGTGGCACTATTAGGAAGTGTGGCTTTGTTGGAGGAAGTGTGTCACTGTGGAGGTGGGTTTTGAGTCTCATATATGCTCAAGATACCACCCAGTGTCTCAGTTCACATCCTGTTGCCTGCAAGATGTAGAACTCTTAGCTACTACTCCAGCACCATGTCTGCCTGCACGCTGCCACCATGTCACACCATGATGATAATGCACTGAACCTCTGAAACCATTAGCTGCCACCTCAATCAAATGTTTTCCTTTATAAGAGTTGCCATGGTCACCAGGTGTCAGTGGTGCACTCCTTTAATCCCAGCACTCCGGAGACAGAGCAGGAAGATCTCTTTGAGTTCTAAGCCAGCCTGGTCTACAGAGTGAGTTCCAGGACAGCCAAGGATAACAGAGAAACCCTATCTCAAAAAAAAAAAAAAAGAGTTACCATGGTCATGATATCTCTTTACAGCAATTGAAACCCTAAGACACTATACTAATTTTAAAAAATCCAAAGTATCTAAAATGTGGACTAATAAAAATCAAAATTAAGTGATACACTTTCTTACTCCATGAGGAAGAATCAGGAAACAGTGAAACCCAAGTCCAAAAGTATAAATACCTAAATATCTGATATTTGAATTCATAGACTTCTGAGCTCCACGGGGTTCCATTTCTCCAGCTCTGCCCGTCACAGCACACACAGCATGTAGACTCAGGCTGGCTCTCCTCCACACCTGCTTCTGTTCTCAGTGGCTGTCTCATAGTACTAGTTAGTATTGCTTGTATCCTGTGGTCTCCACTGCAACTGAGGCGGCACCAGCAACAATGGCCTTTTTCAGGGACTTCAGCCCTGCCACAACCTCAGGTGCTCTTCATGACTTCTTCATGCTTTCAAAACTGACACCATCTGGTTGAGTCTTATACATTACCAAGTTTGGCTGCCAACATGAGATGCAGTCTTGGCCACCCTGGATCACAGCTTCTGTGTGCTGTCCCTGAGGAAATACTCACATAAGATTTTACCTCAATGATTCTGGTCTCCTCTTTTCTCTTCTTTCTTTCTTTCTTTCTTTCTTTCTTTCTTTCTTTCTTCCTTCCTTCCTTCCTTCCTTCCTTCCTTTCTCTCTCTCTCTGTCTCTCTTTCTTTCTTTCTTTTGGTTGTTGTTTTGTTTTTGGAGACAGATTTTTTTTCTTCTTAGCCCTGGCTGTCCTGAAACTAGCTCTGTAGACCAGGCTGTCCTTCAATTAACAGAGATCCACCTGCCTCTGTCTCCCAAGTACTGGGATTAAGGCATGCAACACTACTCTCTGGCTGCTGGTCTCTTCTTAATCACCACTAATTTTTCAGCTCTAGCTAACCAGCCTCGACTGTATCATTAAAACACAGTAAAGCAAAGGTTTCACTTCAGTCATTCTTGTCTCTTGTTAAGAGACAAGATTCAGCTCCAGTTAACCAGATACCACAATTTATTTTTTTAAGATTTTATTTATTTATTGTGTATACAACATTCTACTTCCATGTATATCTGCACACCAGAAGAGGGCACCAGGGATGGTTGTGAGCCACCATGTGGTTCTGGGAATTGAACTCAGGACCCTTGGAAGAGCAGTCGGTGCTCTTAACCTCTGAGCCATCTCTCCAGCCCAACAATTTATTTTTTTCTATTGTTGTTTTCTTTTTTTTTTTCAAGACAGGGTTTCACAGTGTCCTGGCAGTCCTGGAACTCTATCTGTAGACTAGGCTAGCCTCAAACTCAGAGATCCACCTACCTCTGTCTCCTGAGTGCTGTGATTAAAGGTGCGCACCACCACTGCCCAACAGACACCACAGATTTGTAATGCAAAATATTAAACAAGCAGCCCTGGAAGAGCCTTTGCCTCCCTCTGAAACGTCACAAGCCAAACCTACACTGCTGGCATTTCTCTTAATACTCTATTTTTCAAGCGCCCACAAAAATAGCCCAAGAAGATTTGAACATTCAATGGCCTTTTCAGCCCAAAGTTCCCAAATCCTTCACCATCCTCTCATAACAATATGGCAGGTCTGTCATAGCAATACCCCACTCCTGGAACCAATTTCCATTTTAGTCAGGGTTTCTATTGCTATGACAAAAATCAACTTGGGGAGAAAAGGGCTTATTTCATCTTACACTTCTTGGTAATAATAGTTCACCACTGAGGGATGATGTCAAGGCAAGAACTCAAGCAGCACAGGAATATGAAGATTAGAACCGAAGTAGAAGCCACAAAGCAATACTGCTGACTGGCTTGCTCCCTCTGGCTTACTCAGTTTGCTTTCTTATACACCCCAGGACTACCTGCCCAGGGATAGTACCACTCATAGTGGTGTGGACTAGCCCACATGAGTCATTAATCAAGAAAATCTCTCTCTCTCTCTCTCTCTCTCTCTCTCTCTCTCTCTCTCTCTCTCTCTCTCTCACACACACACACACACACACACACACACACACACACACACACACACACACAGAAATGTCCTCCAGAGTGCCTACAGGCAATATGGATAGAGACAGAGGCATTTTCTCAGCTGAGGTCCCTTTTCCCAGGTAACTCTAGCTGTGTCAAGTTGACACAGCCAATGAGGACACAGTCCAGAGCCATAGTATTTGGGGCCATTGTTTTGTCTCCTTAATCGGCATTTATTGTCCCTCCTCTGTAATGTGAGCTAACATCTTTGTGACAATTAGGTGGATATTTTGTAATGTGTAGACACCTACCAACTACCACCCAAAGTCTAAGAATATTCATCAGATAACATCTGAGGCTTACACCTGAGATTTTCTACTTTCCGTGGCCTGTGGACTGGTTAGTCTTTGGTAAGCAGCAATCCTCAATGGTCTTTGCTTCAGCTCCTGCCTGTAGGTTCCTGTGTCTGCCATTTCCCTGATGTCCCTTAGTGATATGCAAGCCAAATAAATCCCTTGCTTCCCAAGTTGCTTTTAGTAGTGGTGTTTATCACAGCAATAGAAAATAAACTAGGACACGAACCTGCCCAATGTTCAAATACACCAATTTTTTGAAAACTGTGCTGGTTTATTATATTCTTTGTTCTGTTTCTATAAAAAACTTCTTAAAATTGCTACCTTCCTGGAATATGGAATTTAGAGTAACATAAATATACGTTCATTTAAATATAGCTCCAGAATAAAATACTTCTTTTGAGGTAATACCCTTTGAGGTAAGAGTTGTGTTTTTATGTAATATTTTGTTAACACCTTTACTTTTTAAAATTTTCTTTCTTTTTATTTCATGTGCATTGGTGTTTTTGCCTGCATGTGTGTCTGTATGAGGGTGTTGGATCCCCTGAAACTGGAGTTAGACAGTTGTGAGCTGTCATGTGGGTGCTGGGGATTGAACCTGGGTCCTCTTGAAGAAGCGCCAGTGCTCTTAACCGCAGAGCCATCTCCTTGGACCCTTGTTAACACCTTGATGCTAAAACATTAAACAAATCAGAATATATGTACAAGAGAGAAATAATGCATAGTAAGTGCTCCAATCACAAGGAACCAATCTTGGAAAACACTAGCACAAATATATTTAGGAAAGAGTTCCAGCCAGGATTATATAGTGAGACCTGTGTCAAAAAAAAAAAAGACATTAGTAAATTCATTGAAATGAATGAAAAAGGAAACATACACAATTAATGGATAGGTTAGCGATCTGGGAGAGTCATATGCTCAAAATCCCCTCCCATACTTTGGAGTGATTGTCTCTTTTTTTTTTTTTTTTTTTGACAAATGTAACAATCATGCAGTGGGAAAAGGCCTAGTCAACAAATGGGGCTGCAAACTGGACTAATATGGAATTAGATTCATATCTTTTACTGTATATAAAAATCACATAAACAAAACAAAACAAGCCAGGCGTTGGTGGCGCACGCCTTTAATCCCAACACTCAGGAGGCAGAGACAGGTGGATATCTGTGAGTTCGAGGCCAGCCTGGTCTCCAGAGCGAGTGCCAGGATAGGCTCCAAAGCTACACAGAGAAGCCCTGTCTCAATAAATAAATAAATAAATAAATAAATAAATAATAAAAATCACAAAGTCCTTGACTTAAAACCCAAAATACTGTCACTGGAGGAAAGCATAGGAAATACTCTTCAAAATGTTGGTATAGGCAAGCACTTTCTGAACAGAGCTCCAACAGCATAGGATCTTTGCCCAGGAAATAATGGGGCTATAAGAAATTTAAAAGTCTCGGGGCTTGAGAGATGGCTCAGGGGTTAAGAGCACTGACTGCTCTTCCAGAGGTCCTGAGTTCAATTCCCAGCAACCACATGGTGGCTCACAACCATCCGTTATGAGATCTGGTGCCCTCTTCTGGTGTGCAGATATACATGGAAGCAGAATGTTGTATACAGAATAAATAAAATCTTTAAAAAAAAAAAGAAATTTAAAAGTCTCTGTACAGCAAAAGAAACTATCAATAAACCAGGTGTGGTGGGGCACACCTTTAATCCCAGCACCCTGGAGGCAGAGGCAGGGGGACCTCTGAGTGTGAGGCCAGCCTGGTCTCCAGAGTAAGTTCCAGGACGGCCCGGGCTACACAGAGAAACCCTGTCTAAGAAAAAGAAAGAAAGAAAAAAGAAACTATCAGTAGAGCAAACAGCCTACAAAATAGTAGAAAATCTTTACCAGCTGTACAGGGGACTAACACTCAGAATTTATGCGCATGCACAAACACACACACACACACACACACACACACACACACACACACACACACACTGCAAAAATTAGATACCAAAGAAATAAAACTTCCAGTCTACAAATGGGTGAATGAAGTTAACAGTTTTGAAGAAGAAACACAAACAGCCAAAAACTACTTTAAAAACTGAGAAATGTGGCAAGGTCACAACTTTAGCGGGGGTGTGGACATGGAAGTACTGGGAAGTGTGATGGGAGTGTTTGATGTGAAATTCCCAAAAAAATGAATAAAAATATGTTGAGGAGAAAGTAAGAAACGTGGGACCTCACTTCTTAGTAAGAGCACTGGGGTCTCAGAGCAGAGAAAGTGAAGTAGCTAATTTTTCAAATTTGCAAAGCTGGGAATTAGCCCAGAATGGCAGGCACACGGATTGAACACGGAGAACAGTTTTTATAACCCTGATCAGGTCTCTTGCTCACTTTCCCCATTGCCTCAGTAATCACTGTTACATGTCATCTAGGTTATCTTTTCCTCTGTTTATCCTTTCCTATTTCTTAACAAAGTCGGTATGTGGATTCATCTCTATATTTTATTTAAAGTCAGTCAAGAATGCAAGTTGCTAGCAAGCTTATCTGTTAATAATGTTCTATTCTAATCTTCAAGTTTTCGGGGGATATAAATTAAAAATACTGTGATATACCACCTCAGCCAGTCAGAATGGCTAACATCGAGAAATCTGACAAACGGACAAGATGTGAGGGAAGAGGGGCCCTTAATTCACTGCTGGGAATGAAGATGCAGCAATTATGGATATCAGTTTAGACGTTCCTAAAATTTATAAATCTAATCACCATATATTCACGTTTATATGAACAGAACTAAAACTTTATAAACAAGATTGTCTAATCCTTTGCCCATTTTTGCATTTTCTGGTGTCTCCCACAGCCTCAGGCTTAAAAACAGCCAGGCTTTCCTGGAAGCAGAGGTCATCTAGAGATCAGGTTTGGGGTGGCACCCAAACCTTTGACATAAACACACTCCCTCTCCTGGATACCAACCTGACCTGGCAGAGTTTTCCGGGAAATGCTGTCATGCACTTTGGGAATGTCTTGGCCTCCTTCCTCGCGTGCACCAGTCTTGGCAACACCGTCTTTGGCTGGTAAGTCGCGGCCACTGAGTTGTGTGTTCTTCAAGGTTGTCAGAGGAGCCCCCACCTCAGCGGATGCTGGGAGCTGAAACGTGGATGGTTTGCAGACAGAGGGACTTGCAATGCAGGTGCAAACTGGAGCCTGCGTTCTGGAGGGTTCCCCCAGATGCGGGCCAGGGAAGGGGAGACCGGATTTTAAAATCGATTTGTTAGATCATAGTGTGTGCTTCGAGAAACCCTGAGAGCGGGCTAAGAAGTTCTGCGAACTTTGAGAGCTAGGAGGTGTGTTTACATTCCTATTCTTCCAACCTGTGTATACATCACAATTCTTATCAGCTTTCCAATCTGTGCAGTGAGAGTAGTTATATGTGGGAGCCTCAGCTTTCCACAGTGAGAAATGCTCAGAACTCGGAGGTCAAGGAAAAAATATCTTTAGTATCTTGTAGCAGTGGCCTCTAGCTTTTGTTCAAAGAGGGCCATGGTTTATGGGGTTAGGCATTATCATAATCTTGTGACTATCTTAGGGGGGGTCTTTTTAAAATCCCCTCCCCAGGGAGATTTCTCCAAGAGTTAAGCATGCTTTACAGAAGCTGAAATTTGCAGGTTTCTAGTTAAGACAGTCCCCTTCACAAACAGAACTTGCTGTCTAAGGGGATATTGGTGGTGTTCTCTCCTCAAGGGAGAAGAGCAGACACATGTTGAAGAAAAAGAGGAAGGGGTAAGCAGGTTTACAAAACAGAAGCAATAGTTCACTTTTAGCTGTGTGGTCTCAGCTTAGTTTTACCCAGTATTTCCTAAATAAGCTTGTTCATCATATTTCCTTAATTGTAATGCCTGCAATTCCCCTTTACTCCACTAATAATTCCTATGAAAGGGCCCCAGACTCCCAGAAAAGGTAGTGATATGTGTGCTGACCATGGTTTGTTATGTGACATTTGTATTTGTACCACTCTGTTGGCCTCTTTAAGTGATATTTTTGGCCCCATCCTGCCTAGCATTCCTGGTTTAAATTTACAAAAGATCGTCTAAGACCTTGTTGCCAGAGTCTGTGGTGCTGAAATTAAGTGGGTTTAGCAGTTTGAAGAAGGGAGAGCCCTTTTCTCCAAAAGGAAAAATCTCCCTTTTCTCTGAACTGTCACAGGAAGGGATAAGTCTAGTTTTATATAAAGCTCAAGCAAGTGCCCCTACTGCCTAGAGTACATAAGATTTAAGGTGTTCTGTTTCATTTAAAAGGTCTTTACTTCTAGGTGCTGTTACATATAAAATCATGCTGTAGTGTGCTTTTGTTTTGTTTTGAGGCAGGGTCTTACTATGTTTCCCTGGCTGGCCTCAACCTAGCTATGTAGACCAGGCTGACTTCAAACTTAGAGGTCTGCTTGCCTCTGCGTCCCAAGTGATGGGGTTTAAGGTATGTGCCCCTTCCTGCCAGAATAAACAATAAAAGCTGGGAGTCCCTCTCAGACAAGCCAGCTTCAAAGACTGAAACCAAACCAGCTGCCTCAAAGAGGTTTAGACCTGAGTCATTTGGAAGGGACATTCTTGTAACTGTTGACCTGCCTACAGGATGTGCACTGTTCTCCAAGTTCCCAGCTTTTGTGAACTGTCTCTCGTGCTGGGGTGGGCTTTGGTGATGCAGCTGTCTTTGAGTCATTTCTGCTCCTGAAAGTAACCCCTCTCCATACTCCTATAAGGAACCCCAATAAAACTCATTAGTTCACCAAGTTGGACTTTGGTGGTATCTGTACGGGATTTCCTATCTGGTATGTATGCGTGTAGAGCTGGGTGGTGGTGGTGCACACCTTTAACCCCAGTACTCAGGAGGCAAAGGCAAGTGGGTTTCTTGAGTTCAAAGCCAGCCTGGACTAGAAAAAGAGTTTTAGGACAACCAGCGCTACACAGAGAAATCATGAATGAATGAATGAATGAATGAATGAATGAATGAGTCACACAGGTTAGCAGCCAGTCAGTGGTGGCACACACCTTTACTTGGGAGCAAGAAATAGGTGAATCTCCTGAGTTTGAGGCCAATCTGGTCTACATAGTAAGTTCCAGGACAGTCAAGACTACACAGAGAAACCCTGTCTGGAAAAACAAAACAAAACAAAAACCCACCAGTTTTGTTACAAAACAGTCCTGAACTCAAGAAAGGCACCTGCCTTTGCCTCCTGAGTTCTAGCCATCCCACCCACCATGTTTTACATAGTATTTTATGAGTCTTACCGGGCTCAAAAAAATAGTAAGATAAAGATAGCTCGTTGATATATATAGACAGTTATAAAAACTTAAAATCAGCACAGCCTCCAAAGCCACAGAGAAACCCTGTCTTGAAAAACAAAAACAAGGGGAGCTGGAGAGATGGCTCAGAGTTTAAGAGCACTGACGGCTCTTCCAGAGGTCCTGAGTTCAATTCCCAGCAACCACATGGTGGCTCACAACCATCTGTAATGAGATCTGGTGCCTTCTTCTGACCTGCAGGCACACATGCAGACAGAATATTGTATACATAATAAAATAAATAAGTAAAATCTTTATAAAAAAGTAAACAAACAAAAAGCAACAGCAAAAAACTTTACAATCATAAAGTCAGTACAGGTTTGTCTCTGTTTTTTGGGATGTGGAAAAAGTACAACACTGGCTACATGATCCAATAAAAAATTAGAAGTGAGCCTGCCAGTTTCTGCTGAGTTGTGGAGACTTGCTCTTTGGATCTGAAGCAGCATCTTTATTGGTTACATTTAACCATCTTAATGGAGTTTTTGTGGAGTCTCTGAAATAATGTGAGCTGCCATTTTGTTACTTTTTTTTGTTTTCCTTCTCCTGTCTTATTTTGAGTTAATCAGATGTGTCTGGTGGAGTCATCCCTTGGGGCCCCCAGGAAATGGTACTAGGAATCCTCACAGAACCTAAAATCTGTGGATGTTCAAATTTTCATGTAAAAATTGTATAGTGTTTGCATATGGGCTATACCATTTTCCGATATAATCCATTTCATTCCTAAGCCACTTAGGTATTAACTATAGTTTAAATATTATGTATAAGTAGCTGTGATAATGAACCATCCTACGTCTATCTTAGGCATGAAAGCCATTTTATAGTAAAGACAAACAGATTCATTCCTGTTATGATTAAACCTCTCTTTCTCAAGGATTGGGCTATGCTCCACCTATAGAATTAAATACAAATGGCTCTGTGCTGCCTGTTCCATGAAACAGTGACTATGCCTTTGTTTCAAAAGGTTATTGTGGCCCCCTGTTGTTATGACCACCTGCAATGATGTCTTTGTTTCAGGAGTTTGTTATGACTAAGTTGATATGCTTATGTTCTGTTCTTGTAACCCTGTCTATTTTGCCCACCAAATCCATTTAGAAACCCCTTACCCATGAGCTGAAAAAACCGTGTCTTCCTCATGTTCGATGCTGACGTCTTGAACCCTGCTATAGGAAGAGGCAGTCCATGCGCAGGAATTAAAAAAAAAAAAAAGCTTGTTTTAATTGTTTGATTTAATTAATTTGGCCATGATGATTTGGGTTGGTGGTCTTTCTCCCATCTTCGAGATGGGAGTTATATTTCATTGTTTGGAGAATAATGACAGACTTTTTAAATGTTTATAAAAGGGGCTGGGTGGAGCCGGGCGTTGGTGGCGGGCGCATGCCTTTAATCCCAGCACTCAGGAGGCAGAGGCAGGTGGATCTCTGAGTTTGAGGCCAGCCTGGTCTACAGATCGAGTGTCAGGATAGGCTCCAAAGCTACACAGAGAAACCCTGTCTCGAAAAAATCAAAAGGGGTGATGGTGGCGCACGCCTTTAATCCCAACACTTGGGAGGCAGAGGCAGGTGGATTTCTGTGAGTTCGAGGCCAGCCTGATCTACACAGCAACTTCCAGGACAGCCAGGACTATTACACAGAGAAAAAACAACCACCACAACAAAAAGTTTATAAAAGTGAAAATTATACATAGTCCTTTTGCTTAGCAATGCATTTTCCCTTTTCTGTGGTCCTTATTATATATGTACATCCAAGTCTAGTGTCATTTCCTTTGAGCCTAGAGAACTTTCTGTAGTACTTGTAAATTACAGGCCTGCTGCTGATAAATTATCTGAAAATAGCTTCATATTTTTTAGAATAGATTTTCTGGACAAAGGATAGTGAATTAAAGGGTATTTTCTTCAACACCTCATTCCATTGTGACTTGTAGTCATCATTCTTCCTTCCTGATTGTGCCCAGCTGCTCTGGCTGTGCTTTGTGTGGTTACTCTAAAGATTTTCCCAATGGGCGATGGTGGCACCCTCAGGAGGCAGAGGCAGGTAGAACTCCTAAGGCTTTTAGAACCCCTCAAAACAATGCAACCTGGGAGCCAAGTGTTCAAACTTATGTGCCTGAACGGGACATTTCACATCCAAACTAAGCATACATTATAAGTAATTTAGTAACCGTCGAGCATGTGAGATTTTTCTTTTTAGAATTAAATTAAGTGTTTAAAATCAGAATCAGTTAGTCCCTTTATACTTCAACTGGAGTTGGTGATGTTTGTAGTTCGTTCTGCTTTGCTTTCTGTTGCTGGCATAAATGCCATGACCAAGAGCAACTTGGGGAGGAAGGGGTTGATTCAGTGTACATTTTCAAGACATAGTTCATGACTGAGGGAAGTCAAGGCAGGAACTCAAGTAAGAATCAAAAGAAAAGGCATGAAGGAACACTGTTACCTCATGCTCACTCCCACTGTTTTATGCTCAGACAACTTTCTTATAAAACCCAGTGTAACACTACCCTCAGTGGGTTTAGCATGAATTAGCAACTAAGAAAATGCCATATAGACAGTCCCCAAGGCCAATTTGACTGAGCCAATCCCTCAGTTGAAACTCCCACAGACATCACATGATGGTGTTGACAGCTGAATCCCACTATGTAATAGTTCTGCTCATGTGGTATATATTTCTTGTGATATTATGACTGGACTCTAGCTGCCTCATGTTTGTGAGAACACATTTGTGTGGAAAATTTAAGCATCTTTTGTTTTTCAGTGCAGTACAACCTGATTATACAGAAAGATTTTTCTATTTGATTGTTACTATGATTTGTAGTAAACTTATGCTTAAATGAGCTCAACATTCTACCCCAGGCACATATTTACACTTAATGTTGTCCTAACTGATTGTCAGCTCTTAAGAAAAATATAAAGTTTTTAATCATGTATTTAATCCCTACAGACAAAGATATTTCCTAATCTGTAAGGAAAGCCTTCATCATGCTACTTTTTTCTTATTTAAAAAAGGATATAACTGGGCTAGAGAGATGGCTCAGAGCCATAAGAGCACCGACTGCTCTTCCAGAGGTCCTGAGTTCAATTCCCAGCAACCACATGGTGGCTCACAACCATCCCTTACGATATCTGGTGTCCTCTCCTGATGTGCAGATATACATGGAAGCAGAATGTTGTATACATAATAAATAAATAAAATCTTTAAAAAAAACTTTTTTAAAAAAGGATATAACTAATTAGTCAGAGTGGGTCATTTCTACTAGGTATTTCTATTCTCTCACTATGTAACACGCATAACAAACACTATCTTATTTAAGATACAAATGCACACAGGAAAATGAATTCCTAGACTTTATGTTCTTATGAGTTGGAGCTGATGTCTTTAGTTAAAAAAGAGAAACCAAAAAAAATAAATAAATAAAAAATAAAAAAATAAAAAACCGTGCTGTTCCAGGGATTGGTGAAGATGTGGCCTAGACTTCAGCTGGGAGGAATGGCAGGACCTGGATGATGCTCAGAGGATCCTGTACCCAGATGTGATGCTAGAAATCCCCAGCAGCTTTGTATCCTTAGGTAAGTGAGAATTACAGGGACTCTCAGGAACAAGTTGTCTCTGTTCAGTAAATATGCAAGCACTTATGAGATCAATGCTGTTTAGGCATATGATTCCAATCTAAGATCATGTCCCCTTTCTTTAACAAAAGGTTCATATTGGTTCCCTTACTGACCTGCTCTTTAAACTGTATACTGTCATTTTTTCAAAAGACCTGAATTATCAGTTTGGCAAACGTCCTAAACTCTTTCCTACTGACAGGACACTGTATTCTAAAACCAGAAGCCATTGTCAAGTTGGAGCAAGGGGCAGAGCCATGCACGGGAGAAGAACCCCAAGACCAGAACCTCCCAGGTGAGTTTCGTGTGTCCTGTACAGACAGACCAGGAAGAGGTAGGCTCAGTCAATGTAGTCATGTCAAGCTGTCTCAGCAACATCCCCCATTCCTATACTCAAGTGCAGTAGTGTAGTCTCCATGGTGACTGTAATGTAACGTCACCTTAATTTTTATGTCTTTCCATGTGCATGTGTGTCTGCGTATGTTGGGACATGTGTGTATATGCACATACTTGTGTGCAAGCATGTGGAGGCTTGAGGTCTGTCTGCCAGTCAAACACAGAGCTTGTTTCTATGGCTGGTTTTACTAGTCAGTTTGAGGCTGGAATTAGAAGCAAGCCACTATGCCTACCCACCATTGATGTGGGTTCTGCATTTCCAAACTCCAGTCCTCTGGCTTTTAGTGTAAGAGCTTTAACCACTGGGCCACCTCCCAGGTCCTTACTCATTTCCCTTGGATTTCTGTAAAACCCCAGTTACTCTCTGGTTTTTAGATTTTTTTTGTGGAAAGATCTCTGATGCTCTTGGATAGGTAGGATCAACATAGTAAAAATGGCAATCTTGCCAAAAGCAATCTACAGATTCAATGCAATCCCCATCAAAATCCCAACACAATTCTTCACAGACCTTGAAAGGACAATTCTCAACTTTGTTTGTTTGTTTATTGAGACAGGGTTTGTCTGTGGCTTTGGAGGCTGTCCTGGAACTCACTCTGTAGACCTGGCTGGTCTCAAACTCACAGAGATTCACCTGCCTCTGCCTCCTGAGTACTGGAATTAATTAAGGCTTCTAGATTTTTTTTATCATGGTCAATTTCTCTAAATTCTCAGTTGCACCCACTCTCTATTCTTAAATAGCTATTTTTTCAAGCATTTATCAATAATATGTAGGATCATTCTTTTAGTCCTTAGTAATTGAATACCTAATTGGTAGTGATGTTTTGTGGTTCTGGGGATAACAACATAAATCAAGCAAATGCAGCTCCCTTTAAAGAACTAGTATATGTTAAAAAAAAAACAAGTTATGTAATTGTATGGGAAAGTGATAAAGAATGTTTTATTAGGATAAGAAAAAATGGGGTTATTTTAGGAAGAGTCCTTAGTGGAGGCAGTTTTAGAGAGAGATTTTTTTTTTTTTTTTACTTTTAGGTAGATTGAGTTTTGAAGTATAGTTTTCCGAAGTTGACAAATAATGTATAAATGTATATACAGAATAGAGTGTTTATAACTGTCAGCTATATAAGTGTGGAAATGAGTAGCTGAAAACTGGTTTTGAAGCCAGGCGTTGGTGGCGCATGCCTTTAATCCCAGTTTTCAGGAGGAAGAGGCAGGAGACTCTCTGAGTTTGAGGCCATCCTGGTCTACAGAGTGAGTTCCAGGATGGGCAGGACAACACAGAGAAACAAAACAAAAAAGAAAAGAAAAAACTTGAGTGCATAACGAAGGTCAGCCAGGAAGCTGGTGAGAAAAGAGGTCCAGGAATGAAACCTGTGTAACTAGACATCACAACTACTGCCATTGAGAATAATCAGATTAGCAAAAATGCCTGTGTTAGTTCCCATTAACAGAATACTGCCTTCCAAAACTCGAGGTTTTCATCAAGCTGGATCAGAAACAGATCTGTGTGTCGGAGAAGAATGCTTGGACAAGAGTCTCACAGGTGAATTGGTGCATTCTGGGGAGGGTGGAAAAAGCTGGGCCTAGCCCATGAGGGTCTGTTGTGGGCAGCCTCTTTCCCAGGGCTACAAGTTACAAATGTAGGAGGAGATACCGGTGATCCTAGGTTTCAAGGTCAGGTGAACAAAGGGTTTCATGTTGAAAGGCCAAGACTCCTGTGGGAGTTTGAAGTTAACATTTTCCCCTTCTCTTTTTAGAAGCAATATGGACTTCATTTTCTATGAATCTAGGAGATGACTGAAATATTAACATATATAGTAAAATCCCTAGGAGTAGTGAACAGGGATACATGACTGAGGGACTAGTGGAGAACTCCAGGACTATTGACATGAGGAGGATTTCTCAGTGATGCCAGGCACAGCTTGTGTTGCAGAACCAAAAGCTTTTCAAAAGCAGTGTTTCATCCAGCAGTGGCTAGAATTGTGGGTGGATGGCACTTGTTTTTTGGTGTGTTTCTGGGATGTGGGTGTGTTAGGTTAAATCTGGAATTTGGAGGACACTGTCTTGGTTTATGAATTGGAAGAAGATACTTGAAAACACCAATGGATGGGTGCAACATTCTTAGGGACAAGTGAGGACTAAAGAAGTCTAGGTATAATTCACACACACACACACACACACACACACACACACACACACACACACACACACACCAAGAACTATTTTGCTTAGGTGATAAAAAATGATCTGGTAGTCTGTAATCCTGAAAAGGCTTACTTTTTTTCTAAGATAAAAAATGACAAGGGAATCCATATAAAACACTCAGTTATTAAGGGGGAAATAGAAATAAAGATTAAAGAAATAGCAAGTGAGAGCTGTTCAAAAGAATCAGTATAAAACACTCAGTTTTATTAAGGGAAAAAAAGAGAAAAAGAACAGGGAAAAGAAATGGCAGGTGAGAGGTATTTGGAAAGCTATGGTGATTAGCAATTATTCTGACTAAATTTTCCCATAGTTATTAAAAGAGAAAACCAAAACCAAAAAACCTTCGCCTTTAATCCCAGCACTCAGGAGGCAGAGACAGGTGGATCTTTGTGAGTTTGAGGCCAGCCTGGTCTACAGATCATGTTCCAGGACAGGCTCCAAAGCAATACAGAGAAACCCTGTCTCGAAAAACCAAACCAAACAAACAAAATCTTAAAGAAGCAGAGATTTAACATAAAATCTACCAATATTGTTTCCTTAACTTACTTGGGATAAAAGGCATATATTACCACCTGTCATTGAGACAAAATCTTTAGCAACTAGCATGGGAAGACGTTACCTTTATGTGAGAATTCTGTAAGAAATGCTGGGTATGGTTTATGGGCAGATATGGTTTATGGGTAGACATGGTTCATAGGTTTGGTTGTTTTGCTGTTAAAAATTTTAGGTGTCCAGAAAGTAGATGATCTGATTGAGATGAGCCAGAAACAGCTAAACAGACATCTGTGGCAAGTTGTAATCGCAAACAACTACACAGTGGAGGAAAGAGTTTATCAGGAAGAACATTAAATTTGAACTCAGACCACATTTTAAGATGATGATGAATACTGAGGACAACTTACAAGTGAGGACTGAGGAGTTTATTGTGTATCAGAATATGCTTCTCTCTTGGGTGCCTGATGAGATGCAATGCTGGAGAGAAACTGGGTTCCTGTCACATATCTGGGAAATCCCTCAGACATTCTGAGCTTCTTAGTCAACATCTTGCTGCAAGATGTTGAATATGGGGGGAAAGGGAGAACATTCAACACAAAGACGATCTTTAGACATCAGAGAGTTCATTCAGGAGAGCCCTCCTGTAAATATAATGAATGTGAGGAAACCTGTAATGAGCCAGCTGTTATTGTCCAAAAGATAACTCAGGCAGGGAGAAAAGCTTTCAAATGTAATGTATGTGGAAGGCATCGTATATGAAGCCTGTACTCACTAAGCATCAGGAAATGTATCCAGGAGACAACTGTGGTATCTTTAGTCATTGTGAGAAATCCTTCATCAATAGTGCAAACCTAAAAAACACTCAGAGGACATATACAGAAGAGAAGCACTGTGAGTATAACAGTCATCAAAATCTTTCTACCAGATGTCAAGCTTCACTTTTCACTCCATGAATGTAACAAACATAGGAAGTCTTTCTACTGTAAATCAGACCTCAGTGTTCATCAGAGAACTCACACAGGAGGAAAACCCTATGAATGTCACGACTGTAGGAAATCTTTCAATCAAAAATCAAACCTTAGCAGGCATCAGAGAACTCATACAGGAAAGGAACCTTACAAATGTAACAAATGAGGAAAGTCGTTCAACCAGAAATCAGATCTCATTTTACATCAAAAAACTCATACAGGAGAGAAACCCCATGAATGTAACTAGTGTGGGAAATCTTTCTACAAGAAGTCAGACCTCACTGTACATCAGAGAACCCACACAGGAGAGAAGACCTATGAGTGTAGCCATGTAGGAAAACGTTATATCAGAAATCAAAACTCACAGTACATCAGAGAACTCACACCAGAGAGAAACCTTATGAATGTAATGAGTGTGGGAAATCTTTCTACCAGAAGTCAGACCTCACAGTGTATCAGAGAACCCACACAGGAGAGAAGCCCTATGAATGTAATAAATGTATGAAATCTTTTTTATCAAAAGTCAGTCCTCACTGTGCATCAGAGAACCCACACAGGAGAGAGACCCTGTGAGTGTAATGAATGTCGAAAAACCTGTTGCCAGAAGTCACACCTCAGTAGGCATCAGAGAAGTCAACACAAACCATAAAGCGTGTGAA
Source organism: Cricetulus griseus (assembly GCF_003668045.3). NCBI lineage: Eukaryota > Metazoa > Chordata > Mammalia > Rodentia > Cricetidae > Cricetulus > Cricetulus griseus. The sequence goes on along the minus strand of NC_048600.1, from coordinate 3,004,184 downwards.
TGAAAAGAATGTAGGAAATCTTTGAAGTATAAGTCAAATATCAGTATGCATCAGAACTTACAGGAAGGAAACCCATTGAATGTAGGGAAACATTTTGTCAGCCATCATCCATCCCTGGAGAGTTAGGAGAACCTAGACAAATCTTATATAGGAGACATGGTTTGGGTGTTCCTCCAACCCCACTCTTTTCTCATGGTCAGACACAAAGTCCATATATCTCAAATTCCCATTATGTAAGTGAGGCCATGGCCCTGAGCATTGTCTCTGGGGATATAGACACAAGTAATAGGCTTTGCTTCCAAGATTGGCAACAGAGGTGATACTAGTGATTTTTCATGTACTTTGGCTGAAGTTCGATGATTCCCTATTGTGAGAAAAGGTGTTCATTATTTGAGACAATGAGTTCATTGAGTGAAGTATAGATTTCATCACCCCTACCCTAAAATATTTATTTGTGCTTTATGTCAGTGAGAAATTAACTACCCCATTAAACTGTTGGATGTGTGAATTTTTTCTTAATTGTAACACAAACAGATTACTGTTGCTAATTCAGCTTTTAAATATGGATCTTGACCAGTTACATTTCTCGTTGCTGTGGCAAAATTCCTGACAAAAGCAACTTAAGAAAGGAAGGCAGAGGTGGCGCACGCCTTTAATGCTAACACTCGGGAGACAGAGGCGGGGCGGAGCTCTGTGAGTTTGAGGACAGCCTGGGTTACAGAGCGAGTTCTATGACAGAAACCCTGTCTCAGGAAACCAGGGGAAAAAAGGGAAGGATTTTTGGCTCACAGCTTGGGAGTACAATCCATCATGGGGAGAGGAAATTTATGACTGCCAGAGCTTGAGATGGCGAGAACAATGGGTGTTGGGGCTCAGCTAGGACCATTTGTTCTTCGTCACTGTTTAAAGTATTCTGTTTGTTTGTTTTTACAGGTCTGACTGTGTAGCTCTAACTGGGCCTGTAGATCATCACTATGTAGACCAGGCTGGCCTTGAATTCAGAGACCCTACCTCTAGTGCTAGCATTTAAGGAATGCTCCACCATATCCAGAATCCTATAGGGTTTATTATTATTATTATTATTATTTACCACTTTGTCCCATGTGGTAGAAAAGACACTTTGAATGATGAGTGTCCTTTAAAGTCTCTTGGGATTTAAATGGCATCCTAGTCAGTGGTCTTCCTGGAGAAGGTCCCACATATTCCTGAAAGAATATGCCCCTTGTTACCTTTGAGTAAACGATCCTTCCAGTTAGTGATTTCTTTCTCCCCTGGCTACTCTACTCCATTATACTTCTCCTTTTCTTTTCCCAGTTGTCTCTTTGAAGAGTACACCTCTAGTGTCTCACTCCCCCTTCCCCGAAAGATCCCTGACACTTGTGATTGTCATCAGGTGAATTTGGGCAAGACAAAAAAAGCACAGTGTGAAGGACAGGCAGTGTTATTGTAGATTAAATGAGGCACCCGAGGGTGACAATGAGCAATGGCCAGAGGGAGCCTGTTAAAGAAGACACCCTTGAAGGATGGAAGTGGATGATGGCCAAATGGACCATTGTTGAGAACACTTAGATGCTGTGAATGGCAATGACCAGAGATCACTGTGCTGACCTGCATGTTGAGGTAGTTTTTATAATATTTCCTTTATTACCCAGAGCAGACAGCTTTCTTTTCTTTTTTTCCCTCCATTTTTAATTTAAATTAGAAACAAGATTATTTTACATGTCAATACCAGTTCCCTCTCCCTCCCCTCCTTCCCTGCCCCCCCCCCCAACACTCTACCTATCCCATCCCCTTTCTGCTCCCCAGGGAGAGTGAGGCCTTCCATAGGCGGTCTTCAGAGTCTGTCATATTGTTTGGGATAGGGCCTAGGCCAACCCCCGTGTGTCTTGGGTCTTGGCTCAGGGAGTATCCCTCTATGTGGAATGGGCTCCCAAACTCCATTCCTATGCTAGAGATTAAGTACAAGAGGCCTCATAGATTTCCGAGGTCTCCTCACTGACACCCACATTCAGGGGGTCTGGATCAGTCCCATGCTGGTTTCCCAGCTATCAGTCTGGGGGTCAAGAGCTCCCCCTTGTTCAGGTCAGCTGTTTCTGTGGGTTTCACCTGCCTGGTATGGACCCCTTTGCTCATCACTCCTCCCTCTCTGCAACTGGATTCCAGTTCAGATCAGTGTTTAGCTGTGGATGAGCAGACATTTTTCTTAAGGAACACAACAAAGCTTAAGACATAACTACACTGAAACTTTGTAAGGTCCAAGTAACATCTCCCATAAAGAAAATGAGCTCTGTAGATTAACTGAGGAAGCAAGCTCAAGATAAGGATCTGTGGAGCCAGTGTGCCTTCCTACACAGACAGTCAAAGGTCACCAGGCTACTCACCACATCTGTTCCCAACCTTCTGGGAGGAAAACAAGTTACACATCTCTCCCTTTGGAGAGAAAACCCTCTCTGTTTAATGTCCCTGGTTTCTGTGGTGCTTACCTGAGCACAGGGCCTACATTCCATGTACAATTTGTTCTATAAAGAAGTTGGGATAAGCAAGCCATAGGGAGTAGCCAGGAAGCAGCACCCTCCACGGCCTCTGCAGCAGCTCCTGCCTCCAGGTTCCTACTCTGCTTGAGATCCTGTCCTGACTTCCTCCAACGATGAACATGGAAGTGTGAACCAAATAAACCCTTTCAGCTCGTTTGCTTTTGGTCAGTGTCATCACAGCAGTAGTGATAGTAAGTTATTATCATTTTAACTTGGATTTTCACAATCACATATCCTCATGTGGTTATTTGGAATCTACATACATTCTCTGATGAAATATCTGGGAAAGTTCTTGGCTATTTTTAAATGTACTTATTTATTTTTATATGTTGGATAATAGTCTTTCCTCATTCTGTGGCATTTTGGGCCTTTATGGAAGTTCAGTTTTAAAAACTTATAAGTATATATCTTTGTAAGCTTCTACTGTATTATTTCCATACAACCCCTTAAATGACCCTTGGGGAAAGGGAACAAAAGGAGGTGTAGGTGTTGGCCAACTAGGGACAGAGATGGGAGGGGGAACAGGTGGAAGGCGCTTGCTTAAAGGGGAAAGCTTGCCCATTCGTACATCCTCACGCAGCCACATAACGCAGGGCCCTTTGAGCCATCTAAGTATCTGCCTGAATGCTGGTGTGCTTATCCTGCCAGGTGTCAGGGGTGGGGGTCAGCTTAATGCCAGACTATCAACACAAAGAAACAATCTTGTGGTGCATTCAGGGAGGAATGCCAGCAGACTGTCACATCAATTTGTTGAACAGTTGGATTCTCTACCTGGGCAGTGGCTTAACAGTGGCTCCTCATAGTGTGGACCCAAAGGAGCACAGTCTTGTTAAAATCATGGGTAGTATGGGTTCCTTTATGATTTGCATTTTGCAAATGACAACAGGCTCCGAGAGAAGCAGCAGCTCCTGGGTGATCCTATGACTTTTTTCCCTTCCAGCCCTCTCAGCAATTTTGTCATCTAATTCTGTCCTTCTTGAAATACAACTAGCTTCCAGTTTCTTGATAAATTACATGATTATCTCACTTTCATAGAACCAGAAAATATGCAGGCTGGAAAAATTAGAGACCAGTGCTGACCTGAGTATTAGAAGGCCACTTATTTGGCTATAGCTCTTCACCTGAACCATTCTTAGTCTGTGGGCCAGAGCACAGTAGAAAGAAAGGGTAGGGAATTGACTGGGATTTACAGCCAAAAACCTAGAGACAAAGATTCAAAAGCAAAAAAGTATCTTTGCTATTTGGATTAATTCTTTCTGATGGTCATTTGGGTTGGTTAGGTATCATTTAGAGCCCAATATGAGGAAATGGCTGTGTATTTAAAGTTAAAAAATTTAAGAAATTAAGTTACAGTTTTCTACAATTCAAAATACCATTTAAATACCTAATATTTGCTTTCCTTTTGAGAATAATATGAGTGCTTAATACTTCTATGCCAATAAGAATGCCTTAAATAATTTCAATTTCGTTTTTGTTTTTTCAAGACAGGGTTTCTCTGTAGCTTTTGGAGGCTGTTCTGGAACTCACTGTGTAGACCAGGCTGGACTCAGATCCATCTGCCTCTGCCTCCTGAGTGCTGGGATTAAAGGTGTGCGCCATCACCTCCAGTCATAATCTGCTCTGAACAGTCAATTCTCTCCCTCCACCTTCCATAGGCTCCAGGGATTGGATGTCAGCCTTTCACGGCACTTGCTTTTAACCAGCCATTTTATCAGCTGCTTTTGCTTTTTTTTTTTTTTTTTAAATAAGATGTATCCACTTTATTTTTATGTGTATTAATGTTTTGCCTGAATGTGTGTATGTATGTATGCATGCATGCATGCATGCATGCACGCATTATTTGCACCACTGGCACGCCTGGTACCCAAGGAGGTCAGGAAATCAGACCCACTGGAACAGTAGCTAATGTTGGCTGTGAACCACCGTGTGAGTGCTGGGAATGAATGGAGGTTCTCTGCCAAAGCAATCAGGGCTTTTAACTGCTGAGCTACCTCTCCAGCTCACTTTTGCTTTTATTTTCCTCTTACATGATGGTAAATAACAAAGACCTGCTTTAGAAGTATAATTCACTTATTTATAATTTAGGTATTTTGAGAAATACTCTTAGGCTGCTAAACCATTACAGGACAACTAATTACTAAAGTATACTTTAAATGGTACCTAAGTAGAAGCACTCTGCAAACCATATGACAATACATATTAAACTGAAATATGCACAAGTTGTGTTCAGTACTTCCATTCCTAGATATACTCAATGGTAGTGTACGGAAGTCACCAAAAGACAAGAATGTTCTCCACAGCACTATTTTTAATTGATTAGAATTACAAACTGGACTGCCCTAACATAAATTCTGTAAGACCTTTATTTTTTTTAAATGGAAAAATACTGTATAGCAATTTAAGAATGAAACAACTAAGCCGGGCGTTGGTGGCGCGTACGCCTTTAATCCCAGCACTCAGGAGGCAGAGGCAGGTGGATCTCTGTGAGTTCGAGACCAGCCTGGTCTACAAGAGCTAGTTCCAGGATAGGCTCCAAGGCTACAGAGAAACCCTGTCTCGAAAAGACCAAAAAAAAAAAAAAAAAGAATGAAACAACTACATCAACAATATGGGTAAATTTTTACTTTGAGAGGTTGAACAAGGACATCCCAGGTCCTCATCTCTAGAACCTTGAATATCGCTTTATCTGGGAAACAAGACTTTAAATATGTAATTAAATGACCTTGTGACTGGAAAATCACCTTGGAATATACAGAGGTAGAGGAAGACCTGACTATAAAAAGAAAACAGTGTGGTGACAAAAAACGGGCTTTTGACATGGAAGAAGGTAAAGCATAAGGAAGCCAGTAGAAGGTGGTAAGGCATCAAATCTAACCCTGAGGAAGGAACCAGTCCTGCAGACTCCGTCATTTGGGATAATGAAACTGACTAAGATTTCAGATCTGTAGGATTGTAACAGAATAAATATGTGTTGTTTTAAGTCATTAAGTACTTGTTACAGATAAAAGGTTACAATCACAAAAATGGAAAACAAAAAAGAGATTATATATGGCTGCATTCACCTAGAATTTTTTTTCAAGGCAAAAATAATTTATAGCTCTGAAAAGGAGAGGACTGTTGAGAGCCAGGCAGGGTGGTACATGTCCTTAATCCCAGCAGTTGAGGGGCAGATGCAAATAGGCCTTTTGTAAGTGCAAGTCCACCCTGGGCTATACAGTGAGGCCATGTCTAAAAAGAAAAGAAAAAGAAAGCTGTGGGGCTAGAGAGGTGGCTGCTCTCCCAGAGGGCCTGGATTTGATTCCTAGCATCCACATGGTGTCTCACAACTTTCTGTAACTGTTCTAAGGATCCAGAAACAAGTGTGACACAGACATACCTGTAGGGAAATCACCTATACAAACACATTAAAAAAGAGGGCCTGGGTGGTGGCACACACCTTTAATCCCAGCACTAGGGAGACAGAGGCAGAGAGATCTCTGTGAGTTCGAAGCCAGCCTGATCTACAAAGCCACACAGAGAAACCTTGCCTCTAAAAACCAAATAATAATAATAATAATAAAATAAAATGAAATAAAAAAGAGAGAGACAGACAGGAACAAGAACTTTGAAGGTATTCATAATGTCCTGTTCTTATCTGAAGACTATGTTTGGTTTGCAAAACTTTAATCTGTGCCCTCTCCTGTATATATGGTATACAAAGTTTTAGAAATAGGTTCCCTGTTGGCTATATGTGGTGGTACACATGTACAACCCTGAAACTTGGAAAGCAGATTGCCACTCTCAGGACAGCCAGACCTGCAGAGCAAGATCTTGTCTTAAAAAAAAAAAAAAAAAAAAGTACTTTTTAATATAACAATTTTACAGCCTGTTGGAAAAATATGTATTGTGATGGGAAAATATTTATTAAGTAACTTTATACCTCAAAAAGTAGGGATTTACCCGGGCGTTGGTGGCGCACACACTCGGGAGGCAGAGGCAGGCGGATCTCTGTGAGTTTGAGACCAGCCTGGTCTACAAAAGCTAGTTCCAGGGCAGCCTCCATAGCCACAGAGAAACCCTGTCTCGAAAAAACAAGAAAAACACAAAAACCAAAAACCAAAACAAAACAAAAAGTAGGGATTTTATTTCCTAAGACTAACCCATTCTCATGACTAGAGAAACAAATAACTCTGACTTTTAAATGCTAAAACAAGGTGCTGCTTAATGTGCTCTGTTGTGCCTCTATCTGGACACTACAAAAAGAAGGTAAACTATGTTTTCTGAAACAGCAGTAATGAGAAAGGGGTACTACATACTAAATAACCAATCAATGTCAAAAGTATCGAAAAGGGTAACAGAGACTGTCCCATAATTATTAAATACAAAAACAATTTATAAAACACATCAGAATTTTATTGCTTGGAGAATACAGCATATGAAATCACAAGAACATCAAAATGAAAAGTCACTAGGCTTCAAACACAGAATACATTACCCGATGCAGTAAAATATTAATTAACCTGAAGTCTGCATCAGAAAGAAAAAGGTATGGAAAAATACCTAAGTTGTTTACTTGAGAAACATACACTTAAAACAAAGTAAAAGAATGTTACAGTACAAATTAGAAAAGCCAACAGTGACTAACTTATTTTTGTAGACTAAACTACCTACCTACCTTTGGTACTTAACCTTTTTGAAAAAAGAAAAAAAGATTCCTTCTATTTTTTCCAAACACTTCATTTCATGGGCATATCCATGAAATACCTTGAAATAACTTCAACATAAAGCATTCAGAAAAATTACTACTCTTTTACTACCTTTTCTGTTATACTGGGGAAGTATATCTATCTGATAAATGCATAACAATATTTCCCTTTTTCTAAAACTGCAAAATATGAATATTAAGAAATCTAATACTTATAAACTTTACTTAGCTCTCCAAATAAAATTAAAATCCTGGCAGCTAGAATCTCTTGGGGCTTGGTGAATACAGAAGTTTAAATGACTTGGCAACTGACACAGGAACTTAATGACTTCCTATTACCTTAGGTGGCATTTACACAATTTCTGCAATTACATTGGAACCCTCTCACAAACACTACCATACTTTAGTCACTGAAGCCAAATTAAAGCTGCTCACTTTTAACAGCAAGTTAACACTTCATATAGGGCTGGTCAGTTATGACACTTTTTAATCAAACACAAAACTTTTAAAGCTATCACTCAATTATGATGATGGGGACAATGATGTCATATCAAAAGTTAGCACTGGGCTCTTTAGGCCACCTAGTCAAGAAAATGTAAATGTTATGCTAAAACCAAACAATAAGTAAACTACATGTTAAATAATATTTTTAAAGCCCTCTTTCATAGCAATCATATTCATTAGCTTTCATTTATTTCCCTTAGCAAAGGTCTGAATATCCATGAGCCTCAGTTAAACCAACGGAACCCAAGCAACTGTTTCACAAGTCCTACCTATATACTCAAACGACATAAACATGAATGACTGAAGCAAGTAATACTATGAACAATTTTACTGAACTGGAGTGAAATAGTAAGAATCATGACAATCTTCAAGATTAGCCAGTCTCTGAAATGGCATAGTGTAGATAAATTATACTATAATAAAACTAGTTTTTACTGATACACAAAAGAGTAACAAAATCAAAAACATAACTCATCAAATTTATACAACTACCAGTGAATACATTTCCTTCTTAGTTTTTGAATGTCTTCTTTGAGTTTTTCTCTTAGCAAGTATATTTATTTATCTGAGCATATATAATTGTTGCCTGCATATACACTCAGTTTAAAAGACAAAAACATTTAAGTACTATACAGAACTGAACTTTTTCCACCAACCTGATTCAAAGTATTCTGCCTCACACCATGCCTCATCTCAATATAAAATTCTCAGTTTTAGTTCAGTTAAAAGGGCAGAGAAGATGCAAATACAGATGAAGAGATCTGTGTAAATGTCACTGTATTTTTATAACCTGATGCTTTCTGTAATACTGTTCACTGACCAAATAAAGGGTTCACACTGCTCTTCGATTCCAGAAACACCATTACAAATTCAAAGCTGATCTTACACTGAACCTCAAATTTTCAATAGTTCAAAGAGACAGTTTTACAAGTATAGCAGAGTAGTTGAAACCTGAACAGCAGACGACTCTAGAATACCAATGGTAAGTCCACCGAGATGCATATACAGTTACAGAGAAGCACTTCTTTCACTGTTTTCTTACAGAGGAAACAAAAGCCAAGATGGTGAATTTCAGATGTCGTCATCATCTTCTTCGTCTTGAGAAGACCCTGCCTGATTGGATGCACTGGCTGAGGCTGCAGCCAGCTGGGCTTGTTGGGCGGCTTGCTGCATTTGAAGCCATTCCTGCTGAGCCAATTCTGCTTGCTGCTGTCTAGCCTAAGAATTAAAAACACAAAGAAGCAAGTGTACACATTGTGGTTAAGTGTAACTAACAGACTTATTATCAAATGTAGATATTTTCCAAGTACTCTTTAACTATGACATATCTAGAAAACAAGAACTCTTAATATTTTTAGTTCAGTTGAAGAAACTGAAAAGGTAAACAGAGGGACTGGAGAGATGGCTCAGCAGTTAAAAGCACATGCTGCTCTTCAGAGGATCTGGGTTTAATTCTTAGCACCCACATGGCAGCTCACACTATCTGTTAAAACTCCAGTTCCAAGGACTCCAACATCCTCTTCTGGACTCTGCAAGCAATGCACACATGTGCTACATAGACTTGCATGCAGGCAAAACACTCATGCACATAATATAAAAATAAATATGTATTTTTAAAAAAGGTTGATAGAGCCAGGCAGTAGAACATGCCTTTAGTCCCAGCACTTGGGAGGCACAGGCAGGCAGATGTGAGTTCAAAGCCAACCTGGTCTACAGAGAGAGTTTGAGGACAGCCAGGGCTACCAAAAAAAAAAAAAAAAAAAAAATTGCTGGGGGGGGGTAACATTAGTAACTCTTTGGCTCTTCTTGCTGTGTTTTTCTTTTCTGTCCATTCAATTATAATTTTAATATGAACATAATTATGGCTTAAAAGGTCTCCAGTACAATTAGGAAATAGCAAATACAACAGCTACCCTGATATTTTCTTCTGAGTTCCTATTATAATTCTATACCCTCATGGTGCAAAAGAAATCCCAGAGCATAAAATGTTTCTCAAATGTATGCTATACTTTTACATTTTATTGTCTTTCTTTATACTTAGTCTATTTGGAATTTCCTAATTTTCACTTACTAATATATAAATATTTAAAGTCAAACTGAAATACCATTTTCTCCTTCCTGCATGAGTCAAGGTGTTTTCAGGAGAGAGAATTAACATTAGTTCTAAGAACTAATTTAAAGAAGAAAAAAGACTGTTAACCAAACATAAAACTGATAACAAGCAACTGAAAAAGCAAAAGGACACTAAGACACTAGGAAGCAACTGAAAAAGCAAAAGGACACTAAGACACTAGGTGATGTCAACTACAAGCAGCAGTCACCAGTCTAATTTGGGAACAAAAGAAGAGTGTGGAACAATGAAAACTTGTCTAAGGAACAATCAAGTGGCACCAAACTCAGATCTCCGAAGAACAGGTATATTTGCTAAAGTATGAAAGCACAAGAGAGAATTAAATGAGCTAATATATACAAATTGCTTGGTAATATCATTAACAAATGGTTAGAACTCAGTAAATATTGGAAACATTTTTATTAGTTTAAGATTTTGTCATTTTATTTATGTATGTGTGTGGATCTGTAGGGGATAGGTGCATATGAGTACTGGCACCCTCAAAGGGCAAAGGTGTTGGATCTTCTCGGAGCCTCCCAATGTTGAGTGCTGGGAACTGAATTCAGGTCCTCTGGAAGAGCAGTATGCATTCTTAACTAGAACTCTTTCTAGCCCCTATTATTAAACAGTACTTGTATCTTGTGCTTAATGTTTAAGGCTCAAATGCAGTGACACTTGGTGGTACAATTCCTATTAAATTCAAAACCAGCTTTACAGGTTGATACCTTGCTACAAAGAAAATGTTACCAGATTTTCCTTGTATTCCACTCAATAAAATCTAGTAGCAGCTGGGTGGTGGTGGCACAAGCCTTTTAACCTCAGCACTCAGAAGGCAGAGGAAGGTGAGGCCAACCTGGTCTACAGATTGAGTTCCAGGACTACACAAAGAAACTCTGAAGAAAGAAAGAAAGAGAGAGAGAGAGGGGGGGGAGGGAGGGGAGGGAGGGAGGGAGGGAGGGAGGGAGGGAAGGAGGAAAGAAAAGAAAAGAAAAGAAAAGAAAGAAAACTGGTTGTTTTTACATGAACCAGAGTCAAACTTGTCAAGTTCTAAACATTAGACTCTGTAACAAGCAATGAGCTGGAGGAAGAATCCTCTGAAGTGACTTTTTGGTCAATTTCCAATGAAAATAATTTAAAGCATATTACTTACTTTTGCAAATAATTCCTGTTGCTGTCTCAACAATTCTTCTTCAGGAATGCCAAGGTTTTCCAAACGAGAACTGGCCTTTCTTCTTTTTAGTGCTACTGTCTTGCATTCTTGTAAGACTTCTTTTACTTCACTGATGTAAGAGCCAAAGCCCAAACTTTCTAGTGCTACAGAAATGAAAATGTGAAAGGTGAAAACTATGGCTCTCTCTCACTTAGGAAACATTTACTTTTTTGTGTTAGTTTCCTCTTGGGAGGCAGTTATTTAGTAACTACTGGGTGGTTAAGACAAGATATTTTTAATCAACCATTATTCTTTAAGTTTTACTTTTGCTCTCCAACCCCATGCTCATCTATAGCATGAAAGCTAATGGAACATTTCAAGGCACAGGCCTTAATTTTTCCCTCTTTAATTTTTTGTTTTGTTTTTCGAGACAGGGTTTCTCTGTGTAGCTTTGGAGCCTATCCTGGCACTCACTCTGGAGACCAGGCTGGCCTCGGAACTCAGAGATCCCACTCCTCTGCCTCCCGAGTGCTGGGATTAAAGGCGTGTGCCACCAACGCCCGGCTAAAATGATTTTTTTTTAATGCTAGTAGAAATTGAACCCAGAGCCTCTTGCTTGTTAGGCAAGTTCACCACGCCCACCGCCCGAGGCTTTTGTTTTCTCCCACTGACCCACACTTGCTTACTGAATATTACCAAGCATTTAGCATTGTGCTAGAAACTGGTTAGATTAGAGAAATAGACAATTCTCAGTCCTGAAGTGTTTCCTAGTTTTCTGGGAGTACTATGCCATGCTTGTCATGCTTGTCAGGGGTCTTCATGCCCGTCCAGTGAGGCAAGAATCTACTTTGACCTATATTATCTTGCTGAATTTTAAGTGAAAAATGTGACATTCTTCCCGCCTACAAATACGGAACTGGAGAATAAAGATTTGTATGTTGTTTTTAACCCAAAATGTATTGGTTAGGCTGATCCTTACCCAGGTTAACTGAGGTACCTGCTTTTAGTGCTGCTGCTTCCTGAAACAGCCCCTTTTGTCAGCCTTCTTTTCTGCCTCCCGCAGGCTGACAGAGAGACCAGTGGAGCAGCCAGCACATGAGAAAGACTGGTGTACTCTGGGCATTTCATATCTGTGAAGTAGGCGCTGGGGCTCTGCAACAGCTGGTTTTTGTTGTTTTGTTTCCTCTGGTCTTCTAGAGAGGAATGAAAATCTTTGGCCAGAAGCATGTTCCTGCAGGGAGGCCATCACTGCTGGGAAGGCTGATTTGTGTACTTTAAAGGGACCTGCACATTTTTTCTTCTTGAATCTCAATAGCCCAGACACCTACTTCAGCCTCCTCAGCATAGGGACACTCGTGTATTACCACACTCTCTGTTGGTATACTGGAGGAAAGAAAAACTTAACTATTCTTTCATCCTATCTTTCTGTAACTTAATGAATATGTATGTGTTCCTAGACTACTTTTTTGTAATGGGACAAACTATGTCATTAACCAGTAAATTCCAAATATTTGCCCTTTTTTGTATTCTTTAAGAAACTGACAGACTTATAGCCGGGCGTTGGTGGCACACGCCTTTAAACCCAGCACTCGGGAGGCAGAGGCAGGCGGATCTCTGTGAGTTCGAGGCCAGCCTGGTCTCCAGAGTGAGTGCCATGATAGGCTCTAAAGCTACACAGAGAAACCCTGTCTCGAAAAACCAAAAAATCCTGCTGTAAAAAGCAACCAATCATGTAATAGTTTACAATGCAAATTTCAAATATTGGTATTATTTAGGTAACACAGCATGTACCATTCTTATTTTCTGTAACTTCTTTGCAAATCACTCAGTTTCTCTGATTTCAAAAGTTACTTCATATCCACTTTCCAAATACATTACAGTTTAGGCTTTAGAACAAAGCTACTCAAAGTACTGTTCAAGTACTTGTGCCAGAGTTTGTTACAATGGTTGTTGTTTGTAACAGTTAAGAGTGGAAATCTGGCCTGGTGTTGGTGGTGCACGCCTTTAATCCCAGCACTTGGGAGGCAGAGGCAGGTGAATCTCTGTGAGTTCGAGGCCAGCCTGGTCTCCAGAGCAAGTGTCAGGATAGGCTCCAAGCTACACAGAGAAACCCTGTCTCGAAACCCCCCCCCCAAAAAAAAAAGTGGAAATCTGGAGATTGGAAAGATAGCTCAGGTTAAGAGCACCGACTGTCCTTCCAAAGGACCTGGGTTCAATTCCCAGCACCCACACGGTGCTTCACCACCACCTGTAACTCCAGTTCTAGAGGATCCAATACCCTCCTTGGTGGGCAATGCACAGTCACACAGGCAAGAAAAACATTCACATACAAGAAAATAAAACTATTTTAAAAAGCACTAGGGACTTCAAGTTAATTAATATTTTACTGCATCTGGTAATGTATTCTGTGTTTGAAGCCTAGTGACTTTTCATTTTGATGTTCTTGTGATTTCATATGCTGTATTCTCCAAGCAATAAAATTCTGATGTATTTTATAAAATAAATAAATTTCAATTAAAAAAAAAAAGCACTAGGGAGGCAAAGGCATGCTGATCTCCGAGTTCAAGATCAGCACAGTCTATACAGAGAAATCCTGTCTCGAAAAAACCAAAGCCAAAACCGGACAAAAAAAAACATCCTTAAGACATATATGAAATTACAAATGCATAAAATTTATACTAATTGGGGGAAAACTATAGAAATTCTTACATAATTTTTTTTTTTTGAGACAGGGTTTCTTTGTGTAGTCCTGACTGGTCTGGAACTCTGTAGACCAGGTTGGCTTCACAGAGATCCACCTGCCTCAAGGCGTAAGCCACCACCACCACCTGGCTGCATTGGGTGTTTTGCCTGTGTGTGGGGTCCCCTAGAACTGGAGTTGCAGACACTTATGAGCCATCATGTGGGTGCTGGGAATTATATCCGAGTCCTCTGAAGAGCAGTCAATGGTCTTAACTGCTGAGTCCTCTCTCCAGCCCCTCTTACATACTTAATGGCAACACTACAAGAAAAAGGTAAATTTTAAGTGCCAACAGGTCAATTCAGTTTTTTAACATCAGTAGATCGCCATCATCACAGCAAATAGCCATCCACTGTTAGCTTTCTGAGTCATGTACTAAACTGAAGTTAGCATATTCCAAAGTTGAACTATTAGCACATCACTTGCTACAGCTATACTTTTATTCAATCAGAGCTCTAACTATATCCTAGGAAACAAAAATGAACCTTCCCCCAAGAAGACAGATTGTTATTAGATTTTTGGAACAATCATCACTTTCGTGGTACCAACAAATGTTTAGGCAGATCCTACTGAAATCCTTTGCAGTTTTCATTAAAAAGTGATGTCTTTTCCTTTAAGAATTTTAGCTATTTGTTAGATAATCTTCTCAAAGATTTAGGACAACAATCATATATATAAAACGTAAAAATAAAAACAGATAACAGGCTTCCATTTTTCTTACCACTCAGCAAACCAAACCAAACCAGTAAGGGGGGGGGGGGGCAGTTTCGAGATTCAAAATGGTGGGTTGGGAACACAGCTCTGTAGTACAGTGCTTGTCTAGCATATTTAAGGCCCTAAATTTAACATACACACAAATAATCAAATAAGCAGCAGGGAATGGTGATCTCAGCATGCCCATAATCTCAGTGTTCAAGAGACTGAGGGAAGAGGACCTTGCATACAGATCTAGGCTAGCCTACACAGTAAGATCCTGTTAGCATCCTGCTTCTAACCCTGAAAAAACAAAAACAAAACAAAACAAAAAACAACAAAACCAAACATTGCTTTTTTAAGGGGTTACCTACAATGTACTGAAATGGCAGAGTACACGTGTATGTAATACAATTATTTATATACATATACATGTGTATATGTACATACACACATCTTGTGGCTCTACTCCTTACTAGGATTGACTTCTGGCATGATAAGTATTCAGCCTTAAGAGACAACTTAAACACAGCAGGGTGTACTTTAAATCTACCTTCAGCACAGGATAAAGGCTCAAAATTAATCATTTGATCTTTGTCAATTCTGACAGTGGAAAAATGGATATGGTCAATCTGAAGTGGACAGATGTGCTGTCCACTTCACCTTAACAGGAAATTGAAAGTAAAAAAAATTTAAAGTTAAATTATAAAAGGGCAATGATAAACTACCTGCATTGTTTGATTAAATTTGTTTTCTTAACTTCAGAAGTAAACACGAAATGTTAGATTATTACAAAATAGAAGTTATTGTCTCAAACTGAATTTGACTTTCTGTTAGATTGCATGAAAAGCCACAGAGAGCACTTCCTCCAAAATTGCTAAAAGTACTTTTCCCCTTCTCTGCAACCATCAAAATGCAGACTCCCAAATCCCTACTGCAAACTTTTTCCAAGATAAGGAAGAAACTGCTGAAACTTTCAGAAGTGCTGACTAGCATGTGTCAGGCCCTGGGTTCAAGGCCCAGTACTGGCTGGGCGGGGCGGGGAGTGCCGGCATCTTTTGCAAAACTTTCAAAACAAGCTTTCAAACATTTTCAAAGAACAAAACAATCAAAAGTCAGAGGGAGTCAAAAAGAAAAAAATGTGGCACTTGCCTTTCTATTACAGGAGTACTTTGGTAACCTGGTGATGATGGATTTACCATGTTTTTTTTAAGAAGCAAAATTAGACTCCCTTTTTGGAAGGCAATAAACTTTAATTCCTTTTTATTTCTTTAAATTCAGTGCTGGCAATCAAACCCAGGACCTGTTCGTGCTAGGTAAACGAGACGCCACTGATCTGTGTTCCACATGAATCTTTCCCTCCACTATGGTAAAAAGGGTCAGGTGCGGAAAAGCGCTCTCTCTCTGGCTCAACTCATGCTTGAAGGTCTATCTAAAATTTAACTTGCTGGGAGAGAACTTTCTGTTTCCTTTCTCGATTGTTACCATCCACGTTTTACTTGTTGCGTTAAGACCTTACTACAACCTGCACTAGTTGGTACTGAGGACGTTTGCATTCCTCATTTGCAATACTAGCTGGATGAAAAAGTGTCCCAAGAATGCCACACGGGTATTTTCTTAAGGTGACAAGCTGTCTCTGTGCCATTTGTGACTTTTCCATTAACAGTACTTACTCGTGAAATGGAATAAGGGCTCTGTGACGCCAAGTGGCTACCTACTGTTAGCGAAGTTGTTGCCTGGGACCTTCGCTCAAGCCGAGCCCCACACCAATGGTTTACCTTGTATGACGTGCTCCGGCGAAATCGTTTTCTTTTCCGACTTGTTGCAAATCTCGTTGGCTTCCGAGGATATAAGGTGAATGAATTCAGTGCAGCAGTTCACGACCAGTTCTCGGGCGTCGTTGGCCACCCGGACGTTAGGGAGAGTCTCTTTGATCATCTTATTTATAGCAGCTCTGGGGATAGTGAGGTCATCGTCGTTGCCAGACGAGGAAGCCATCGTACCTTCCTGGCTTTTCGAGCCCCAACTTTTTAAAACTCCTCGACTCTGGAAGGCTGCGGCTCCGGGAGGGGTGTCGGGGTCGGGGAGCTCGGGAGAGAGGGCGTGGAAACGAGGAAGGACGGGTCGCAGGGCCGGGAATGCCCACGGCGCGCGTGCCTCAGTGCGAGCCTGCGCGACAGGTCAGGGCGCCCGGGGCTGGACGGAGAGCCACCCTCCGTGGGGCCTCGGGACCGACGCTGGGGTCCGACGGGGCGGCTCACACGACACCCAGCAGGCCCGGCCCTACAGAGCCGGAGCCCCCGCGGCCGCCGCCACCAGCAGCGGTTGCCGCCGCCTCGGCCGAACCATCCTCCGGGCCCCCGCCCGCGCCCGCCTCACAACATGTCTGCCGAGGCCGCGGCTGGGAGCGCCGGCGGCCCGGGACGAGAGCGGACGGCGCCGGAAGCCGCCCGAGTCGCGGCAACGGCGGGCGCGACCGCCTGGGCCGGAGCGGGCCGAGGAAGCCCCAGCGGCGCTAACGGTGGTCTCGATACAGGCCGGTGAGGGAGGCTGGCCGCAAGCGGTCCCAGCACGCTCTGCGCCACCGGAAGTCGCGCTCCCCGGGTCCCACCCTCACTCCTGACCCGTTTCCGTGTGTACTCCCCTCCCTGCCCCCGCACCGCGGCGGGCAGGAACCGCGGGTCCTAGCGGCCCGCCGCTTCCTTCCGCCTGTCGCTGCGCACGCCCCGCGGTCTGTCCCGGCCGGCGTTTCCTCAGGTGGGCCCTAGGGGAGCTCGCTCCTCGGCGGAGGCCACGTGGCGGAGCAGCCCCGGCCGTTACGAAGAACTTCCTTTTCCTACTTCCTTAGCTGTCAGGATGAGGGCGCCGAGAGAAGGGAGGCTAGCGTGGGCTCTGGATGCGACCTGGGGAGCGAGGCCCCGTGTGTGGCTGCAGGAAAGGCTTCTGTACTAGCTAACCGCGGCCAGGTTAGAGCTCCCTGTCCTCGTTTATGGGAAAAATGAAACCTTCAAACAAGTGGCTCTGCCTAGTCTAGAAACCGATAGTCAGACCCAATGTGCTGAAAAATGTTTGGCCGACTTTTGGAAGGAAGAGAAAAACAAAATTGGATTATCTCAAGCAACTCCGATATTTGTTTCCTTCCAGGGTGGTTATTAATAACTAGTGCCAGATTCATCACAGAAATTACATTACTTAAAAAAAGATTGTGTTACTAAATATATAGATATAGATATTATAATAAATATAATAAAACTCCAGCCGGGCATAGTGACACACGCCTTTAAACCCAGCACTTGGGAGGCAGCAGCAGGCGGATCTCTGTGAGTTCAAGGCCAGCCTGGTCTACAAAATTCCAGGAGAGCCAGGGCTGTCACACAGAGAAACCTTGTCTCGAAAAACCATAAAATGAAAAACTCATATTAATGAAAAGTGGAACGTTGTAATTTTTAAAAGGGCTAAGCCCCTTAAAATCCATGGGTGCAATTTAGGTCATCTTATTCTTTGTTGATAGATTGGCAAGTGGGATGTTTACAGTATTTTCTTAAGGTATTTGGTTTCCAGGAGACTTATCACTGTCAACCACCTTCTTCTACCCACACTATTAGATATAGCTTGAACACCAACCAGCCGTGAGTAATGTTTTCATTCAACATTGTCTCCAAAATGCTTTCCAGGAAGGATATGTAATTTTTTTTTATTTGAATTAGAAACAAGATTGTTTTACAGGACAATCCCAGTTCCCATCTCCCTCCCGTCCTCCCCTACCAACCCCCCCCCAACTAAATCCCTACCTATCACATATCCTTTCTGCTCCCCCTGGATGCTGAGGGAGGAAGGGTAGATTCCTGATGAGCAGTTTAATATTTGATATAAAGTGTAAATTTTTTTCTTCAAAGTAAGTGAAACTTGGTTCAGATATATCATCTTTATAAAGTGTTAGTTTACTATTTGTTTAAAAGATTTATTATATTGTCTACATTTATTTGGGCCTTAGTTTATCAGTCTGAAAAAGCTACCTACCAAAAATTATCACCAGAGTTGTCACATCCAAATTTTGTTTCTGAAAAAAAATTTTCTTTTTCAAATAACATTTATGCTTTTTAGAGTTGTGTGGTGTAGATCAACAGAGCACTGCTAAATTGTTATTCCAGTAATGGTTCATTACTACAGAATCAACCAGTCGTTGGTGGTGCACTCTTTTAATCCCCACACGCCGGAGGCAGAGGCAGCCAGATGTCTGTGAGTTCAAGACCAGCCTGGTCTACAAGAGCTAGTCCCAGGACAGCCTCCAAAGCCACAGAGAAACCCTGTCTCGAAAAACAAAACAAAACAAAACAACCACACACACACACACACACACACACACACAAAATACTACAGATTCTGTGGTAGTATAAGTAAAAGGTGGGGAGGAAGAAATCAGCATTTGAGATCAGAGTTTACAGGGTTAATCTGTGTATTAAATTCAAAGCAAGATCAGAGAATGAGGCATAACTAAATGAGAAAAATGGTAGCTATGAGGAGAGGGAGCTTTAGATGAAGAAATATAATCTAAAGTAAGAGTGGGAACATGGAGCCGGGCATTGGTGGGGCACACCTTTAATCCCAGCACTTGGGAGGCAGAGGCAGGTGGATCTCTGTGAGTTCAAGACCAGCCTGGTCTCCAGAGAGAGTGCCAGGATACAGGATAGTCTCCAAAGCTATACAGAGAAACCCTGTCTCGAAAAACCAAACCAAACCAAAACAAAACAAAAAACAAACAAACAAAAAGAGTGGGAACATGGAAGCCATCTCTAGAGAGGTGAGTACGAAGCCACCGTCGTTTAGACCTTCAACTCCAGTTGGTTGGTTTGCTTGTTTTGTTGAGACAGGGTTTCTGTGTAGACTTGGCTGTCATGAAACTCACTCTGTGTGACCACTTTGGTCTCAAACTAAAGAGATCTGCCTGCCTCTGCCCCCGGAGTGCTGGGATTAAAGGCGGGCACCACTGCCTGGCTAAATCCCAGGTCTGAAATTATTTTAAACTTTGAATGTGCACAAAGACCTTTAAGGATGGAAAAGAAGTACAAATATGTCAGTAAAGACTTTTCACAACTAAAGGTCTACTGTAAATGAAGTCATAGGGAGAGATGTCACAGAGAAATACTGTTGGCAGAACAAACTAGTAGGAGTCAGAAATGGTGGCTTATCACTTGGACTGTCTGGTCTGTAGATACAGACTTCTCTGCCCAGTGGGTCCCTGCAACAGTTTATAAAAAAAACATTCAGAAACTTAGTATCTATAATTGTTTGACCAATGTCTTACTTAGGTTTCTTACTGGCTAGCTCTAGGGTTTGTTGCTTTGGAAAAGAGGTTCTGCTTTTGTTTCTACAGAGGATGGAAACCTGTGGATTCCTTCCAGGCTAAGAAAGAAAATCTGCATTTTGGCCTAAAAGATAAAACTGTCTTATACACCAAAACTAGGTAAAATTCAGTGAAATGGCCTAACACAAAATTGTACCACCAATTTCTAACAATTCAACTAATCTTAGCCTAAAAACAGAAAGTATATATCTGTTCACATGTTTATGCCTATTTTAACTTTGGGTGTCCGTCTTTTATTGAGTTATATAGAGAATTCTTAATCTTGTTACGTCACTTCTATGTTATGTATACTGATGGCATTCATTTTGCCATTTGCCTTTTCTTTTTCTCAATGGTGAGAAATGATGAGCAGTTATGAATTTTGATGAAGTACAGTTCATTAAGTTTTTCTTCCATAATTGGTGCTTTCTGGGCCCTAAGAAATTTACCTAACACAAGGTTATGAAGTTATTCTACTTCTCTTCTAGCTTTATGGTTTTAATGTTTGTATTAATGTCCATAATCCATTTTGATGTAGTGTGCATGGGTGTGGATGTGTGTGATGTGTATATGTGTGTGATATGTAAGTGAGTGCAGGCACATATGTACCACAACAAGTGCATGGTAGTCTGAGAACAATCTTGGGTGTAGCTGTTGGTGTTGGTTTTCTGCTACATATATTAGGCTAGCTGGTGAACTTCTGAGAATTTTCTCGTTTATGCCAACTACCGCCCCATAGATATGCTGAGCTTACAACAGTTGGGGATTTATAGTTAAGTTCTCATACTTCTAAGCCATCTCCCAGCCCTCAACCTAGTTTCTATATATAATATGCTGTCAATACTGCTTTGTTTGTTTTGCACTAGTACCATCATTATTTGTTAAAGACTTTCAATACTGAATGACTTTGGTACCTTGTAATAATCAATTAAATTGGGCTAGGGATATAGGTCAATGGTACGTATGTTCCTTGATTAGCATGTATAAGGCTCTGGATTTGGTTCCCTGTACCACACAGAGAGGAAGGGAGGGAGAGAGGAAAGGGAGAGAAGGGAAGAAGGGAGGGAAAGGAAAAAGAGAATCAAGTGGCTGAGAGATGAGTTGAGTGGCTGCTCTTCCAGAACACCCGGGTTCAATTCCCCAGTACCCATGTGGCAGGTCACAGTCATCTGCACCTCTAGTCCCAGGGCATCTGCCGGATTCTGGACTCCACCAGCATCGCGTGCATGAGGTACAGACAGACATTCAGGCAAACACTCATACTCATAAAATAAAGAAATAAAATCTCAAAGAAAATCAAATAGCCAAGTGTAGTGGCGTATGTCTATAATCTCACTACTTGTGGGCTGAAATAGAACTCCTGTCATGTGTCATGAGTTCAAGGCCAGCCTGGTGAGTTGTATAGTGAGTCCCATGGCAGCGTAGGCAATAGTTTGAGTCTGTGTTAAACACCCCCCATAAATATGTAAATATATAAAATATATACATATATATGTGGTACTCATATATGAATAGGTATTAGTTATACATATAAATATGGATATAAAATCTTTTTTCTTAAAATTAAAAAAAATCTTATTTTACATGTCAATCCCAGTTCCCTCCCCATCCCATCCTCCCATGCCCCCCATGAACCTTCCATGCCACCCCCACATCCATTCTCCAGGGAGGGTGAGGCAGCCTATGTGGGATCAGTAAAGTCTGTCACATCATTTGGGGCAGGGCCTAGGCCCTCCCCTGTGTATCTAGGTTGAGAAAGTATCCTCCATAGGGAATGGGCTTCCAAAGTCCATGCACTAGGGATAAATACTGGTTCCACTGCCAGAGGCCCCATATATATAGTCAAGGACTCTATTTTTGGTCCTATTAATTTTGTAAATTTATAATTTTAAAAGCAGTTTAAACATTGTCAATACCATCTTTACCCCCACTATTTAATAAACTATATGGTACAAAACCAGCCACAGACAATATTTCAATATAAACACATTTTATTTGCAAATCAGAGACAGGCCAAATTTGGTCTCAGGGATTTAGTGTGGAGCCCTGTGTCTATATTCATATGGATCTCTTCTTTTCATGTAATGTTCCCATTTGATACCAGCTGATGACTATATTGACCCCTAAAAGAAATTGTAGGTTTTTTCCTCCTTTAGTTTTTGAAAAGTTTCTTTAAAATAGTTTCTTCTTTACATGTTTTCTAGCCTTTATTAATATAGCAAAATTACCTGGGCCTGAAGAATTCTTTATAGAAATTCTTTATTCTAATTATAATTTATTTTACATATAAAAACCTAACAGCTAGATGATTTCCAATTCCATTTCATCTAATATGCCAAATTAATGGCGTAAAACGTGTGCCTAATATTCCATAAATTAATGTTGAGAGGATCCATACTGATATATCTTCCATTTTAATATCGGTCATTTGTATTATCTATTTCTTGATTAGCCTTGCTAGTGTCTTATCCATTTTATTGATATATTTAGTGAATTGACTTTTAGCTATTAATTTTCTTTATTACTAACTTCGATTATTTCTTCATTTGCCCTTTCCTTGAGTTGGTTTTAGATTTAATTTGCCTTGATTTGCTAGTTTCTTAAGGTAGAAACTTAGGGGGCTGGAGAGATGGCTCAGAGGTTAAGAGTATTGGCTGCTCTTCCAGGGGATTCTGGTTCAGTTCCCAGCAATGACATGGAAACTTACAACTGCCTATAACTCCAGTTAGGGGATCTGATACTTTCACACCAGTGCACATAAAACAAAGTTCAATAAATTTTTTAAAAAGTAGAAACTGCCAGGTGGTGGTGGCGCACACCTTGGATCCCAGCACTCAGGAGGTAGAGGCAGGCGGGATCTCTCTGAGAGTTCGAGACCAAAAGAGCTAGTTCCAGGACAGCCTCCAAAGCCACAGAGAAACCCTGTCTCGGAAAACCAAAAAAAAAAAAAAAAAAAAAAAAAAGTAGAAACTTAGATCACTGGTTATAAATTTTTAAAAACCTAGTAAAAGCATTACAGCTATAAATTTATTTTTGTAGTAGTAGACAACTACAATTTGAGCTCCATTTCACAAATTTAGCTGTTGTATCTTTATTAGCAATCAATTGCAAATACAAGATTTCTTCCTGTGTGTGAGGAGAGTACACATACATAGCAGAACTGTTTAATAATTGAAGATTTTATAGACATGTTATTACTAGTGTGTACTTTAGTTACTTTGTATTCAGAAAACACTTCGTAAAATGGTGTCAACTTTTAAATTTTTATTATGATTTAAATTATGGCCCAACACATGGTTACAATCCCCTGTTGCACCCAAGCATTCATTATCCAGTTAGAAGTAGTATTCTCTAAATGTTAAAGACAAGTTGCTGTTAAAATCTCCTATGTATTTACTTTTATTTTTGGTCTTTTATTCTTTCAATTACTAAAAAGTAGAGGTTAGATTTTCCTACTATGGGTATGGATCCTCCCTTCTTCCCTACTCCCTTTCAATTCTGTTAAGTGTGAAGTCTGGCATTTGAGGTATATACATTTAAGAGAATATCTTCATTTTGATGCCCACTTTGTCTAATATTAACATAACTCTTAAGTTTTCTTATGCCTACTGTTTGATAGGATTTTTAAAAATATAAATTCTATTTACTGTCATCATATTAGTGTTTTTATATTTAAAATATGTCAAATTGCCTGGCATGGTGGCACATGCCTTTAATCCTAGCACTCCATAGGCAAGGGCAGGTGAGTTTCTGTGAGTTCAAATTCAACCTGGGTCTGAAGTCCCAGGCCAGCAAGGGCTACATAATAATACATGGTCAGTCTCTGTCAAAGGAAAAACAGTCAAATTGTTTATAATGAATAATTAGAAATCAGCCTCCTTTTGGATTGCTATCTTCCTACATAAGACTTTTTAAAACCTGTTTTAAGATATGCCTTATATTCTTGGTTTTTGAGATTTCACTACTAAATGACTTAGTAGGAGAGAGAGAGAGTGTGCATCCTACTTAGGCTTTACTGAATTTAGGTCTACAGGTTCTAATTTATCTTCACTAAACTTGAGGTATTTTCAGCTATAACTATAAATACTTTTTCTATCCCCTTTCTCTTCTTAACCTTAATGCTCTCCACATATTCTGTGTGTTCTATTCATATTTATCCTATCATTTTTTTCTTGTTATTCAGTTGTCTTTAGTCAACTAATCTTTCTGTCACTGCCAGTTATTACTTTTGTTTCTCTCATATTGGGTGTTTTAAACTTTCAAATATACTTTTTGGTTCTAGACTCTGACTTGGTGTTATTCAGAATGTACTACTGATATACTAATGACAGCTGGAGAGATAGCTCCATGGCTAAAGCACTGGCTCCTCTTCCAGAGAGTCTGGGTTTGCCTCCCAGCACCCACATTGTGACTAATAACATATTAAGGGCTTCAATGTTTAATTCTTAGTGCTAACCATGTATAAATGGAGTCAGTAACCCAAAACCACCTCTTAATACTTACAATGACTTTCTTTAGAACATATAATTCTACCATGTTAAATAATTCTACTTAAAACAGCAACAGAAAAAAGAACATATCTACTTCATAGGGCTGTTTTGATGATTAAATATAAAGTTCCTGATAAACATGGAACACCCAACAAGTCTTAAGAACTTATCATAGAATAATTCATATTATTAATTTAAAAAGTAAATATTACAAATAGGAGACAATAGAGTAGCATGACTAAAAATGCAAATGCTGAATTTACTTATTAGGTATTTTAGCCTATCTTTATGTAAAAGACAAAAAGACAAGGAAACCAGCAATTTTCACCAAAAATAATAAATTAATTTTCACTTAAAAATATAATTATATTTTAGAAAACTTTCTTTAAAATATTAAAATATAAAATTTATTAAAAAACAATAACAGCTTCTATGAAATATGCACTACATGTAATAAACAGCACAGTACCAACAATTCCAGTTTTCATGACACAGAAATCTTCTTTTAATTACAATTTTCCTTCCTAGAATGCAAAAGATTGATATCATGAATATTAAAGTCATAATGACTTAGCATTAAATTCTTCCATAACATTCAAGCACATAATTTAAAGATAAAGCGAGAAATATTAATCAATTGAAAAAAATCAGAAAATGTGAGTATATCACATATTATAAAAAAGCACATAATTCTGTTAATGCTAATTTAGGAGCTTGAGGTTAAACCAGGTTTTATGCTCCAACTTGAAACTTGAAAAAATTAGGTGCAGGGGCTGGAGAGATGGCTCAGCAGTTGAAAGCCCTTGCTATTTCAGGAGTTCCAGGTTTGATTCCCAGCACTCAGGTCTGTCACAAGGACCTGTAACCCCACGTCCAGGGAATCCTATGTTTTCTTCTAGACTGTAAAGGCACATGTACTCACCTGTGCATAAAGCCACATGAAGACACACACATAATCAAAGATAAAGCAAATCTAGAACATCAACATCTCATTTATGGCTTAAACTAGGCAAGCTGGTTATATGAACGTGGAAAAATGAAGCAAAGATAAAGAGAAATGTTTGCAGGTAAAGCAACACAGCATAGAAAAGACATGAAGACTTACTATTTTTTTAAAACTCTTAAACTTTTAAAACTCTTATTATGCCTTGATCATATCTTGAGTTGAAAAATATTATGTTCCTATATATTTCCTTCATCTTTTGCTTCATCTTATTTCCTATCTTTGTTTTCATTTTAGCTGATTTTGTCATTTCTCATAATCAAATTCTGTGAACTATTTACTACCCCTTTTGGAAATAGGATAGATACGAGTAATGTAAGTTCCTAATGGAGTTCTTAATAAATTGCCTTTGCTCTGGTCCAAAACAAAACTAAGAGTGGTGTAGCAGGAATAATAAAAACCCCAGAGTCTGATGTTGGTGTTCAAGCTGAGTGTCAGATAAGCAAAGCAGTCAGCCACTAGCTCTTACCTCTTCCTTAGACTGAAAGGGTCAATCCTTTCTCCACAAGCTCTCCTCCAAGTCTCAGACTGCTGCCTCTCCTCAACGTGGCTAGAGGCTGAATCTCAGAATGCAGCCTGCAACACTGGGCTCCTGTCTTTTATATACCTTTCTATGACTGGGATTAAAGGAGCCAGCTTTGTTAATCTTTTAGATTGATTCACTCTCGTGTAGCCTTGGGTAGCTTTGAACTCAGAGACCCATCCTGAATCCTAGGATTAAAGGTGTGTGCTACCACTGCCTAGCTTCCATAGCTAACTAGTGTGGCTAGTTTTGCATTTGGATATTTCAGGCAATCTTTTTTTTTGGGGGGGGGGGTTCGAGACAGGGTTTCTCTGTGTAGCTTTGGAGCCTATCCTGGCACTTGCTCTGTAGACCAGGCTGGCCTCGAACTCACAGAGATCCGCCTGCCTCTGCCTCCCGAGTGCTGGGTTTAAAGGCGTGCATCACCAACGCCCGGCCCAGGCAATCTTTATTAAATCATAATATATTAGCACAGAGTAGGAAGCTTGTTTTTTTATTCGTTTCCTTTTTTTTTTTTTTTTTTTTTTGGTGCTGGCACAGTTAGGCTCTTCTTGTGCTCTTCTTGCCTCAGTCTGCTCAACTAATGGGATTGTGTAACCATGTCCAATCAGAACAGGAGGGTTTTCTGCTTGTTTTGCAGAGCCTGCAGAGGCAGAAGGCCATCAGATTCCCTGAAGTTGTGAGCTACCTGACATAGATGCTGTGAAATAAACTTCCAATCCCAGAACAGGAGTTCTCATGAATCTGTGTTCAGATGCATTTTTCATATGTGCATTTTTTTTTTAGTTTCATATGTGCATTTTTTTTTTTTAGTTGATCTTTTGTCAGACTCAGGAATCTGACTTAATGTTCCTGTGTTGAGGCTTTATTGTGAATTGGATTTCCAACATAGGAAACACAGATTGCTAACCATAGAAAAACTGGTATTTGGGCTGCAACACAAAAAAAGCTAATACTTTCTAAATACTTCTCGTGTACCAGTTTGAATGTTTGTTCCATTGTGCTATTGGACATTAACACTACATTCTCTGGTGGCAGAGGTAGAGGCAGGTGGATCTCTGTGAGTTTGAGACCAGCCTGGTCTACAAGAGCTAGTTCCAGGACAGCCTCCAAAGTCACAGAGAAACCCTGTCTCGAAAAAAAACAAAAACAAACAAAAAGACTACATTCTCTGCAGCAGAAGTGGATGAAGCCAGCTGATGCTCCACACACAGCACAAAGGGTGGTGTCTCTAGGCACTTTCATTGCTTAAAAGTCCTTTACATCCTGAACATAACACCAGTAGCACAGACACTGAGATCAACAATAAATGAGACCTCCTGAAACTGAGAAGCTTCTGTAAGGCAAAGGACACAGTCAGCAAGACAAAATGACAGCCTACAGACTGGGAAAAGATACTCACCAACCCCACATCTGACAGAGGGCTGGTCTCTAAAATATACAAAGAACTCAAGAAGCTAGTCTCCAAAACACCAAACAATCCAATTAAAAAGTGGGGTACAGAACTAAATAGACAATTCTCAGTAGAGAAATCTAAAATGGCTGAAAGACACAAAGTGCTCAATATGCTTAGCCATCAGGGAAATGCAAATCAAAACAACTCTGAGATACCATCTTACTCCTGTCAGAATGGCTAAAATAAAAAACACAAATGACAGTTTATGCTGGAGAGGATGTGGAGAAAGGGGAACACTTCTCCACTGCTGATGGGAGTGCCAACTTGTACAACCATTTTGGAAATAAGTATGGCGACTCCTCAAGAAAATGGGAATGAGTCTACCACAAGATCCAGCAATTCCAATCCTAGGCATATACCCAAAAGAAGTACATTCATACAACAATGACATCTGTTCAACAATGTTCATAGCAGCATTGTTTGTAATAGCCAGAAACTGGAAGCAGCCTAGATGCCCCTCAACCAAAGAATGGATAGAGAAAATGTGGTACATTTACACAGTGGAGTACTACTCAGCAGAAAAAAACAATGGAATCTTGAAATTTGTAGGAAAATGGATGGAACTCGAAGAAACCATTCTGAGGTAACCCAGTCACAAAAAGACAAACATGATATGTACTCAGATGTGGATTTTAAACATAGAGTAAGGGATTACCAGCCTACAATCCACACTGCCAGAGAAACTAGTAAACAAGGAGGACCCTAAAAGAGACAAACTTTGTCCCCTGGAGAAGGGGAAAGGGTCACGATCCCCTGAGCAAATTGAGAGCGTGGGAAGAGGGGGGAGGGAGGGATGAGAATGGGAAGGGAAGAAGAGGAAGGATGCAGAGGTCATGAGGGAGCAGAACAGTTGAGTCAGGTATAGATTAGAAGAAAGGAAGTGATAGGGTTTTAGTTGGGGGTGGTGGTAGGGGAGGAGGGGAGGGAGAAGGGAACTGGAATTGTCATGTAATTCAATCATGTTTGTAACTCAAAAAAAAAAAAAAACCTAAAAATAAGTCCTTTACATCACTCAGATATTACAAGAGGAGAATGTAACTCAATGTACTTGCTTAGCACACACAGGGCACTGGGTTCAAACAAATAAATTAATTAAAAATAAGTTATCATCTGGGTGTGGTGGCACACACCTTTAATCCCAGCACTGGGAGACAGAAGCAAGTGGATCTCTGTTCGAAGCCAGCCTTTGGGTTTTTTGGTGCCATAAATGTCTACTTAATTTCTTCAGTCTGAATACAATGCTGTCCTAGAGTCTGTGAATAGTCATCCATGAAATAGAATCTATCTCTAACTGAATAAATTATTTTTCTACTGGTTTGACATACTAGGTTTTGTTATGACAACTCTGTTTCCCTGTGATAAAAGAATTTTAAAATCCTGCTTTTAGTGTAAAATTAGTGTAATCCATACTTAATAGTATGCAAAATAAACAATAACTAGCCTGTAGTTCAGGGCTCTGAATCCTAATTTAAAATTTTTCTTATGTCAAATTTCACAAATCAGTATGCATTTATTAATTCAACATACATATAAATGACTAAATTAATAAACAGCAAAAACGATTAGCAAGTCAAAATTTCACACAATTAGCAATCTTAGCTATTAATTTTCTTTCTATTTAATAGAGAGGCGGTAGTGGTGCACACCTTTAATCCCAGTACACAGGAGGCAGAAGCAGGCAGATCTCTGTGAGTCTGAGCCCAGCCTGGTCTACAAGAGCTAGTTCCAGGACAGCCTCCAAAGCCACAAAGAAACCCTGTCTTGAAAAACCTAAATAAATAAATAAATAAATAAATGTGAGATAACGGTGATTTAGATAAGAAAAAAATACAGGCCCTTATGAAAACAGTACTGAGAAAATGTCTTCAGGTACTCTTAAGATTAAGGCACAATATGCATGATGAATTAAAGAAAATTCATTAAACCAACACAGTCAATGCAATCATGCCTCTTGAACTACATGAATTTAAAGTTATAAGTACTGTGGTTAACACATTTAAAACTTAGTAGACTATCATTCACAACAAACATTTGACTACAGAACTTAATATTTGGTTTTAAGAATCCAATACTACATTTAAGAACTGACTATAGTATTTTGAACATTTTAATTTGGCACTGAACTTCCATGACAATTGAATAGGTAAAATGACTTAAAGGTGTATGTAATGTATACAGTCCAGTGGCGTACAGAATAGGAAATAATTTTACTAGTTGTAGAGTATTTCCAATGTCTCTCCTCCCTTCCCTCCATCTCTATCTCTTTTTCCATGGTCTTACTATATAGCCCAGGCTAGCTTTAACTCAGAGAAATCCACCAGCCTCTGCCTTCCCAATGCTGGAATTAAAGTTTTTTGTCAGCAACCCAGCTTAAGTTCTACTCTCTTAATCTTTAACTAAGTAGTTCCAAGGCCAAAAGAATATGATTACTATCCACTATTAATGTTTACGATACAGCATAGTGGTTAAGAACAGGGATTCAGATTTTTCATTGATATAATGGGGAAAATATCACTACAATGAAGAAATACTAAGCACTATTAGCGACTAATACTAATATAATAGTATGTATCACAGAGTTGTTAAAGGGATTGAGTTTATATAAAGAATTTAGAATAGTACCTTGAATATAGTAAATGCTATATGTTATGACCACAAATTTGTCACTTGGTCAAATTTATCCTGTATAAAATAGGTTCTATTTTTACCAAAACCAGTCATATGTATCTATAGCACTAATTATCATTAGAATAGAGATGATGTTCTAAAAAGGGGCAGGAGTGTCCCTCTGAGAACACTTTTAAGAGTACTTTCTGGTTGTCCTTATGAAAAAGAAAAAAAAAAAAAGGATCTTCTGCTTCTGACACACAATAGGGGTAAAGGATACCAGTTGATCTTACGGTTATCTGGCTAGTAAGCCTACTAAACTTCCAGGTATCATGGTGTATTTATACTTTTCCACCCTCAAAGTTAACTACTTCATATAGTTTTTTTTGAGACAGGATTTCTCTTTGTAGCCCTGACTGTCCTGAAACTCACAGAGATCCACCTGCCTCTACCTTCTTGCTGGGATTAAAGGCATGCTGGTTTTTCTGTTCTTAAACCTCCAACACCTTTGGTGTGATGGTGCATGCCTTTAATCTCAGCATTTAAGAGGCAAAAGTAGGTGGATCTGTGTGAGTTGGAGGCCAACCAGGGCTGCCTAGTGAGACAGTCAAAAACAAGAAAAACACCAAACTTCCATTACCTTACCTTGACTTAGATAATAAACTTGACAAAGAGATATCAATAAAGAAATTTCTCTCCCACCGACAACCTTCTGCCCCACTTGTTTGCTTTTGTGTCCACATGGCCTGTCTTCCTTCTCATTGTGTCATCTTGCCTTCTACACAACACCAAATCCTCTACTACTCTATAATCTCAAGTCTACCAGAAAGATATTTCTCCTGCTTTCTGAGCTAAATTACCAGTTTCCTTGTCTACTGAATTATTTCTATCAAGTCACAAAATGTTTTTTTTGAGATTCATAATTTATTAAAGTAATACATATAAAAAAATCTCATAACATTGTGTTTAATACTACATCATACAAATATTACTATCATGAATCACTTGTATCTGACTCTGATTATATGGTTCAATCATACAATCTCCAAAAATGTATACATATAGCAGGTATTGTTTAGTGATATTGCACATATGGCTATCACTCTAGTGAGTTTATTCATGCACATACCTGAGTAAAGCAACTTCAACATACACTGTTAAGAGAGCAGGACATGTAACATACACTACTAAAGACACTAATTCAGAGACCATGAGCTATATAGACCAATATCTCTGAGAGGCATATTAGAGGGGAAGATAGTCTATTTCTGAAGTCACTTCTACTCTGTCTTTATGTACTTTATACTCCCATGTTTATGTTATTTCATACCCTGCAATTCCTGTGGGATTCCTGTCTCTGTAGTAGTTACATAATCCTTTGGGAGTACACATGGGAGCCCTGTTGCTGGGCCATAGGGTAGACCTAGCTGAACAAATATAGACAAGAGATTCACAGACCACCAAAAACAAAACAAAACAAAAAGACATTAAAATTCATGGATGAGGTCAGGGCCAAGAAGACATATTAGAAAACACCGGTCTTGAGTTGGTCTTCAGAAGAACAATATAAAGCCAGGAGCTTATATGACATTAAGGTACTCAGACATTAAAAATTGGAGATTTAATATCCTGTAAACATCTAGAAACATCTAAGTTTCTACATCACCCCAGTCAGAATGGCTGTCAAATCAAATGACAACAAATGTTGATATGGATGTAAGGGATGAGGAACCATAACATAGTGTTGACGAAGATATAAACAAAATAATGTTTTATCTCTTAAAAACAAAACAAAAAGACTGTCCTTTTCATACTAAGCTTTCACGTGTCATCTTTACTATTCATCAAGAAAGTTTTCTTCTCGGGACTCCTACTGTGATAAAGCTTTCATACCTGCTTTCACTCAGAAGTCCTTCTCACAAGAGGCATCAACTGCCTCCACATTAACACACACACGCACGCACGCACGCACGCACGCACGCACGCACGCCCAGCAGTCAGAATCGACCTTTGCTTTAGCAACACAGGTGCAACTCACCTCCTTGTAACGTGATTGTTTTCAGCATGGCTTGCCAACTATTATGCATGCATACTTTTTTATTCTATTCCATAAAAGGTTTGTTTTTTAGTTAACTGTATTGAACCTTCAATCTCAATTCCCCCCGCTACACACACACACCTACCTTACCTACCTTTCTTCCCTCCCTCAGATGGGTCTCCGTATATAGTACTGGCTGGCCTGAAACTCTGAGATACACCTTGCTTTACCTCCTAAGTTGTTGTTGGTTGGTTGGATGGTGGTTTGGTTTTTCGTTTG
Organism: Cricetulus griseus; assembly: GCF_003668045.3. Taxonomy (NCBI): domain Eukaryota; kingdom Metazoa; phylum Chordata; class Mammalia; order Rodentia; family Cricetidae; genus Cricetulus; species Cricetulus griseus. The sequence continues at coordinate 2,972,029 of NC_048600.1, read as the reverse complement.
TTTTTAAGACAATATCTCATGCAGCTCAGGATGGCCTGGACCTTACTCAGTAATCTAGCATTGTTCTGCGGCCCGGGTGGCCAAAAGCCTGGGTTTCCCTCCGGAAGGGAAGGGACGAGCGCGCGGATGCGGTTTGCGGCTACGCAGACCAGGGGCCACACCTGCCGCGGAGGTTACAGTCGGAACTTCTGATCCTAACATCTCCCAAGTGCTAGGAATAATCCTATAACAATAATAATGATGATGATAATAATAAAATAATAAAATAATAATAATAGTATAATAATAATAATTATCCAGTTTTGGTTCCCAGGACCTGTTCGTGGACACCTGGCACTGGGGGGACTGCTCACAGGATCCAAACTTGGCCAGTGGGCTCTAGCACACCCAGAGACTGGCAAGGCCCAAATAACAGTCCTGCCTCCATCCAGGAGAAGACAGACAGACATCAGAGTAATATCATTATATAATACTATATAACAATCCTATGAAGGTGACTGCCCAGTATATGCAGTGTGGGAGAGTGAACCCAGGACTTCGGGCATACTAGGCAGTTATCCTGCTAACTGAATTACATTTCCCATTGAACACTTAGAGCAAAAACACTTCGGAAATAACTGTTTCTATCTCAATTTACTCCGCAGGGTTAACCCAGTGTTATGGCTTTAAGTATTATCTATGTGCTGATGATACCCATTTAAACCCCATTTTCAGAAACTCATTTTGGATAAGGGAAGGTCAATCTACATGGATTTTTTCCTCAAGTAATAAAATAATAGCCACTGAATTAAAAAAAACACTACCTTTTTTTTTTGGCGAGGAACTTGAACCCGAAATACTCCTGCTTCTGTCTCCTAAGTATGCAACAACATACCTGATATAAATTACTTTATCTGGTAATGTGTGAAATACATACCTGAGTTAAACCAGCAGTTTGCAGAGAAGACTTTTTTAACAGTCTCACTTCTTTGTTTATATATCTCAGCATTCCACTAAGAGTACTAAAGTCATTACTTTCAGAACTATCATCTTCTAGGTTATATGGAAGAGGTTTAAGTGAATCTGAATGCTTGAGAGCTAGGTCTTTATGGCCACCTTCTAATGCCGAAAGCTGTTCTAATTGCATTTTCTTTAAGTCCTGTAGCAATTCTTCAGAGAGATCTTCATTGACATGACTTTTGAAACTAAGGTCACTGGCACTAATAGAACGACGTAGTTTTCTGCCTTTGAAAAATGACATCTGAGAATGTTTAGCAAACTTTGGATCTTGAATATCAGGCATAATTTCTGTTAGAGTCCTAAATGAAGCTGGTGGGATCTTGAGGTCTTCTGTCTTTTCATGTCCAGAAATTTTGGCTTGCAATCTGGATAATTCGGATTCCTATAGAAAATTTGGTACATAGCACATGCTCAATATATTTCTGTTTACTAAACTACTTATAAAATCATAGACTCTTAGTCATCTTTGTCAGCCTTTGTCTCAGTATGAAACTTTCAAAATAATAGTTCTTGAGAATTTTACAAGTGCTTTTCAAACCTTCTACTATTAAAGATAGCTGCATTTTGAGATAATTATGTATTTTCATTTAAAAATTGCTACCAATATTCTAATGAATTTCATGGAAACTATATTTTCCTTATAGAATATTTTAATGCTAAAGATTTCAACTTTTTAAAACGATTTTATTTATTTATTATGTATACAACATTCTGCATCCATGTATGTCTGCACACCAGAAGAGGGCACCAGATCTCATAACGGATGGTTGTGAGCCACCATGTGGTTGCTGGGAATTGAACTCAGGACCTCTGGAAGAGCAGTCAGTGCTCTTAACCTCTGAGCCATCTCTCCAGCCCGAATATTTAATTTTTAAAGGTTGGATTTTTTCCAAAATGAAGATCTGTAATTTTGTATAAATTTTATAAACTTCCAGAACTCCCCCCCCAAAAAAAAGTGCCTTGACCAGGGGTTTAATCTAGGACCTCATATATACTGGTCAAGTGTTCTATCCCTGAGCTACAACCCACAGCAAAAGAAACATCCTCTTAATAAAAACACTAATAATGTGCTTATTCCCTTTTTGTTTGTTTTTCAAGACTTATAGCTACCTACCTTCCTCCCCAGTGCCAGGATTAAAAGCCTTGTACCACCACCACCTGGCCAGTGTATTCATTCGTAACAGACATACACATACACAGTGGTTACCCTAATGCAAAGGACTGAATCCAGAGCATCCTGCATGTTAAGCACAGACTCTGCAACAGAGCTATATCGACAGGTCCTACATTGTAGATTATATCTATTCATATGTACCTAGTACTATAAACTGTTTTATAAAAGAAGAATGAGTTATTTAGCTTAGTACAGAACTAGAAATACATATGGTATTAGCTGATTTTCTTTTTCAATAACTTCTATTTTGCTACCACTCTATTCTTCTTTTGTAAAGGGCTTCAATGATAACTTTATTAGCAGTTTGAAATGAGCATTTAAGCATCCCTACTATTAATTTCAAATTGTAGTGATATATTATTTGTGATTTAATAAAGCTTGCCTGAAGGATCACAATACAAAGCTAGCCATAGCCATAGAAGCAATGGTGGTGCATACCTTTTTAATCCCAGGACTCAGGAGACAGAGGCAGATGTTCCCCTGTGAGTTCAAGGCCACCCAGGGTTATATGAGAGTGAATCAGTCTAAAACAGAAACAGAGCTCACAACTTTAACCTCCCAGCATTAGAGAGGTATATAAGACAGGAGCAGGACATTCAGTATTCAATCTTAGGCAATTAGTCTCCAGCCATGTCGAGGTCAGGATTGCCCCAGCCCTGGTAGAGGTAAGAGCTCTCTGGTAGCTTGGATGCTTTGCTTCTTTGATCTTCAGCTAGAACCCCAATGTCTGTCTCTGGGTTTGTTTTTGTTTTTGTTTTGTTTTGTTTTTGCGGGGGTGGGTGGGTGGTCCGAGACAGGGTTTCTCTGTGGCTTTGGAGGCTGTCCTGGGACTCACTCTGTAGAACAGGCTGGTCTCGAACTCAGAGAGACCCGCCTTCCTCTGCCTCCTGAGTACTGAGATTAAAGGCAAGCACCAACGCCTGGCTCAGTCTCTAGGTTTCTATTATTTGTGTTACATCAAATTCTACAGAAACTGCCATAATCAAAACAGATGAACAGACAGCCCAAGCCATTTTAAAAGCATCTATATTTAAACAATATATATATATATATATATATATATATATATATATTATTTATTTTTGGTTTTTCGAGACAGGGTTTCTCTGTGTAGCTTTGGAGCCTACCCTGGCACTGGCTCTGGAGACCAGGCTGGCCTCGAACTCACAGAGACCCACCTGCCTCTGCCTCCCGAGTGCTGGGATTAAAGGCGTGGGCCACCAACACCCAGCATGAATATCTTATATTTTTACTTTAAAATTTTCAAAGGAACTTTACTGATTTTGAAAAATGCTTCAACTTTTTTTGGTAAGGCATATCAGTATAAAGCCTACTATAGTAAATATTATAAATGGAAGCATTTATGTTTAAACATATATAAATTATTTTGTGGAATATGATATATATCATAATATCTCATATTTGTCTTCTAAATAAGATACATTTTGTTTCAAATAAATAATTGGTCATGAAGACCTCTATAAATAAGAACAAGAAATATAAAACATTTATTTTTCACAAATGTTACTTCATTACTTTTATATGCTTACTCACTTTAATAAGTAATGCTTCATTTGCAGCTTCAATGACTTCATTCCTGTCTTGAACTTGTTGATGCAAATTGCTTACAGTATCCTGAGCTTCTTCTAATTCTAGTTTTGCTTTCTCTAGTTGTTCATTTAGTTGTTGAACAGAAGTCTTTTGAGAGTCAGCAGAAACCTTCCACTTTGCATGGTTTTCTTCATGTGAAATCATCTTTATAGTCACAAAATTGTAAAAAGAAAACAGGATGAAGTTGTTTTCAACATCATTCTAATACTTTCTACTATTATTTTTCCTTAAGAGATAAAATGTATAGCCATAAACATCTGATTTTGCACTAAATGCAATATTCAAGAAAAAAAAGAAAAGAACACGCTTTTTTTTTGTTTTTTGTTTTTGGTTTTTGAGACAGGTTTCTCTGTGTAGCTTTGTAGACCAGCCTGGCCTTGAACTCACAGAGATCTCTCTGCCTCTGCCTCCCCAGTGCTGGGAGTAAAGGCATGTGCTACCACCACCCAACTAAGAACACAGTCTTATATTCACTTAACAGTTAACCATATACTGGATTTTTATTTACCTAAATAAATTTTTTAGACAATTAGAGAAATCTGAATAATTACTGCACATTTGATATATAAAGGAAATAGTCTCAGAGCTGGGTGTGGTGGCACATGTCTTTAATCCCAGCACTCCTGGGGCAAAGGCAGGTAGGTGATCTCTGGGTTCCAGGACAATCTGGACTACATAGCGAGTTTCAGGACATCCAGTGCTTATATAGAGAGACTGTCTCAAAAACCAAACAACAAAAACCAAACACCACCAAAGAAAGGAAGGAAGGAAAAAAGAAAAGAAAGATAAAAGAAGAAAGAAAATTGGAGAGAGAGGGGGATGAATGGCCATGTCTGCTTCTGGTCATAATGTTGGCAGTGTTGAGCAGCAGGAAGAAGATTAAAAACGGATGCTGCTGAGAACAGCAAGATGATTTCTGTTCAGAAGTATGCCCAGGGCTACCCTGTGGACTGGACCAAAGCTCCATGGTCTGCTTGGGCATCTCATGCCAACAAGGCATTGCCTTGAAGATAGGATACAACTGATGGAGTATTTGGAGAATCCCAAAAAGTACATCTGTGGAACAAAACTGATCTCCATAATTAAGCGTGCTGGCTAGTTTTATGTCAACTTGACACAAGCTAGGGTCGTTGGAGAGGAGGGAGCCTCAATTAAGAAAAACGTCTCAATAAGACTGGGCTATAAGTCGGGCGTTGATGGCGCACGCCTTTAAACCCAGCACTCGGGAGGCAGAGGCAGGCGGACCTCTGTGAGTTCCAGGCCAGCCTGGTCTCCAGAGCTAGTGCCAGGATAGGCTCCAAAGCTTCACAAAGAAACCCTGTCTTGGAAAAAAACAAACAAACAAAACAAAACAAAAACAAAACAAAACAAACAAACAAAGACTGGGCTATAGAAAAATCTGTAGGATATTTCAATTAGTGATTGATGTAGGAGGGCCCAGCTCATTGTGGGTAGGGCCATCCCTGAGAAGGTGTTACTAGGGCAAGCCATGAGGAGCAAGCCAGAAAGCTACACCCCTCCATGGTCTCTGAACGGGTTCCTGCATTGTTTGAGTTCCTGTCCTGACTTCCTTTGGTGATGGACTGTGATATGGAACTGTAAGCCAAATAAACCCTTGCCCCACCATCTTGCTTTTGGTCATGGTGTTACATCATAGCAATAGCAACCCAAACTAAGACAGGGAGAAAGGGCAGATCTAACTGTTTATCTTAAAAAGGCTACTAAGGAGTAATTGCCAGTGCCCTATGTATTACAAAACAAATTTCTTTTGGCTTTTTAGTGCATACCATTACTTAAATCATATACCAGAATTAAAATTATGAATAGCTAACAGGATACTTTTGTTACAGGATATTTGATCACACTGTGAACACTGAGATAGCGTTATTTACTGGAAAAACCTGTCTCTAGTTATGGTGGTGCTCAGCCCTAGCACACACCATTTAATCCAAGAGCTTTCTGCTTCAATACTGTAGACAGGATTAAATAAAGTCAACCATAGGAGGGGCAAGCAACCAGTTGGCAGGAAGTGAACATAGGATTATTAAGAGTAAGGAGAGTCAAGAGAACAGCTAGAGAGATGCACAGGAAGTAGAATCGGAGGTTGGGACATTCAGTTTGAGGAAGGTGGTTGAAGACAGTGGAGAAGAAAAAGGGCTTAGGGGACAAGGAGGTGGAGGAAGGTCAGCTGGGTGCTTTCTCTGCCTCTCTGAGCTACCAGGCTTTCACCCAAGTATCTGGCTCCCAAGTCCTTATTGGTAAAACATTTTTGTTGGGCAGTCCTAATTAAGTAAAACTGGCTTGTAGTAAAGTAGATATGGTATTTTAAAAAAAGAAACCAAAACAGTTTCTGCTCCATAAATACTATTGTTGCAGATCTTTCTGGAATAAGCACTCTGATTTAGAATGGAAGAGAAGAGGTGTCACTGGTGAAACAAAACCAGGATAGCTCCTGAAATGCCTGGGCTCTGGGTCTAGGTTTGCACTCTCATTTCATGCTCTAAAACCACAAGGTGGGGTGGACGAGCAAGATTCTACACAGAAGCATATGTGGGGTCAGCAGATTATTAAGGGCAATGACTCATTGTTTCAGCTATTTCACCAGGTTATTATGTTCCAGCTAGCAAGTGAAGTCATTCTTGGCAAATAGGTAATATAAGCAGTGCTTTAATTAAGCTACTAAATAAATTAGTATCTAGTAATTTGTCTTTCTTACCCTATTATACCTTATTACCACTGCTTTCCCTTTCTCACGACAGGACTGGACTTTAGTGACGTTCACTTTTCCCCAAAGTTTGGGGATGTCACCTCAAAGCCTATACCTAATTTATATTACACTTAAATTTATATAACAGGTTATATAATATATTTAAATACTGGGAAACATCTCTTTACTGTCTCAGAACCAAGCAGAAGACTCACTTGTATTCACTGACCTGTTACAGGCAATATGGTTAAACATCAGGAAGCGACTGTCTACTCTGCACTGAAAGAATTTTAGTGTAGTTTATGTATAATAATACATAAAGAATATTTAACACTTAACAAAAAGCAAGTGCTCTCAATTTTGCAATGTGAAAAATACCATTGCAGTTTATTAGCCCTTCACTTAGAAATATTCAATAGTTCAGTTGATAAACTTTTGATACATGGACTTAATATCAAAATAGTATGTGATTAAGGGAATGGTAGGAAAGTGAGTGAGGCTAGAGATATGTTGACCATAATTCCAAAAGTAGCTAAAATTATCTGGGTTTTATGTCTAGTACAATTACTACCAACATTCCTTTAAATAAAAGAAACAGGTAATTTGTCACAAGTTGATTAATTAAATTGAGTAACATATATGAAGATTTATTCTATTTCTATTATTCCATCCGTTTTAATGTTTAAATTTTTCTGTAATAAGCACCTAATATAACCTAACAAAATCATTCTCATTTCAAAATAACTTTGCAATTATTAAATGATTTTTCTGACAAATCTGAAACCTAAATTTTGGGTTGGCTAAAAATTATTTAAAGAAAAAAAAAACATTGCTAAAATTAGTAATCCTTAGAGCTGATGAGATGCCTTGGCCTTGGTAGTTAAGAGCACTGGGGTTAATTACCAGTACCAGTTTCAGGGTATCCAACATCCTCTTCTGGCCTCCTCAGGCACTGTACACCCATATTACACAGAAGTACATTCAGGAAAAACACCCATACACATAAAATTAAAATGAAAACTGGTAATTCCTTTTAAAACTATTACTGTAATAGCATATCTGCCTTTTCCTGAACAGAAAAGGAATAAGATTGGATGGGGGATGGGACTGGAACAGAGCGAAGACTGGGAGGAAAAGAGGGAATAAAAACTGCAGCCAGGGTATAAAATAAATAATAGTATATCTTCTCATTTCATTTATATATTTATTTCAGTTTCTTGAGACTCAGTTTTATGTAGCCCAAACTAGCCTTAAGACCTTGCTATGTAACCAAGGATGACCTTGAACCTCTGTTTCTCTCAAAATTATAGGCATGTACAAGTGTGCCTGGTTCAGCCCTCTCATTTTATATAGAAACAACACACACACTTTAAAACTAAATCTTTGTCAACAATCAAATAGAAAAAATATTTTATATAAATTATATATTTGTCACACTTAAAAATTTATCCCCACATAGTAAAAACACTAAAACCTCTTTTAAAAATATTTATTTTATTTTTAACTTGTGTATGTGTATCTGTGTCTGCCTGTATAAACAGGTTAACAAATGCTTGCAAAAGCCAGAGGTATCAGGTCTATAAGCATTGGAGTTACAGCTGGTGTGAGCCATTGATATAGATGCTGAGAATCAAACTTGGGTCCTTTGAAGGGCAATTATGTTCTTAATTGCTGAGTCATATCTCCAACCCTGAATTTCATTTTATTTTTAAATTTTATGTGTATGAGTATTTTGCTACATGTATGCCTGGTGTCCACGGAGGTCAGAAGATGGTGTCAGATCACCTTGGAACTAGAGTTATATATAGACAATGATGAGCTGCTCTTTGGGTGGTGGGATATGCAGCAGTTTCGCTAGTGACTTTTGAGGCAGCAAGCCCTAAAGCGTAGTCTTTGTCTGCCTACGTGAAAACATAAAAACTTAGGGAGACGATTGATAAAACAGTTCTAGCACTGCTCCTGTAACTTATTATCAGACTAGAGGTTAGAAATTAGAAAGTACTTTACAGTGTTTTCACATCATATAAAATGGTTTATGCCTGTAATTAAGTATTTCCAGTTTGTTTTTCACAAGTTCTACAATTGATAATGATGAGTCAGACTCTAATCTAAGGACTTCACATATAGTAATTAATTTATTCCTATGACGGTCCTATGAGATAGCTATTATCATTATACATATCTTGGAGAGATTAAATAACTTATCCCAGGTCATACCGTTATCAAACAGATTTAGACTCAGTATGACTGCCTCAAAAACTAGACCTTAACTCTAGAGTACATCAGCCTTTTAAGTGAAAGGATAAGTGCATGGCATGTACTTACTTAAAATGAAGATCACAATATATTAATTTATAATGCACACTTCAAGAACTAGACTCATAGTTTCATCCTCGTAGGTCAATTCATTTCAGAGGGGTTTACTGACACAAAGTATGTTTCTCTTTACCTCCATATGATAAGCTTCTTTGAGAGATTCTACTTCTGACAATAATTTCTTTATTTCTGCTTGCATTCTTGCTTCTAAATGAGCTTCACGTACTTGAGACGCCCCTAGTTCTTCAGCCAAACGATTTCCATGTGCTTCCTTAAAAATGATGTGTGGAAGAAAAGTTATATAGGTAGCTTATTTGGTTTATTATAGCTAAATGAATTCAGTGCCCTAATGGGAATAAGCTTGTCTTTATGTAAACACATGTGCCAAGCTAGCTTTTTTTTTTTTTTTAAGATTTATTTATTTTATGTATACAAGTGCTCTATTGACTTTATACCAGAAGAGGGCATTAGATCCCACTATAGATGGCTGAGAATTTCTTTTATCATGTGGGTGCTGAGAATTGAACTTGGGTCCTCTAGAAAAGAAGCCAGTGCACTGAACCTCTGAGCCATCTCTCCAGCCCACCAAGCTTATTATATGGCACTTTAAAATATAGACATTTCAGAGAAGACCAAAAGTACCTCATTTGCTACATAAGCTCACTAACCTGTGGTGATATATTGTTTATGATTTATTAAAACCACTGGAGATCAAAATCGCAAAGCAGTCATACTCTAAGGAGGAAAATAAGCCATGGAAGTCAGGCACACGCATTTAATCTCAGGACTCGGGATTAAGAGGTAGATGGATCTCTGAGTCCACGACCACCCTATGCTACCGGAGAGTGAATCAAGAGCTCACATCTTTAATCCCAGGATTTGAGAGGCACAGAAGGTAGAAGCATTCAGTCTGAGAGTTAAGTCTCTAGTCACACTGAGGAGAGCACAGCAGTCCGAATGAATCTGAGGAGCAGTGAAGTCGGGAGCAGTCTGAGGATCACCCCTTTGGTCTGAGCTGAGGGAGAGGTAAGAGGCAGTGACTTGGCTGCCTTGCTTCTCTGATCTTCAGCTAAGCATGAACCCCATACCAGTCCCTGGGTCTCGTATTTATTGTGCTACATTAGCCTATGCTTTCTGTGAAACAAAGACCTATAAAATACTAACTTGGCAAATAATTATCTCCACTTTGGCAGATAACAGCCTGCTCTTGGGTTCCTGTGTTTTGTTTTGTTTTCATCATATGGATTATTTTTATAAGAATGATTTGTATTTTTTTTTTTGTTTAAATCTCTAGGGATGGTTTTGGCCTGAATGGATGTATGTGCACAATTTGTGTGCCCGATACCCACGGAAGGCAGAGGAGAGTGTGTATCCCTTGGAAATGGAGCTATAGCTAGTTGTTAGACAGTTGTTAGCCACCACGCAGATGCTGGAACTGGAGCCAGGTCCTCTGCAGAGCAGCCAACCAGCCAGTGCTCTTCCCTGCTGAGCCCTCGCTCACCAGGTTTGCACTCTCATCCAAACCTGCTTACATAGCAAGTGCAGCTGTGCTTCCCTCGAGTGAAAGGCATTTTGTTTCCTGATGCTTCACTTCCTGCAGTTTCAACAACCTGCACTCAGTTACAGTCCAAAGATAATAAATGTGAAATTACAGAAATAACCATGTAGAGGTTAAAACTGTGGGCTGTTCTGAGCAGCCTGGTGAGATGAATCATCTGTTTGTTCACCATAGCCACACTGTTTTCTACATGCTTGTTTATTGGTTATCATGGCACCTATGTTCCAGGAACCATCATTTTATTTAATAATAGCCCAGAAGTGCCTGTCTTGAAGAGTGAAGTATGTGTGTAGGGTTCAGTAGCATCTGTGGTTTCATACATCTACTGATGGTCTTTGAAATGTGCATCCGTCATGGATAAGGGGAAACATTGATGAAATATGTATGGAAATATTTTCAAGTAAGAACCAAGTTAAAAGTTTTGAAACAACTCAACAAGAGTTACAAACATCTGCTACCCAATTAGAACCAGTCAAAACTGTTGTAAACTACTTGGGAAGTAACACGCTTCCCCAACAACAGCACCACCAGATATTCTATCATTTTAATTCTTCCTCTACTTGAAAGACACTAAAAAACAGAATATGGAATATGAGTATGGCTTATGTAAAAAGACTAAATAAAATTCAATTCAGATTATTCATAAAAAGGTTTAACCCAAACTAAAAGATAAACAAGAATCTATATTTAGTTTGGGATTAAAATATATTATAAAACTTTCAATTTACATATTCTCCCATTTAAACTCATTTTGAGAAGTGAGTTTAGCTTATCAAATAAAATAAATTATACTAAACTCAGAAATTTATCAAAGAACAGAAATGAGATAAAAGTAGCCACCTTCCCTTTTGATGTTGGCCTCAAACTAGAGAGTTCCTGCTCCAGCTGCCTAAGTGCTGGGATTACAGTGTGGTCCATCATACCTGGTCCTACCATTCTAACCATTTTCAAATAGACAATCTGGTAACATTAAATATATTCACACCGTAGTAATGAAGGAACCAGCTTCCCTTTTGGCAGCCATAACAGCCGAACACGTGCTTGCCATAAACCTGCCTTGGTCACTTAGAGGTCAGATGCCTGTCTCGTGACAAGGAACCCATCAGAAGTTAGCTGGGGCTTTACGACCCTGGGTGTGCTTTACGGACAAGCGCACAGCAATGACGTAGAGAGCACAGCAACCACCCTGGGAGGGTCTATGGGCCATAACAACCAGTTGACCAATCAACACAGGGCAAGCCCTCCAAGCCTGGAAGCACACCAATCGTGAGCCTGTGCGTAAGCCTGTGCATACCCCTAGACACTCCCCTTACGCTGCCCTATAAGATCTTTTGGGAGACCCAAGGAGCTGTCTTTCTAGCTGTCTACCATGGCGGGTGGGTGAAAGACCCGAGCTAACATGGGGTTAGCTCATTAAATTACAATAAAGCCTCGTGCAGTTTGCAGCAAGCTCTCGAATCCGCCTGGTGATTGGGGTGACCTCGAACGTGGCCTGGGACCCCGGATACTTGAGTTTTCGGGGGTCTAACATTTGGGGGCTCGTTCGGGATTTGCGACCACCCTTCACCTGAGTGGATTCGATCTTGGAGGTAAGATGATTCGAGCTCGCAACTTATATGTTTGCGTGTTATGTCTCTTGCTGTTTTGTTTTGTTGGTTTGGTGCCATGACTTGAATTTGATCTGCGCAGAATTTGTAATTTGTATTTGTAATTCGGACTTCTGGGGAAGACCCTGAAGTCCTGCCCTGGATGAAAGTCCGAGGGTTGCTTGATTTGATCTGCACAGAATTTGTAATTTGTATTTGATCTGCACAGAATTTGTAATTTGTAATTGAACCATAGGGTAAGCAGACGTGAACCCTTGGTTCCACCCTGGACGTAAGTCCAAGGGTTGTTTGTAATTTTGGTTTGGGGCACCATTTCTTTGCCGAGGTTTGTGCTGTCTAATGTCTGTCCACGTTTCATATTTGTGTTGTGTGTTTGTTAAGCATCTCTTTCTGTCCCTACTGCCCACGCACGTGGCATGCATGGGTCAGGGGGTCAGGGGCCTTTTCTTCTCTGAGCATATGGCGCCACCTCAACTGTGATCGGCAGATGCACCCGGAGGACAGACTGCCACTCTGAGGACACCCAGAAGACAGGCTGCCACTCTGAGGACACCCAGGAGGACAGACTGCCACTCTGAGGACACCCAGGAGGACAGACTGCCACTCTGAGGACACCCAGGAGGACAGACTGCCACTCTGAGGACACCCAGGAGGACAGACTGCCACTCTGAGGACACCCAGGAGGACAGACTGCCACTCTGAGGACACCCAGGAGGACAGACTGCCACTCTGAGGACACCCAGGAGGACAGACTGCCACTCTGAGGACACCCAGGAGGACAGACTGCCACTCTGAGGACACCCAGGAGGACAGACTGCCACTCTGAGGACACCCAGGAGGACAGACTGCCACTCTGAGGACACCCAGGAGGACAGACTGCCACTCTGAGGACACCCAGGAGGACAGACTGCCACTCTGAGGACACCCAGGAGGACAGACTGCCACTCTGAGGACACCCAGGAGGACAGACTGCCACTCTGAGGACACCCAGGAGGACAGACTGCCACTCTGAGGACACCCAGGAGGACAGACTGCCACTCTGAGGACACCCAGGAGGACAGACTGCCACTCTGAGGACACCCAGGAGGACAGACTGCCACTCTGAGGACACCCAGGAGGACAGACTGCCACTCTGAGGACACCCAGGAGGACAGACTGCCACTCTGAGGACACCCAGGAGGACAGACTGCCACTCTGAGGACACCCAGGAGGACAGACTGCCACTCTGAGGACACCCAGGAGGACAGACTGCCACTCTGAGGACACCCAGGAGGACAGACTGCCACTCTGAGGACACCCAGGAGGACAGACTGCCACTCTGAGGACACCCAGGAGGACAGACTACTCTGAGGACGCGGGCCAAGGACACTTGGACCCGCCTCAGTTAGCCGCCAGGTTCTGCCGCCTGGCTTCCCGGCGCCATTGCCTTATAAGCAGCCCAGGCGGATTGGGTTGGCGTCTATTCTTTCCTGTCTATTCTGTGTTATCATCATTGGTTTTCAATTCAGGATCCACCACGCCACCCCCTTTCTATCCCCACCTGCGGGTCTATGGGGCATGCCCAGTAGGGCTGTTTCTGCCCCAGCTGCTGTTGCGGGTGTTTCCCTGCTCTGAGGGAACATGGCTGCAAGACCGCCATCTGCTACCGGTCTTTCTGTGCTCCACACACATGGTATGCAGGGGGGCCGCAGGGGTCGTTTTCCCACCCTTGGATTGGCCAAGGGTCTGGGGTTACCAGCAGTACGCCCCCCCCCCAGGTCTCTCTTGTGGCCTGCAGGCATACATGCAGCCAGAACACTGCTTTAAGAAAGGGAATTAAAATTTAAAAATTGTTCAGTAATATAAAATTATTTAGAATAGGATTACCTTTTCGTTAGAGAGTTGCTTTATGTCCTCCAGTTCATTAGAGAGCCTTTCTATTTCTCTCTGTGCTTGGACTTCTTGGCGACGAGCCTCTACCAGGTCTGAATGAGAGTTCTGCACTTGCTCCTGGGTGAGCCTCAATTCTTGCCCCAAGTCAATGACCTCCTTATACTGGGTAGCAATGTATTCTTCCTGTTCTTTCATAACCTGAAAAGCATATATAGTTACAAAGGATATAACTACAACTTGCTTCTTTTTCTTCATAAGAGAATTTCCCTACAATTACATCTTTATAATACATGAGAGCAGCTCCTACTGTAAGTTAATATTTTTAAAAGCCTTAATGATAGTAAAATGACAAAACTGTAATAAACTTGGAACTTTTTTCAGTCTAGGGATTAAACCTAGAGCCTCAACATGCTAAGCAAGTACTCTGCCACCAACACATTCCCAGCCCCTCTTACTTATCAATTTGATTGATTGATTGACTAATTGTTTTGGGCTTTTAGAGGCAAAGTTTCTTTGAGTAACAGCCCTGGCTGTCCTGAAACTCACTCTGTAGACCACGCTGGCCTCTAACTCACAGAGATTCACCTGCCTCTGCCTCCCAAGTGCTGGGATTAAAAGTGTTTAATGCTACTGCCAGGTCAGACCCTTTTTTAAAACTGCATTTTGAGGTTTCTCAAAACCAGTCTCAAATTTGTGGTCTCTCTGTTTTGGCATTCTGAGTAGCTACAATAAAAGTACTTCAACAGCAACAATTTTTTTTTTAACTTATCTTAGTTGGGGGCTTGCTATCTTGCTCAGGCTGGCCTAGAAAGACACTGAGTAGTCTGGGCTAACCATCAACTTGAGATCCTTCTTCCTGAACCTCTAGGGTGCTGAGATTTGAGATATATGCCACCACTCTCCCTGAAATATTCTGCATGACTTTAAGTACACAATGTATATAAACCTTTATCATAATGCATGTAAAATTTAAAAAACAGTATCAAATACCAGGCCAGAAACAAACAACCCCCTAACATTTGATTATCCAAACTAATTGGGCTATACAGTGAGACCCTGTCTCAAAAAACAAGGTGAGAGGAGGGGAGTTTGCAGCTCCTATGGTAGAGCTTGACTGACATTCCCAAAAATCTGGTCTTCACCTCAGTACTACATAAAACCAACTCTGGTAGCACTCAATGTAATCCCAGGACTTGTGGGAGGAGGAGACTGGAAGAGTTTAAAGTCATCTTCTACTACACAGGGAGTTCAAAACTCGTCTGAGCTACATAAGACCCTTTTTCTCAAAAAAAAAAAAAAAGAAAAGAAAAGAAAAGAAAAAAAAAGGAAAAAAAAAAAGAAAAGGAAAAAAAGTAAATAGTTCCTGAGAAATGACCTCTTGAGGAGTAACACCCAAGATTGTCTTCAGGCCTACACAAATGAGTGCATACTCCTAAAATAAATAAACGTTGGCATGGAATATAGAATTAAAATTCACAGTCTACATAGCTGGGCTGTGGATTCTTATGAAGGTGAAACTTGTCACTGAAGCGATTATTCCCTCTGAAATGTTATTAAACTAGTCATTTAAATTCCTATTAGATGACCAGTTAAGTATTTCTAATCTGGAAACCCAAAATCTGAAATACTCCCCATGCTTCCACAAAAACTTTGTGAGTATTAATTTGGCAGGGAGAAAAATTCCACACTATAAAATAATTTGGTAAACAAACTTACTAAATTATCTTCAGATGAGATGAACATGGTAAATATGAAACATAAATGCATTCAGATTTCAGTAATTTTGAATATATAAATACTCAGAAATCTAAAGAAACTCAAACTACAAAACAAGTCTAACTAAAAATCTTTTGGAAAAAGGTAGCAAAGTCAGTTCTAATTCATCACAATGAGGCAGGTTAGACACATGGCTTCAAGGAAGAAAAGGAAAAAGCCAGTACTAATTACTAGGGCCCTGGTATCTGGCATAGAGGCCCAAGATATAAATGAATATAATTAACTATGCAAATAATTTTAGTCATTCACTGTTAGGGAACCAACATAGCAGGGCCATTAATCATTTACACCTTGCTGTTGTCCAACGGCATTGTTTGCTTAGAGGCTCTGCTTCACTTACGTTTATAATTAACTCAATAACTTATGTTTAACATATGATAATATACAGCTCTGGATAGTCAGGAAACAGGAATGAAAAGGGAGACAAAGTGCCTTCCCCGACACTTGTTTATGTTCTATAGGTAGAGACATAAGCAACCAAACACAATAGTTATTGCTGAAATTACAAAATTTTGACAATGAGAAAGTTATGCCCATTAGAGCTCACAGAAACAAATTCAAATTTTTAAAAAGACAGGGTGTTGAATAGATTCAACCACCAATACATATGAAACTGATACCAAGTTATCAAGTAACTATGTTCCTCTGGTACCATAGTGCACTTGGCTGAAATAATAGTCAGTTATCATTTGTCAGTTTCTGGGTGAAGTTCCTCACCCAGAACTTGTTATCTATATTTTCAATCTATTACAGAGTATATTTACATATTGAATATTTATTGATAAAAACATATACTGTGGCTTCACTATGTAAAATATAACATGGCAAAGATAGGGAATACAAGGTACATAAGACAGTGCCTTAGCTGGGCGGTGGTGGCTCACGCCTTTGATCCCAGCACTGGGGAGGCAGAGGCAGGTGGATCTCTGTGAGTTCAAGACCAGCCTGGTCTACAATAGCTAGTTCTAGGACAGCCTCCAAAGCTACACAAGGAAACCCTGTCTTGAAGAGAAAAAAAAAAAAAAGAGTGCCTTGGTCTATACCAAAGCCAGCATAATAAAATATTTTGGAAGGTCAAAAGAAGTAATAGCATCTGGCACAAATTATTAGTTTTTAAAAACTTGGAGCACAGTTTCTGTATTTTAAAACTAAGGCACTAATAAATAGAGCCAGGGCAGTTAAAGCATGTTCGTTTCATTACTTTCCCCTATTCTGAAAGTAATTTGCTCACACTTTCCATTTCTTTCATCCTTTGGTGTGTTCTTTCAGTTTCCTTTTTCAGTTGACTTATCTCCTGTTCATGCTGAAGCATTATAAACTCCTTTTCTCGAAGCTGTTCTTTGGCATTTTGCAACTTTTCATTTAAATTTTCTACCTAAATTTCAAACAGAGGGTCATTATTAACACAACTAAGAAAATATAATTTACTCATATCTGTGTTCTGAGTCAAATTTCAACCACTTATGTATAAAATATCTAAAAGTAGGCAGAACATGGAGGTCTATACTGCAAGTCAGCATTTTGGAAGTTGAGGCAGGAAGGTAATGAGTTCAAAACCAGACTAGACTACACAGCAAAGACCCTGTCACAAAAATAACAGCAACAAAAATCTAAAATCAAATTTTAAAAATTATTTTTCTGGGGCTAAAGAGATGGCACAGGGGTTAAGAGCACTCACTGCTTTTTCAGAGGACCTGGGTTCAGTTCCCAGCACCCACATGGCAACTCATACCCATCTGCAATTCCAGTTCTAAGGAATCTAGTGCCCTCTTCTGGGGGCACTGAATGTACCTGATGCACAAACATACAGGCAGACAAAACACCCACTCACATAAAATAAAACTAAATGTCTAAAATGTATTTTAATCCCAACACTTGGGAGACAGACACAGGCAGATAGATCTCTGTGAGTTCAAGGCCAGCCTGGTCTACAGAGCAAGTTCCAGGACAGCCAGGACTGTTACACAGAGAAACCCTTCCTTGAAAATCCAATTTAAAAAAAAAAAAAAAAAAAAAAAGGAAAGAAAAATTTGAGTAAAAGAAATAATGAATAAAATAAAGAAAGGGGACAGGGAGAGGGGGGAAAGAAAGAAGCTATCTTAAAAAGAAAAAACGAAAAATATTAGAGACATGGAATGAGAAAAGCAAGAGATAAAAATTCTGATAATGCAGAAAAATGTGTGAACAAAATTAGAGGATAAATGTAAAAACCATATATTGTTTTATAACTAAATAAACAATGTTAAAAGTATAATAAAAATAAGGGAAAACAATGATGCAAAAAAGGGAGGTGTAGAAAAGTATTTAATAAAATGACAAAGCATTGGAGTAGTTTCTTTCTGGGTTCTCTCATATTGAAGTCTACCAGACAAGGTTAAGTGCTCAGCTGAAGTTTGAATCTCTTTTCTTTTGTACTATTCAAGCAGATGTTTGGGACTGGTGAAGAGTCAGTTGTACAAGGCTGCATTTACTCTAGGGATTGCCCTTTTCTTTCTTTCTTTTTTTTTTTCAATACCAAAAGTCACTTCTGGCTGCACTTAGTTTTGTAGCTTATAAACCAGGCAGGTTCACAAACTCCAAAGACATCCCTGTTTGTAGTCCCTGGAGTTGCTACTAATTCTCCTGAGTCCATTTGGCTAATCTAAGTTTCAAACACTGTTCAACATTAACTGCCCCAGAGGAGGAAGGATCCTCTGAAAAATGAGAGCTTTCACTGGACCTGAATTTCAGCTTACAGTTCTGCTAGTGGAAACCACACGTAAGAAAGGCATCCCTGGATGACTACAGGCTGGGAGTTGTCACTCTTCAGTTACCCGAGATGTTGGAGTCTGCTCCCCACCAGAGAGCAGGACAAAAGTACTATGCCCATAGTCTAAGCCTCCCCCCACATAACTGAGTTCTCAGCATGTCCATGTCTTATCCTGTTTATTCTGTCTGAACACAGCTGCTTCCCACCCACAGACTGTGGCCACAAGGTTCCCTGGCTTGGTGGTGGTCACTGTGTGCAGGTCACCAGAACAGCGCAGTTTCAAATAATCGTCCTCCTCTGGCACCTAGCATACTGCCAGCCCCTGTTTCTTTCCCAGAGGTGACTTGTCACACTGGAGGAGTCACACACTCTAACTTCATTTGAGGCTCATGAGAAAAGTGAGCTTGTCCTATGGCTGTAAACACCATCTTCTCCCCCACCATTCACTTTTATATTAGCATTCCTTGGCTTAGTCTATGAATGAATCTGATACCTCTTCCCATGGGCAAATGTTTCAATCACTATTTATACAAGTGCACTAAACAAATGTAACACAGCTTTATAATTTTAAAGATAATATATATGTAAGATAAAAAATATAGAGAACACAAAGTTTCCTTCCCACACAATTTTTTCAATTAATTCTAGAATTACTCGTCCCTCCTCCCAGAAATATTTTACAGCTATTCAAGCATGTACATATTGTGGTAAGTATATAGACACATTGATATAAGCAATTACAACCAAAATAACATTGAAGAGAAAATAAATATTAAGTAGAATGTACAAGATTAATAAAAGTATGCAATCTTTCTACCATGTGCATGCTATAAAGACACCCCAAGCTATGTCCAGTGGCATTTGTGGGATCCCTGGGCATTGGAATTCAAGGCCAATCTAGGCAGCACAATAATAATAACAAACAACAAAAACATTTTATGAATGGTATACACACTAACGGTATTGATTTTTAAACAATTTAAATTATGAAATTTAAAAATAATTACCTGTTTGTTGCTTTCTTTAAGTTCTAATTCTGATTTCTCCAGAGTACCCTCTAATTTAATTATTTTTTGCTCCATTTCTCCTCTGTGCTCACGAATAGTCATATCCAAATGTGTAACCTAAATACAAGTAATATCAAGGTGGTTGCTCAATTTTATTGTAATGCAAACATTTTTGTGGTTGCAATGTACTTTTACAACAGGTACTTTTACCAACAAATGATAAGCTTATTCCAAATAAAGTAGGGACTTGAATCCTGTATGTATTATATGTTATAGAAACTTAAAATGTAAAATAAGAGAAAATGATGCCAGTTTCAGTTTATATTGGAATAAAAACTGTTAAATAATGCCTTGTTCCTCCAACATTTAGCTCACAGTAACATGTTCAACCACATGTTCTTTGATACACAATAAAAAAAGATCTAGGGGCTGGGGGGATGGCTCAGAGGTTAAGAGCACTGACTGCTCTTCCAGAGGTCCTGAGTTCAATTCCCAGCAACCACATCGTGGCTCACAACCATCCATTATGAGATCTGGTGCCGTCTTCTAGTGTGCAGGTATACATGGAAGCAGAATGTTGTATACATAATAAATAAAAATCTTTAAAAAAAAAAGATCTAAAGGGTATCAAGAGAACTCTTATGCTCAAAAATACTGGTCAGGCTGAGTTGTGGTTTAGTGGTAAAGAAATCACCTCCCTATTCAGTTCCCAGGGAGACAAACAAGTCTTCCAGTTAGCATTTGAGAAAGGGAGGCAAAAGGATTATAAACTCTTGGCCAACCTGGCCAAACAGCAAGTTTGTCTAAAAACATAATTTAGATTTATTTCTAATTTTAAAAATTTATAACCAGAAAAAAAAAAACAGTGACTTCTAAAACCTTCAAAATTGCCCCATGGTAGAAATATTTACTCAAATGTTAGTAGGAAAAAACAACCTGAGCTGCTCTTTGCTTTAGCTCCCAATTTCTCTCCTTCAGTGCCTGATCCATTTCAACCAGTTCTTGTTTTTTGTCTTCAATCTCCATCTTACATTCTCTAAAATTTGTCAAAAGAAAAGGATCAAAACAGATAATGTGACTACTATAATTTTTAAAAGTAGGTAAATTGATTTATTGTTTCCCATTAATTAAAAGCAACAGAATGTTTGTGGTTAATTCAGATTGAAAGAACATAAATCAAAAGAATAATGCATAAAAAAATGACTGAAAAAAAATGACTGAAAACAAAAGTTAACTCACACAGAGATGGGTTCGCTGGAATAATTTGGCTAGTTCACTAGCTAATTATGATGAGGTCTTATCTTAATATATAAGGTGCAGAGGAACTAAGGAAGACACACGACATCACTCTGACACATCCACATCTGCATCCACACATACCATGTGCTCCCAGATATAGGAATATGCACACATACCCATCAGGCTCACGCGCACTCACACCAAATCAGAGCAAAAGTAGTATTAAATGAGGCCAGGAAAATAGGAACCTGATCATAAAAGGCTTTATATACTAGAGGCCTGGAGCTTTTGAAAACCGTGGTTTTCATGCACAAAAAAACCGTGGTAAAAACATGTACAAAATATCCTATTAGCCATTTTAAAGTGCACAATTCAACTGAACTAACTACGCTCACAATGTTATGCAGTCATGACCATTATCTATTTGCAGTGCTTTTTTTTTTATTACAACAAAAGAAATTCTCACCTCTTTCAGGGATCTTTTTTTTCTGTTATCCCTTCCTCTGCCAACCACCAATCTTTACTATCTTTATGGACTTACCACCTTCATATAAACAATTATACTACATGTGTCTAGCTTCCCTGACTTAGCACAATGTTCTTAGGGTTCACCTACTTTATAGCATGGGTTATCACTATTTTATTGCTTTTTCTGATAAAATAATACTCTTATGAGTATGCCATATTTTCTTTATCCATTCATCATTGGTGGCCACTTGGTTTCTTGCCACTTTTTTGGCTATTGTGAACATAGATGCTATGAACATTTGTGTATACTTTTTGTTAAAATAACTATTTTCAGTGCTTTTAGGAAATTATTATGCTAAATGATAATATTTTCCCACAGTGGCTATCACTACTTTTGTTTCCTACCAGCAATGTATGAGAATTTCATTTCTCTACATACTTCCCAATACTTGATATTTTCTGGGTTTTTTAAGGACTGATTTACTGAATAATGAAGTGTGTCTCTATACTTCATTTTTTCATTTCCAAAGGAATTAAGATTTTACCGAGAATGTTTTAGAAAGCTATTAGAAGTCTAAATAGAAATCAATATGATTTATGTTTGAAGTCAGAAACATAATAAATCCTGTGGAAAATGGATTAGCAATGAAACCAAAAACATAAGGAACCCATTACTAAGACCCAACCATTCACCATTAAAAGAAACAATGATAGACTGTGAATAGTGATAACAGAAGTCAATGGATTTTAAAATATGTTTTAGAAATAAGGTGGACAAGGTGCTGGAGAGATGGCTCAGAGGTTAAGAGCACTGACTGCTCTTCCAGAGGTCCTGAGTTCAATTCCCAGCAACCACATGGTGGCTCACAACCATCCGTTATGAGATCTGGTACCCTCCTCTGGTGTGCAGATATACATGGAAGCAGAATGTTGTATACATAATAAATAAATAAAATTAAAAAAAAAAGAAATAAGGTGGACAAAACCGCCTAATATAAAAGACTGACTAGTATAAAAGAGAGGAGGATAATTCTACAGACTTCTGGTTCCAGCAATTATATCAGAAAGACAGGAGAGGCAGAGTTCTAAGAAAATATATGAATGTCTTTGGCTGAGTTTGAGATGCCTCTTAAAATATCCACTATGGAGGGTTGGCAAGATGGTTCAACAGGTAATGCACTTGCTGCCAAGCCTGGCAACCTGAGTTTAATCCCTGAGACCAATATGGTAGAAAAACTGATTGTCACAATTTGTCCTTTAACTTCCATGTGTGCATCATGATACATGTCACACATCCACCCATGTGCACACAAAATAAATGAATAAAAATTTAGTAAGATCCAGCTTAGCTTTTCCTTGCAGATCTGCTCAGCCTTCCCTCCCTTCCAGCCTACCTCCATTCCTTTTGGTCAGCCACTGATAACCTAGAAACCCCCTCTGCCAGGGATCAATGGTGTCCATTTCTGGTAGGGACTGAAGTAGGAAGCACTCACTATCTTTCCTGTTCTCTATTACAATCTCTCCATTGTCACCCTCAACTCTGTAGCAGCCTGCTCACCCCTCCTGGCCATCCAAACACAAATCCACACACCTGTGGACACCTGATTTTTTATAAAGAAGCCAGAAATACACACTGAAAAAAAGACAGCATCTTCAACAAAGGATGGTGGTAGACTGACTAGATGGCTGTGTGTAGAAGAATGCAAATAGATCCATATTTATCACCCCATACAAAATTCAACACCAAATGAATCAAAAACTTCAACATAAGACCAGATACCCTGAATCTGACAGAAGAGAACATGGGGAATAGGCTTGAACTCATTGGCACAAGAAAAGATTTTATGATGAAACTGATCAAAGAATGAGTGCAAAAGTACTAGCAGTTAAAAGCAACTTCTCTCACTTGCATAGATGGATCATAAGATGAAAAACCACAAAAAAAAAACCCAAAATCCAAAACAGAATGAAACAGTTGAGAAGTTGGACCATTTAGAATTCAGTAACAATTTTTGTGGTATGGTACAATGACTCAAAATAATCAAAGAGATGCCTGTAATTATGGTATCATTTCTTACTAGTTAACTCACCTAAGTTCAGCGGTGAGATCCTTTATTGTAGTGTATTTCTCCTCTAATGATAACTGAGCCTTCTGTAGCACATCTCTCAATTCCTGTAGTTGTCTTAAGGTACTTTTCAATTCTCCATGAGCATTCTGTAGCTCGTTTTCTAGTGCTTCCCGTTTCTGCATGGTTTCTGTCAGTTCAGCTTCAGTGTGGTGCTGCAACCTTTCTAACTCCTTCACTATTAAGAAAATAGAATAATTTAAGAACTACATGTAAACCATTTTTATTAAGAACTTTATTCATAAGCATAACTAAGAATATTCATCAGGGCCTGAGTTTAGATGCCAAACACTCATACAAAAGACTGTATTTTTAACCTGTTTAAGTGCTGGTGGAGACAGACAACTGGAGCTCATTGGCCAGTTAGCCTTGCCAATCAGAGTCCCTGTCTTAAAAAATAAGATGGACAGCAATCAAGGAAGATAATTTCAAACCCTGGCCTCTACATGCACATACCCAAAAGTGCACACTTTCACATGTACATAAAACACACACACAACAATATATAATCTGAGAGCTGGAATCTACAACTCTCATTATAGAGTGCTTGCTCAGAATACACAAAGTCCTGGATTTATTTCCTAGCACTACATACATAGACAGGGCATGTTGGTCCCTGTCTATAATCTTAGCACTAGAAAGGTGGAAGCAGGAGGATCGGAAGTTCACGGTCTTCCTCCACTATATAAGAAGTTCTGGTGCAGCCTAGGATACATGGAATTCTATCCAAAAATTAAAAAAAAAAGTCTGATAGAACTTTCATTCATCTCTAAGAGACAAAATACTGAACACTATCCCTTTTAGCATCCCCACCCCAACTGCTCACTTTATTCCACTTAAATATAATGTCTTAGTCACTCTTCTATTTTTGTGAAGAGACACCATGACCAAAGCAAAAGTTAGGAAAGAAAATATCAATTGGGGGCTTGCTTACAGTTTTAGAAATTTAGTTCATTATCATCATGGTGGGGAACATGGTGGCATTCAAGCAAACAATGGAGCAGTACCCCAACACTAGTAGCCTCCTTCCTCCAACAAGGCCACACCTCCTAATCTTTCTCAATACTGCCACTCACTAATGACTAAGCATCATTCAAATATATGAGCCTAGAGAGATCATGCCTATTCAAATCACCACACAAAAATACACAGGTATTTGTAGTCAAGTTAAATTTAGCTAACTAGTTGCTTACCTGTATTTGTTTTCTTTTCTAGTTCTGTCTTTGTCTGATCTAAAATCATATCTAACTGAGAGAGATGTATGGATTTATTTTCCACATCTCGTTTCAGATGTATTATTTCTTTTTCCATTTTAGACAGCTCTTCTTTGTACTGATCCAGCTCAAGTTTGGCTTGCCTATTTAAAAAGAAACAATAGAACAGGTAATTTGGAAGCTTTAAACTAAAAGGCTTGTCTCTAACTTTAAGTCTGCAAATTTTATTAGGTTAAATATTAGCAAATCTCTACTCAGAATCTTAAGTCACCTATTATACTTTTAAAAAACTTCTCCAACAAAAGTATTATTATTCTTTACACCGGCAAACCACTGAAAACCAAGGCCAGCATTCTTTTCAATCTAACTAGATACAATTTTACATAGTTTCATATATATTGAGAACACTCAGGGATAAGCACGTGATATTTTTATTATGTGAAATAACAAAGAGGCTAAGTAATCAAATTACCATAAAGACCACATTACTCTTATGGAGGTATTAATTTTTATGTAAGGCCTATTACTAGGATATGTCTTTTAGTTTTAAAAGTGACTAGAGATTCCTAGATTGAACAGCTTTCTCTGCTACACACATGAAGGAACTAAAACACTAAGAGGTAACACAAGCAGACAATAACAGTAAAACTGAATGGACCAGGTTCTCTAACTTTCATTCAGTCCAGAACTCATTCCAACACATATTCACCGAAGTATTGAATCTTTAAAACAGCATACAAAAATAGATGTCTCTATAGATGATAGGCAGGTAGGTGTGTGGGTTGGTGGGTAGGTGTGTGGGTGGGGGGTAGGTGTGTGGGTGGGTGGTAGGTATGTGGGTGGGTGGGTAGGTAAGTTGTAGGGGAAATGCTGGCCATGCCTACTTGGAGGCTGGCATAGGTGACCACACACACTTGGGCATGGTCAGAGTGACACAGCAAGACTTTAAATGAGGGTCCCACGCATGTGGCTTCCTCTCTTCCCTGGTCCGCCTGGTTGTAAGGGACTGACTCCATTGTGTGAGTACTTTCCTAATAAACATTGGCTCATCAAACTTGCTCTGACCCATTTGCGATCGTATTTATTGCATTTCAATGATAGTAAGTGAGTGGGTTGATAAGGTAGTGGGTAGGTAGTTGGGTGGGTGGGTGGGTAGTAGTTGGATGGGTGGGTAGGTAGTTTGGTGGGTAGGTAGGTAGTTGGTTAGGTAGGTGGGTGGGTAGGTAGGTAGGTGGGTTAGGCAGGTAAGTGAGTAGGTGGGTGGGTAGGCGGATAGGTGGGTGGATAGGTAGTTAGGTGGGCCTTTGTGCATGGGAAGCCAGCACTCTACCACTAAGTTGTGTGCCTAGCATACTGACACTTTTACATCTCTAAAATTCAAGGTAAACAATTTTCAACTTAAGATTGTTCCTACGAAGAGAACTGATATAAAGTGAATAATTAGAAGAGAATAATCAAGAGGCTGACATACAGTGATAAAATCTGGATAACAAAAATAGTGTAGAAATTTTGTAAAAAAACATTAAAAACTCAAAAAACTTAGTACTCTATAGTCATTTAGTAAATAACAATCACAGCTCTATATGCCTCAAGGGTTAGTGAGGATAGCAATATATTTTAGCATGGTATAAAGTAATATACACAATAATTATTCAGAGGTGGTAAAAAGGCCAAGAGAATATATAGTTTAGAAACTGTCCACTAAAAATATTCTTTGTTTTCTTCTAGTCTTAGTATTGACTAGAAATAAACTCTACCTTTATTTCACTTCTAAGCAATTACTCCTTCTTGATAAAACTGAGTAAACAGAGCATTAACACACATTTAAGTGCTTAAAATATTAACATCATCATCAGTAATACTCAAATTTTAACTATAGCCTTAAAAAGTTTTATGGCAGATTTTAAACCCATCTATGTTTTAGAAATCTTCTCTTTGTTGTTTCAAGGTTATTGAAAGCAATCAAGATTGAGATGAGGAATAGGACCAAAGGAATTATTATGCTAAATACTAGACTCTAGAAACTTGATGGTTATATAAGTGAAGAATAAAAACCAAAACCTTTTTGGTTTCAGAGCATGTATAAACTGTGTACTTTATGTAGCCTAGTTTCTTTGAGTTTCATCATCCTTATTTTAAAAACTATAACATATACATGCCATAGGTTTAAGATTAAATGAGTTAATGTGTCTATCTAGAACAAAGAAGGTAAATGCTCAATAAGTTGGTTTCTTTTCTATATGAAAAACTTATCAAAAGCAAATTGAGCCAGGCGTTGGTGGCACACACCTTTAATCCCAGCACTCAGGAGGCAGAGGCAGGCGGATCTCTGTGAGTTCTCTCTGAAGAGATGAATGCAGCTTTCTTGTAAAGAGTAATCATTAAGCCTTGAGCTTCCTATCAGTGTTTAGGATTTAGCTTTCCTATTGAAGATGGCTATTGGTTTATATTCAAGAAGCTTTGGAGTGATTATTTGAAAGTCAAAAAAGTAGGAAACCTCCTGGGTCACAAAAAAGGCAGGAAAACAGATAAGGGCTAGTAGGGAATTGGAAGGGAACAAGAGAGAATAGAGGGTGACTATGACCAAAATACATTATGTACATGTATGAAAAATGTCATATCATTATGACATTTTACCCTTGTTATACATAATTCATACATGCAAATAAAACACTTTTAAAGTAGGGATTTAAAAAGGAAGAATCAAATGTTTCATTTGTTCCAGTGAAGGAGTAAGACACCCAGTTAGAGAAGCATCAAGGAGTTGGTAGAGTTTTAAAAGAAGAGGCAAAGATGTAAAACCAGTCTTGTATGAACTACTTAGCTTGTCAGACACTATTAGGGAAACACAAGATTTTAATTTAAGTAAAGCTGGTATACATAATTATATTTTTCTGTGGCTTCTTTAAAGATGATGGCATCAAGAAGTGTGACTTGGATTTTGTGTATATGCATTTTGTATGTGTGTACATAGAGATGCACATGAATGTATAAGCACATGCATGTGGAGGTCAGAGGTCAAAGTCAAATGTCTTCCCCAGTCTCTCTTCACCTTATTTGTTTGTTTGTTTTTTGAGATATGGTCTATCACTAAATCTGTAGGAGATTTTTACAGATTCAGCATTTCAGCTAGGTCCGGGATCCTCCTTTCTATGCCTCCTCAATGGTGCGATTATAGGAGCACGCTACCGTGCCTGGCTTTTCTCATGGGCGCTGGGAATATGAACTCAGGTCCTCCTGTGTATACAGAAAGCACTTTATCAACTGAGCCATCCCCCACCCCAAGCTGGATTTTAACTCTGTGATGTATAAGCCAAAGAGAAGGCTAATGAGGTGATTTTAATGACTAACTTGACTTTAAGGTCAATAAAGAAAGGAGAGTAGCAGGGCTGGAGAGATGGCTCAGAGGTTAAGAGCACTGACTGCTCTTCCAGAGGTCCTAAGTTCAATTCTCAGCAATCACATGGTGGCTCACAACCATCCGTTATGAGATCTGGTGCCCTCTTCTGGTATGCAGATATACATGGAAGCAGAATGTTGTATATATAATAAATAAATAAAATCTTTAAAAAAAAGAGTAGCAATATGAAGTTACATAGCTATAATATCAATTCTGGGGAAGCAGAGGAACAAAGCTTGTAACTTTGAAGATAACCCAAACTACATTTTGAGGCCTTGTTTCAAAAGCAAAACAAAGGAAAGCAAGCGAAGGTATCTGAGAATAACACAATAGTAAACAGTAGAAATGGTAAGCTTTAGGGTAAACTGTGGGCATGCCTGAAGCATGACAGAAATACAATAATCAGAGAAGAAAGGTTTTAAAAATCAAAAACTCAAGTCATAACATGAATCAGTTAAATGAATACTAACTAGAGTTGGTGTTGGAGAGAACAATAAATCAGGTGGCCTATAAGTGTCAGCAATACGGAATGATACTATCCAATTACATGAGTAAAGAGTACACCTTTGTGGTACAAGAACATAAGGGAAATGTTTGTTTTAGTTTAGAAGCCTGCAAGAGAACAGGTAATGACCCCAGGATAATGTGAGAGATTTATTATAGTAGGAGAAAAGAAAAGGCAGAGAAAATAGAGGATGTCCATGAATTCCAGAACGTACAACGGAAGTTTTCATAAGTTGGCATGGGATGGAGAAAACAGCAACCGGCCTTGGTTTGGAAACCTGGCATTTCTTGTGAATAGTCTTCATGGTCTCACAAAAGTCACTAGTGGAAAGGCTGTATTAGTTGCTAAATACCTAATAGGAAATATATATATATATATATATATATATATATATATATATATATATTACGATTTTATTTATTTATCATGTCTTCTGCCTGCATGCCAGCAGAGGGCACCAGATCTCATTCAAGGTGGTTGTGAGCCATCATGTGGTTGCTGGGAATTGAACTCAGGACCTCTGGAAGAGCAGTCAGTGCTCTTAACTGCTAAGCCAACTTTCCAGATCCAGGAAAGAGAAATCTTGAAGGAAAAATATGTTACTGGCACTGTTGACAGTACACCTTCAAGCAAGTACTACTCTAAGCCCAGAGTCCCTATCTTAATACTTAATCATTGTCAACAAGAAAGGAAGTCTGTGGACATAGGTTTTAGTTTCAGAATATAAGTTCACACTTGACTGCTACTGGTTTGTAAAAGGGGTAGAATTATGTCACTTCTTATTAACAAAGTAGAATTTAGATACGCTTAATATCTGTTTCAGCTTACAGATTCACTGAGATGATTTTGAATGTACAGTCAAGGCTGACAACTATTTTATTTATCTCACATAAAATTAGGTCTCGGTGACGAGGGTCGGCAGCTGAGGGAGTTCCTACTCTAGAGCCGAGGCTGCTGCTGCTGCTCGGGGTCTCCGCCACCTGCACCCTGAGGCCTGCGGCTGTGGCCCGTGTGCGACTTGACAGGGCTGCTGCTGCTGCTGCAGTCCTCACTCTGCGTTCCTCAGCAGGGAGCTGCCTCGGATCTCCACCATGGCGTCCACGAGCAACAACCTCCAGAAAGCAATAGATCTTGCAAGCAAAGCAGCGCAGGAAGACAAAGCTGGGAACTATGAGGAAGCCCTTCAACTCTACCAACATGCTGTTCAGTATTTTCTCCATGTCGTTAAGTATGAAACACAAGGTGATAAAGCCAAGCAAGGGCCAAGTGTACAGAATACCTTGCTTGATAGAGCAGAAAAACTGAAGGAGTATCTGAAGAAAAAGGAGAAGAAGCCACAGAAGCCCGTGAACGAGGAACAGTCCAGTGCAGTTGATGAGAAGGGGATGACAGTGATGGGGAAGCAGAATCTGATGACCCTGAAAAAAAGAAACTACAGAATCAACTTCAAGGTGCCATTATTATAGAGCGACCAAATGTGAAGTAGAGTGATGTTGCTGGTCTTGAAGGAGCCAAAGAAGCACTTAAAGAAGCTGTGATTCTGCCTATTAAATTTCCTCATCTGTTTACAGGGAAGAGGACACCTTGGAGAGGAATCCTATTATTTGGGCCAGCAGGAACAGGAAAGTCATATTTAGCCAAAGCTGTTGCAACAGAAGCAAACAACTCAACAGTTTTCTCTATATCTTCCTCTGACCTTGTTTCTAAGTGGCTGGGAGAAAGTGAAAAACTGGTTAAGGACTTATTCCAGCTTGCCAGAGAGAACAAGTCTTCCATTATCTTCATTGATGAGATTGACTCTTTGTGCGGTTCCAGAAGTGAAAATCAAAGTGAAGCTGCATGGAGAATTAAGACCAAATTCCTGGTTCAAATGCAAGGAGTTGGTGTGGACAATGATGGTATTTTGGTTCTGGGAGCTACAAATATAACCTGGGTTCTGGAATCTGCAATTAGATGAAGATTTGAGAAACATATTTATATCCCTTGGCCTGAAGCACATGCCCGTGCAGCCATGTTTAAACTGCACTTGGGCAGCACTCAGAAGCAGACTTTCAAGAACTTGGGAGGAAGACAGACGGCTATTCAGGAGCAGATATAAGTATCATTGTACGAGATGCACTTATGCAGCCTGTTTGAAAAGTTCAGTCAGCTACTCATTTCAAAAAGGTTCGTGGACCCTCAAGATCTGATCCGAACAGCATTGTAAATGATCTGCTGACCCTCTGCTCTTCAGGAGATCCCGGGGCTGTGGAAATGACATGGATGGATGTCCCTGGAGATAAACTCTTGGAACCAGTCCTTTCCATGTGGGATATGCTGCAGTCACTGACCAGCACCGAGCCAACCGTCAATGAACATGATTTGTTGAAGTTGAAGAAGTTTACAGAGGACTTTGGCAAAGACAGCAAGAACATGTTCACATTGCATTTCTTCTCTTTTGTAGGTATTCTTGGATGACATTCAGATTATTTCCAGTAAAACTCTTTTACACAGGAAAACATAGATCTCACTTCAGTGTTCCTTTAAGTTTGTGTTGTACTTTTCCTATACTACCTGTTAAATTCTCTAATTAACAAAAATTGTAAAATGGTAAGGAAGTGAGCAATGGTATAAAAAACAGCAGAGAACTGAAACAGTGAGGAGAGCCTTGAGCTTGATATGCAGCATTTAGTGTTATCAGGAGCGTGCTTTCAAAGAGCAATGGCTTTTCTTTCCTTCGTCCCTTTTTTTTTTTTTTTTAAGGAAATTGAAATAGGGCTAAAGCTAATGATATATAAATATCTTGAAAAAATATTTAAGCATTCTTATCAATGTAAAGCTATTACTTTATTAAAAATTAAAAATGAGAATCTTTATTCTCAGGGATGGGTGTTAAAGCGCAGAACACTGCGATGAATTTGGGGGATTGTGCCACAGCCAGTGCTACTGTTGACTTTGCAGTGGATTAAAGTGATTCCTCAAAAGGCAGCAGGCTTTTATAACCACATGACACCTTTCACTGTGCAAGAGACTTTCTAAGTTAGTCATCATCTTCACCTTGAAGAAGAAAGTTGTCTACTTCAGTGTCTTTTTGTAGCCAAGATTGCCCAAAAGAGGTGGCAAAGAAGTATACATTTTTAAAGAATTATCATAAAATACTGTAATGGGAACCTTTAATAATAAGAAAATGGCTTCCCTTTGGACTTTAGGATGTTTCCTGTGTATGATGTGGGTGTGTGTGTGTGTGTATATATATATATACACATACATACAGGATATGGAGAACCTTGTCTTCACTTTTAAGTTCAGGGAGAAGTTTGTCTTAGCCACACAAACATTATCAGTGCGGTATTTCATGAAGCTTTAGAGATAAACTGATGTCTCATTAAATGTAGCATTATGTTATTTTAAGGTCTTCAAATAAATGATCTGGGGGTGTGTGTCACATACTTGTGTACCAACTCTGACTTGTGCCTTGGACATTTGCATTGACTACATGCAAACAATTACTAGGTTAACTAGAATTGCTATGCAGTTCTACCTTGCAAGTGCTACATACACAACAATTACATTTTAAAGTATATTTGCACATTATACATGCTATGCTATATGATTGCCTTTAGGTTTTCTGTACAGATTATTTCTGTTGATATTCAATGAAAATCATAGGCCTAAAATATACTGTTCTTATGTGAAGTAAATTGCTATAACCTAAAAAAAAAAAAAAAAAAAAAATTAGGTCTCCTGGCCAGGCAGTGGTAGCACACACCTTTAATCCCAGCACTTGGGAGGCAGAGGCAGAGGCAGAGGCAGGCAGATTTGAGTTTGAGGCCAGCCTGGTCTACAGAGAGAGTTCCAGGATAGCCAGGATTACACAGAAAAAACCTGTCTTGAAAAAAATTAAAAACAAAAACAAACAAAATACCAGTTAGGTCAGGTCCCCTGAGAGTTATTTGTAATTTAATGCAGCAGTTACTGAGTGCCTATAAAGTATAAGGATTTGTGCTAGTTGTACCTGAAAGCTTCAGGCATTATGCTAGCCTGCCCCTGTTACCTGGCGGAACAGGCAGTACCCTGGTCAGCCCAGGGTTCCATGGGAACTAAGTCTGCACACAGGTGCAGAGGACCCCTTTAAAAGACAGACCCCTTCTCATTTACTCTCTCTCTGCTCTTTTCTCTCTGCTCTTCTCTTCTCCAACCTTCTCTCTCTCTCTATGGCGACCGGCCATGGCAGTCAGCCATTTACCCTGTTCCTCTTCTCCCTACTCTGCCAGGCCTATAATAAACTGGGTAATATGTCTCATCCTGGTCTCATCTTGCGCCTTCCTCCTCTTCTTTATCTTTAATTTAAACAAAAATCTAACAGCACCAAATGTTGTGGGGAACCCTAAAATAAGCTAAATAGGGTCCTTATTTAAAGGTAAGAAAGCAAAAGTACTGTACTATAATATAAAAAAAAGATATACCGAAGGCTATGAGGGAGACAGAATAAAATGCTACAGGAACATAGGTTATGATGAAATTAATTCCTCACACAATACCTCACTGGATTATGTGTATTGTTAGGTATTGTGTGAGGAAAAACTCTAAAACTCAAAAATTACTGATACAAAACTGAAAAGGCTAATAAAACTATTACATTCAAATTTTACCTGGCAGTACCAGTAAGTTCGATAATTTTTTGCCTTTTCAAATCTGCATCATGTATGGCTGTTTCATATTTCTCTTCCATTATTCTCAACTTCTCTGCTGAGATTTCCCTTTGTTTCTGAAGCTCTTGTTCCTGCTTTGATACCTGGTAAGGCAGTTTTCAGGTAAGTGCTGAAATTCAATTACACTTCAACATTATACAGAAGAAAACTACTTTCATAAATATATAGTCTAACATATCATTCAGTTTCAAGATGTATTCTAAAAATCAAAGTAGGCTTGGTGTGGTTGAATTTAACTATAGTCTTAAATAGTGGAAAGGCAGAGAGGCAAGAAGATTGCCTGAGCCTAGGAACTCAACACCAGTCTAGGCAACATAGAAAGACCCCATTTCAAAAGTTAAATTTAATAATAACAGTATAATCAAAATATAAACCAGGACACTTTGAAACCATAAAAGTAAAACTAACTTTTTAATAATAGAGATAAGTTATTCACATATAACTTAGTGTTTTTATAGATAAGCAAGCACATCTTAAAAGTAAAGTGAGAACAATAAGAATTAAACAAGCCCAGGTGAAACTGAGTGCTTGCCTGCCACAGATGAGAGAACCTGAATTAATTCATCAGCACAACAATAAAGAAAAAAGAAGGAAAAGAAACAGGGAAGGTAAAGAAATATACAAAATAGTAAAATTTTCCCTTTTTATTATCTCAATTTGAAAAGTTCTTTCTTTTCATGTCAAAAAAAGGAGGATGAATTCAGATGTATGTATGTGTGTATATATACAGAAACCCTCTCTTGGAGACAGAAAAGACCCTGTTTTAGAGACAGAAACCCTGTCTCCAAAAACAAACAAACAAACAAAAAAGATTAGTCTCTAGTATGAAACTGTCTATGATTCTTTCAGTGAAATGATAACATCTTTATTTTATATAACAAATCTTTGTTGTCTTATAGAGAGAACCCATAGTCTTGTAAATGCTGTACGAGCACTGCACCACAGGCTATAACCCCACAATCATAACTTACTTGTGTAGCTCAGTAGCAATTCTATTTTGGGGGAAAAGGAATTCTTCTTTTATTGTATTGTTTCTCCAATTCTTTAAAGAATGCCCTACCACATGTTTTATTCAAAAAGGAGACATCAGCCAGGCATTGGTGGCACATGCCTTTAATCCCAGCACTCGGGAGGCAGAGGCAGGCAGATCTCTGTGAGTTTGAGGCCAGCCTGGTCTCCTGAGCAAGTGCCAGGATAGGCTCCAAAAGCTACACAGAGAAACCCTGTCTTGAAAAAAAACAAAAAAACAAAACAAAACAAAACAAAAAAACCCAAAACCAAAAAGAAAACAAAAAGGAGACATCAGAAGACATAATAATTCAGATAGGCATTAAATTTAGATTCAAGAAAGAAAATTTAGTCAAGAAGTCTAAATTATAATAACATTTTGTGGCATGAGAAATATTACCATCGTGGCAAAAGACTTAGGTCTGATTACATTTTCTTAATCAAAAATCTGCAAATGATTTTTAAATTCTATTTCATAAAAATAAAACTATTTTTAGTCAATAATGTATACCTGTTTTTCAAGTTTATTCTGGATACCTTCTAGCTCTCCATTTCTAATTGTCTCTTGCTGTAACATCTGTTGCTGCTGCTGAAGAGTATGCTGTAGAATAGCATTTTGCTCACTAGTCTCTTGAAGACTATGATTCTTTATCTTTAGTTCTTTCTGCAAACAATATACCTAGCAAAGATATATATTCCTTATTACAATGAAATGTTTCATAAAACACAACCAACGTAAAAGCTGCATTCCTTAATTATCCCACATTTCATGTAGCATAGTTGGTCATGGAGAAAGAAGGGCATGATTCATTATTCTGACTGGGTAGATAACTATAGGGTTATTCCTATAAAGAGTTATGAATACAGTAAGATGCTTATAGGGTTTGCTCTTGTTTGGCATGATTTTGAAATGTTCTTAAGCAATACATTGTTTTGGCTGGCCAGGATTCTGAAACACATTCCTTTCTGAGAAGGCCAGCATTTTTATACTTATGGGCTGATGTGGTACTTTGAATATAATTGACCCCTATAAGCTCACAGGGAGTGGTACTTTTGGGAGGTGTGGCCTTGAAGGAAATGTGTCACTGTGGGGGCGGGGCTTTGAGGTCTCTTTTGCTTGAGCTTTGATCAGTGTCACAGATCACTTCCTGTTGCCTGCAAGATATAGGAAGGACTCTTAGCTAAAGCAACATGTCTGTGTACTCTGCCATGTACCACCATGATGGTAATGGACTGAACCTCTGAAATGTAAGCCAGTCACCCTGTAGGCATCTCATCTGTGGACCTGTGATGATGGCCACACCCCTTTGGGTGTGGCTTCAGGTGGACAGAAGCGGGAGGAGAGGAGCTTGAGGCGAGGCTTTCCTTTTCGAGCATTTTCTGTTGGGTCAGTGGATCCAGCAGGGAGAGCAGGGAAAGTCTCCAGCGGTTCTTTGTATTTTTCTGTGTAATTGTTCCCCAATAAACACCCATTTATCATTTATCTTGAGACTAGTGATATAATTACATCCTTGCCTTCACCACCACAATTAAAAGTTTCCCCCTTTATAAGAGTTGTCATGGTCATGGTGTCTCTTCACAGCAATAGAAAACCTAACTCAGCTGGTCAACTAACTACTCTTACATGACCTTTTACTATGAACTCATAAACAGCTTCTGCTAGGGACAAAGACTAAACATCATCTCACATTTTACTGTTTGAGGAAGGAGACTGCTTGCTCTATGCAACCCATCCCAGAAAGGGATAGATAGAGGTAGCCCTAGACTAATCTATACTTCAGCTGAAGAACTTTTCCCTTTACAAATATAAAACCAAAATCCTACATAATAAAATCAGGTAATATTTATCATTCTACAGTGTTAATATGACAGTAATTTATAAAATAACATTGCAGCAAATCAATCCAGAATATTTAAATTCTAACACATAAAGAAATAACTATAACAATGAAACTTCACTATAAATATTTAAGGTCTTAGTATGCTGGTCTCCGAAATTCATTTAAAACGTAACTTTTGTTTGTTTGTTTGTTTGTTAGGTATTTTTGTTTGTTTTTTGTTTTTCGAGACAGGGTTTCTCTAGCCTGGAATTTACTCTGTAGACCAGGCTGGCCTAGAACTCACAGAGATCCACCTGCCTCTTCCTCCTGAGGGCTGGGGTTAAAGGTGTGCGCCATCAGGGTTCGGCTAAAGACATCTTTAAGATAGGTATGAATGTGTACACCTAAAACCCCACCCTGAGGAGGCTGAGGCAGGAGAATTATGAATTAGAAGTGGCTAGAGCTACATAGCAAGGCCATGCCTGTCAATGTGGATGGATGCTGAGGTTATGGAGATGATAGGACAACTCTTTTTTTTTTTTTAACTAGTTTATTTAAATTTTTTTTATGTGCATTGGTGTGAAGGTGTTAGATCTTCTGGAACTGGAATTTCAGACAGTTGTGAGCTGCCATGTGGGTGCTGGGAATTGAACCCAGGTCCTCTGGAAGAACAGCCAGTGCTCTTAACCACTGAGCCATCTCTCCAGCCCCCGATAGGGCAACTCTTAATGAAAGTCTTAATTTTTGTTTCATGTGTAGATGTAGAGGTAAGAGGACAACCTGGAGAAGTCAGTTCTCTCCTTCCACCATGTGGGTTCTAGGAATAGCACATACGTCATCATCGGGTTTGGGCAAGTGTCTTTTCCTGCTGAGCCATCTCTTCAGCCTTTCAAGAAAGGTCTTTAGTCTGAAAAATTTATCTCAATAAAGTTTAGTTGCTAAGCTTATTTAAAAAAAAAATAGTATCTCACTATGTGGCCATGAATGGTTTAAAACTAGGTGGCTCAGGTTTGCCTAAAACTCACAATCCTCCTGAGTCAGTCACCCAAGGACTGGATTATATGTGCACCACCATGTCCACTTTCTAAAGCTGATTCTTAACCCTTCAAGCAAAAGGAAACAAAAACAAAATTTTAAAGTTTGCCAGCACTAGGTAAAGGTAGGCAGATCTCTGTGTTCAAGGCCAGCCTGGTCTATGGAATGAATTTCAGGACAGTTAGGACTACATTGAGAAATCCTGTTTCAAAAAAACACTACCACCACCACCACCACCACCACCACCAACAACAACAACAACAAAAAAAAAGTTTTGAAGAATTTTATACTCCTATGTCTAAAACAATGCTTTAAATATTATTCATTTTACATTAAAATTACTATGTAATAATTGTAACTTACTATTCTGATTCCATAAAAAAAGTGAATTTGAATTGTAAGATATATTTTATGCTAAACTGAAATAAAGTCTGTTCTTTAAAGATATATAATTTAGAATTTGTTTTTATTTTATTTTATTTTTTTGGTTTTTCGAGACAGGGTTTCTCTGTGGCATTGGAGGCTGTCCTGGAAGTAGCTCTTGTAGACCAGGCTGGTCTTGAACTCACAGAGATCCGCCTGCCTCTGCCTCCCAAGTGCCGGGATTAAAGGTGTGCACCACCACCCGGCTAATATTTGTTTTTAATGTCACATATTTATAGGCTAAACTGGTCTATAAAGTGAGTTAGAGGACAGCCTATACTGTTAGACAAAAACTGTGACTCAAAAAACAAACAAAATTACACTTAATGTCACACACACACACACACACACACAAAGATATCTATTTAAAGCATGGATATAACTCAGTTGGCAGAGTCTGCCTTGTGTGGTGGTTTGAATGAGAATGGCCCCGGTAGGCTCATTCATATATTTGGATACTTTGTCCCCAGTGGGTGGAACTTGTTTGGGAAAGATTAGGAGGTGTGACATTGTTAGAGGAGGTGTGTCACTGAGGGTAACTTTGAAGTTGGAAAAGACTCAGCCATACCCAGTGAACTCTCTGCCTCAGGGCTGGGTCTCAAGAAGTGAGCTCTAAGCTCCTGCTACTATGCCATGCCCCATGCTGGTCAAGGACTCAGCTTGGAAAATAGAAGCCCCAAATAACTTCTTTCTTCATTAAGCAGCCTTGGTCATAGGGTCTTACCACAGTAGTAGAAAAGTAACTTGAAACCTAGCATGTCTTGGGTCCCGTCACCAGCACCACAGAAACCAGGTATGGTTGTACACACCTGTAATCTTGGCACTTGATAAGTAGAAGCAGGAAGATCATAAGTTCTAGACCATCAGTTACATAGAGAGTCTGAAATTAGCCTTGGATACCCTAGACCAATCTTGTCTTTAAAAAACCCAAACAAAAAGTATACTGAGAATACTGTCACAAAGTAAAAAAAACAAAAAAAAAACAAAAAAAAAACTTGACAATTTTGCTCAATAAAAGAATAATTTACCACTGGGCAGTGGTGGCACATGACTTTAATCCCAGCACTGGGGAGGCAGAGGCAGGTGGACCTCTGTGAGTTTGAGTCCAGCCTGGTCTACGGAGAAAGTTCCAGGACAGGTTCTAAAGCTACCAGAGAAACCCTTTCTCAAAAAACAAAAAGAAAAAAAACAAAACAAAACAAAAGAATAATTTACCTCTTCAGACTTTTTCTTCAGTTGTTTTTCAAATTTTTCCTTATTTCCTTCCAACTGATTCAAATGCAAAGCAAGTTCTTCCTTACAGATTTCTAATGCTGAATCCAGTTGTCTGACCTTGTCAAAAAAAAAAAAAAGCAAAATATAACAAAAGGCTATCTTGCTGGAAATTGTAGGGGGATTTTTATCTTGCTTTTTTACCTTCCCCTTACAATTCTGAGCTTTAATTTTGCAGGGGAAGATTCAACAAACGTTAGGAAATCCTCTAGACACTTCTCCCAAGTGCTAGGGTTACAGTCGGGGACTACTAGGCTTGGCCTGCATACTAATATTTTTAAATTAAGTTTACTATTACATATGTGAATGAACTGATATTACAATAAACGTTAACGAATTATTGAATTCTATAGGAATAACTATAATGTGATGGTTAACATTACATTTAAAGTTTAGACTTAAGAGAACAAAAAGCAAAAAATGCCTCTAACATGTAAGCCTCTTGTTGTGGGATAGTATTTTTGTACACCGTGAAAATGGTGTACAAAGGCACCTTCTGATTGCTTTAATAAAGAGTTGAACAGCCAACAGCTAGCTAACACTTGGCAGAGTGGGATTTGCCAGTGAGATACAGAGGAAGTGAGATGTATAGTAGAGAGGAGAGATAATGAGCCACGTGGCAGAATGTAGTAATTACATGGGTTAATTTAAGTCATGACAGCTAGTTGGGAACAAGCCTAAGCTAAGGTCAAACTTTCATACTTAATAAAAGTCCACAAAGAAAGCCCAGCTATACCCCAAGCAGGTTATTCCCTAACAGCCCACTTCCCTTTTCTCCCAGACATTTAAGTTAACCACTTTTTTTTTTTTTTTAATGTATGAGTGCTCTGTCTGCATGTATGCCTACAGATCCCATTATATATGGCTGTGAGCCACCATGTGGGTTCTGGGAATTGAACTCAGGACCTTTGGAAGAGGTGCAAGTGCTCTTAACCTCTAAGCCATCTCTCCAGCCCCTTTCCCAGACATTGAAGATGTTGTTAAATTGATTGGTCTTGTAAAATTTGCTGTTTTAGCAAGATAGTAGATCTTAAGACTAACTGCTATCTCTTCTTTTGTAATCAAACTTGCTTACTCTGCTCAAAAATATGACTAGACAACTGCACGACATAAATTAGACCTTGCCTACATGTAGACAAAATACATGCAATCTTGTGGCTTTTCCTTCATAAGCCTTGGGCTGATATGGCTAAGTGCTGAATCTTGAGCGCATTCTCAGGTGCAGCCCTGGCCCCACACTGGACATCAACATCTAAAATATAAAGCCTCTTGTTAACATGTACTTAGGGTCATAGTGAATCACTAAGTCACCCCAGACCCTAACAATCAACACAGATGTAACTATTAGGTTGGGGAGATGACTCATAGCAAGCATGGAGATCAGAGTTCAGATTTCCAGCACTCATGTAAAAAGCCAGGTATGGCAGCATGCACATGTATGCAATTCTAGAATCAGGGAGGCAGAGACAAGCAGATCACTGAAGCACACAGGCCAGGCGAAATAGCTGAACCGGCAAGCTCCAGGTTTGATGAAATATCCTTTATCAAAAAAATAAGATTAAGGAAGAGATCTGATTTCAACTTCTAACCTTCATACATACATATGAACTTGTACCACACACACACACACACACACACACACACACACACCCTGCCTCCCTCCCTCCCTCTCTCTCTCTCTCTCTCTTTCCTTGAAGACATAATTGTTTACATAAGCATATACAATCTCAAAACGGGTTATAAACAGAATTCTAGGCAAAAAGTAGGTATCTTTATATTCACGTTATCTATGGCACAAGATGGCAGTATATTTAGACCTATTAATGCTAATAAAAAATGAATATACAGTATTCTTCCATATGCACATGGGAAAAATTTCAAAGATTATAGAATTGAATACTAAATATACTGCTTTTTCATTCAGACAGACACACACATGCACAAATTTAATGCCTTTACCATCTTAAGTATTTATCATGCTCTGTGGCTACAGCTCTTATAGTGTGAGGTACAACAGTAAAACTAGTACGTCTTTGTTTTTGAAATTTGTTTAAATTATATTTATTTGTGTGTCAGTGGGGGAAGGTATGTGTGCATGAACCCTCCTCCTGTTTATTTTGGTAACAATAAGTTGCAATTATAGATGAAAAATAAAGTAGTTAAAAAAACCTTTGTGTGTGTGTGTGTGTGTGTGTGTGTGTGTGTGTGTGTGTGTGTGTGTGTAAGATATGTGTGTATGCATGCATGCAGTTACTCTCAGAGGCCAGACATGGGTGTGGGACCCCTGGAGCTGGAGTCACAGGCAGCTGTAGCTGCCCAGCAGCAACGAGAACTGAACTCATGTCCTGTGCATGAGTCAGTCGTACATGCTCTTAACCACTAAGCCATTTCCTCAGCCATTTCACTGATGATTATTACAGTTTTAATAACTGATTGGAAAGAAAGCCAAAGCAATGTCTGTAGTAGTAAAACAGAGGCCTGATAAAATGGCTTAGCAGGTAAAGTTTCTTGTCTCCAAACCTTATTACCTGAATCCTATTCTTGAGACCCATATGATAGAAGGAGAAAA
This sequence comes from Cricetulus griseus, assembly GCF_003668045.3. Taxonomy (NCBI): domain Eukaryota; kingdom Metazoa; phylum Chordata; class Mammalia; order Rodentia; family Cricetidae; genus Cricetulus; species Cricetulus griseus. The sequence continues at coordinate 2,930,883 of NC_048600.1, read as the reverse complement.
TTGACTATTGCAAGTTGGCCTCTACCTTCACACTCATGGCTTGGCATGTGTGTGAACATACATGCACAAACACACAAAAAGAATAATGTACTAGCCTTGACTGTTTCTTCAGATACATGAATTTGCAACGCTTTCAAAGCTTCATCTTTCTTCATATTTTCTTTTTCCATTTCCTGTAAACAAATTTAGGTAAGAAAAATATGTTTGTAAATAAACATTGAGAGTATATTAAATTTATGCTACAGAAAAATAAACTTAAATGTTAGCTTTTTAAACAGTACTTTTAAAAAGATGACTTTACCACTTTACTTTCCGTCAAAAGTCTATCGAGTGATTCAAGGTGATGCTGTTTACATAGTATATCTTGCTGCAAAATGGACATAGTCTTTTCTTGTTCTTTGAATTGTTGATCTCTTTGCTCTAGTTGAGTTTCAAGCTAAATATAAAAACAGGATTTTCATGTTACATTTTTAAAACACTGGGAACACTTTAAACATAAATATATTTGAAAGCATATTTGAAATAAATTTTTCATTTTAGAAATGTCCTTCAATTTCTCTTATTTAAAAAAAATTAAATCATATACCTATCTCTTTTCCCTTTCTTCCTTTGTTCTTATTGACTGGTCTATTTTTGTGGTTTTATTAAATATGTACATCCACGAACAACATGAAATAAAATTTTCTGTCTTGAAATTTTACATTTACTATAACAGTATCTTTAACTTTCAATAATTTGCCTTTTCTTTTACTCAATATAGTTTCGGCCATTTATTTGTGTTGGTATATGGGTCTAGTTCACTTACTTTAGGAAGCACTATAATCTACATGAGGAATTAAGGTTTACTTTGGTATGTTGCTTTGATTACTGCAAGAATGTATGAAGCAATAACATGCTTTATACAAGTCTTTTTATTCATATGTACAAGAGTTTCCCTAGAACAAATCACCTAAAAATGGACCTCCTGTTTGTGGGACAGGCACATTTTCATTTCAGTAGGTATTTTCTTCCAAATATGTCAAGACTTTTATCTCTCCCTTTATTATTTTTGGTTTTTAAGACTGGGTTCCACTCTATCATACTAACAACAAATGAAGATTACACTTCTTGTCAGTGTTTGCTACTAACAGTCTTCCCTCTCACTCCCTACCTTCACATTCTAATGAGAATAAAATACTATTTTATTATCTTTGTCTTGTTTTTTGAATTTAAGATACTTGCCTTCTTTGTCAAATGAGTTTGAAAGTAGTTCATCTTCTTTTAGTAGATATAATATCAATTATTTCTTCCTTATGTATTTGGAAGAATTTACCAGTAAAATCACATAGATCTGAACTTTCTTTGGGAAAGGAGAGGGGAATGTGAAACTATATTTCTTTTATTTTGTTTGAAAACCCAGATCTTATTATGTATTCATTCCTGGCTGGTCTGAAACTTGTTATATAGACCACACTGGCCTTGAGCTCATAAAGATCTGATGGGGGAAGTCCTTCTGTGTCTTATTGGTTGATAAATAAAGCACTGTTGGCCAATAGGGAAGCAAGATAGGTGGGGCTAGGAGTCGAGGAGGATTCTGGGAAATATAGTAAAGAGGACAGTCGCCATGTGATCACAGGAAGAGAGGACGCATGCGCTGTTGTCCTCAATAAGTCTTTATAAAATATATAAATTAATGGTTATGGTTGATAATTAAGACAGAGCTAGCAATAAGAAATCCTAGTCATTGGCCAGCAGCATTGTAACTAATAATAATCTCTGTGTGTTATTTGGGGGCCTTAACGTGGCAGCAGAACTCAGGCGGCTGGCATAAAGGGTTATCGTTACAAATGGTGCCCACGTGGTTTATGAACTTCCACATAAAAACTTCACAAAAACTTAAAAAGGGATTTTAGAAACAAAAACAACAGAGGCAAGCACAGTTTCTTGATAGAAGCATTTTCTTGGATGAACAATGTTACCAAGGCTTTAAGAGACAGGCCGCTGTGACTCCTTTTAAGACCAGCTTTCTCATTTACATACTGGCCAAAACTGAGGCTGTTAGTGAGCACATGAGACTCATGTGATTATAAAAGATACAGATTTACATTAAAGAAAAAACACACATAGGTTTGAGAGATAAAATAATGAGTATCCAGGTATACTGACACGTGCCTTTAATCCCCACCACTCCAGAGGCAGAGGCACGAAGATTTCCACAGAGAAACCCTGTCTCAGAAAAAAAAAGTAGAAGTAAAAGAAATACTATAATAAAAAGCCAGGTAAAGATTAAAAATACTCAGAGTCTGGATACTATATGCTATATTGTTGTCTTTAAATTGTTTGATTGCTACAGCTGCTAAAAGACATTTGATTATAAGTGCTGCTAAATTAATCCAACTTACATATTCTAAAAATGCTTTAACTTCTAAAGTTAAATATAAGGACAGGTTACTTGGGAAAAGAGTTTTTGCTTATGTTTCCACATAAAATGTAAAGCTATGGATTCCTTCCAGACTAATATGGTTTGATGAAGAAAGACCCCCTGAAACAGTGTCCCAGGTGATCCGACATCTAAAACAGCTGAGATGATACAGCCTTACAGACTACAAAAACAAGGACCTGGCCATGTTTCCGTGTTTTATCATGATCCCCATGGTATGAACATCGCCCCCAACCAGCAGGAAGCACTTTGGAATGAATGACGCCCAAATATTGTTTATAAATGTTTGTTTTCGTTTAAATGGGGTTGGTTATAAATGGTAATGATCACAGTCAATCTCTTCTTAAAGGAAAAAGGGGGAATAGAATATAGAAATGAATACTTTACATTGGTATGGATTTCCATTTATTGATAAAATTTAAGGTTAATTTTGTTATATGTAAATTTCTCCTCTTGTTTGGTATTGTGTTTATACAGATCTTTTAAAATGTAATACATAATTAAATACAGATTGTATATAGTCAGGTATAACAGTCAAAACTTACAGTTAGGATAGTTAGGTTTTCTAGACATACAGAGATGTATTTGACATGGATAGATATTCTTCAAACCTTTCAAAGACCTACAGAATATATGGTATTTAAATAGTTTAGGGTTTTTCATGGCAGTAAGACACAACTGCTCTTGGCACATCAATTATGTCCGAGAGGAAGATGGACATCGAAGAAACTCACTATGGAGTTTGCTTTCAACATGGCAAGATTAGATATTTGGGCAAAAAACTGCTCTTGCCTGGACTGCTTGTTGCTGTATAAACTGGACATGGAGGTCCCACAGGAAAGTGACTCCTGAACTTACAAAACAAGATGGAAAGTCCTAAAGGGTTCCTGTTTCATAAAGAGTCTGCCAGACATTCTGCAGGACACAGAGGAAATTGACTGACAAACTGCCAATGCAAGTGGACAGTTTAAAATTTCCTGCTTCACTGGGAAGTCTGCCCAACACACTGTGGCCTATGGGCTGAAGATAGATGCCTCAACATTACAGAGGAGCTTCAGGTGACTGTCTAGGCATCAAAATGTCTGTCAGATCTAGAATTTAAATATTACCCGTCTGTAGTCTTTGATGGAGTTGAAGACAGATAGTTATAGTTTTCTTTAGTTATTGTAAAAGATAAGCTATATATAAGACTTTAGACTTAAAGATAGGATAGAGTATTTTCTTTAAAATTTTGCTAAATGTTAATGAACTAAATACTGTAACTATAGTTCTTATTTGATAACTGTTTTTTTATACATTTTACTATGTTAATATTAAAACCCTTCTTTTTATTTAAACAGAAAAAGAGGAGATGATGGGGGAGGTCCTTCTGTGTATACATTTGTCTTATTGGTTGATAAATTAAGCACTGTTGGCCAATAGGGAAGCAAGTTAGGCAGGACTAAGAGAGAAGGAGGATTCTGGGAAATGTAGGACAGGGAGAGTCGCCATGTGATCCCAGGAAGAGAGGACAAATGCTGCAGGCATCCTTGACAAATCTTTATAAAATATATAGATTAATGGGTATGGTTGATACTTAAGACAGAGCTAGCAATAAGAAATCCTAGTTACTGGCCAGCAGCATTGTAACTAATATTAATCTCTGTATGTTAACTGGGGAACCTAAAGTGTCGGCGAAACCCAGGTGGCTGGTGGAAAGAGTTATAGTTACAGAGACCCACCTGCATTGGCCTACCAAGTACATTCTTCAGCTTTTTATGCTTTTTGTTGTTGTTGTTTTGTTTTGTTTTTTTCTGTTTAATCACTTTGTGTTTTATGGTCTATAATGATTTATTTTTATTTATTTATTTTTTGTAGTTCAGGATGATCTGGAACTCACTCTGTAGACCAGGCTGGCCTTGAACTCAGAAAGCTCCAATTGCCTCTGCCTCTGGAGTGCTGGGATTAAAGGCATCCAGTGGCTGTGGTCACCATGACCCTGCATGATATAGGTTTATTATTCCTAATTCTTTTAAACCTCTAGGTCTAAATGATTACTAGTTTATAAATTTTACTGAACATTTTAGAGATTCTCTTTATTGATGTATTCTTTAAAAAAGGAGGAGAGTATTACATTTTATTTCATTTTGTGTAGGTGTATGTTTAAATGCATGATGGTTGGAGGACAACTTTCCTTCCATTGTGTGGGTCCTGGAATTTAAACTCCAATCATCAGGCTTGGCAGTAGGCAGCTATGTCTGCTGAGCCATCTCAACTAGCAGAGTATCTAGTTAGTATGTACAGTGCCCTAGATTCCATCCCCAGAACCACAGAAAATAAAAAATACACAAATATTGGAGCCAAGTGTACTGGTGGTGCAGTCTTTAATCCCAGGACTGGGGAGGCAGAGGGAAATGAATAACTGTGAGTTTAAGGCCAGCCTGATCTACATTGTGAGTTACAGGACAGACAGATTCATAGTGAAACCGTCTCTCTCTCTCTCTCTCTCTCTCTCTCTCTCTCTCTCTCTTCTCTCTCTCTCTCACACACACACACACACACACACACACACACACACGTTCAGAACAAACAGCAGAAAATTATTTAGAAAGAGATTCTTGGGCTCAGAGGTTAGGAGAACTGGCTGCTCTTCCAAAGGTCCTGAGTTCAATTCCCAGCAGCCACATAGTGGCTCAAAACCATCTGTAGTAAGATTGGATGCTCTCTTCTGGTATGCAGGTGTACATGCAGATAAAGTACTTGCATACATAAAATAAATAAATCTTTAAAAAAAACATAAAGAGTGAGATTCTTATAGGTCGTGTAATTAATTTCTCTATGCCTTTGTTTATTTGCACTTGAAGAATTTTGGAGGGGCTGGAGAGATGGCTCAGAGGTTAAGAGCACTGACTACTCTTCCAGAGGTCCTGAGTTCAATTTTCAGCAGCCACATGGTGGCTCACAACCATCCATTATGAGATCTGGTGTCCTCTTCTGGTGTGCAGATATATGTGGAAGCAGAATGTTGTATATATAATAAATAAAATCTTAAAAAAAATAATTTTGGATTAGGATGTTTCAGGTTCTTGTCAGTACTAATGAATACATTACTTACTCGCTCAATCTGTTTTTCCATTTCGTTATGCTGTTCAAGGTGAATTTTCTTTGCTTTTTCAAAAGCAAAACAAATTTTCTCATGTTCTGTATTGATATTGGATTCAAGGCTTCTTATTTTTTCATTCTTCTCCTAGAAATAAAAATATTGGGAAGACTGTAACTAAAAGTCTGTTTTAGATTACAAAAAAAACTGCCATTTTGTTTTGTTTTGTTTTTTTGAGACAGGGTTTCTCTGTGGTTTTGGAGGCTGTCCTGGAACTTGGTCTTGTAGACCATGCTGGTCTTGAACTCACAGAGATCCACCACCACCGCCTGGCTGATTTTAAGTTTTTATAACTGTCTATATCAACGAGCCATCTTTATCTTACTATTTTTTTTGAGCCTTTATGAGTAAGACTCATAAAATACTACGTAAAACTTGGTGGGTATAACTAGTGTTGGGATTAAAGGAGTGGGACAAATCAGGAACAGAGGAGTTCCCCTGGCTCAGAGGGCTGTGGCTGGACACTATCTTCAGGGAACCTATTTTTTAAAACTAAAATACTCTGGGGTCTATAAAAAATAGGGAACAATCACACCTCAGGAAGATTAATTCAACCTGCTACAACCCCAGCTGAGAGACAGAGTTGGGATGCAGTTGTAGAAAACAGAAGAGCAGGACACTGACAAACTAAAGGGCAGGAAGCAGGAGGCCTGTTAGGCAGTGAGCTGTGCTGGGAAGGGAGCTTTGCCACTAGCAGCCAGGAACAGGATTCACCCGCTGAGAATAACTCTGAAGAATGACAGCCATGAGCCTGAGATGGGGGAATGTGGGAGTAGATAAATCTCTGGAGCTAAGTTTTTATACTCAAGGATGTAGAGGCAGAGAACTCAAAATTCCAATAGACTATTTGAAACCCACAGCTGCATCCATCTAGCAGGGTGATTACTACTTCGCAAATTTAATAGTATGAAGTTAAAAAGACAGGTCTACCCTTATACATCTCAGTGCTCGGATTGCTCCCCCCACCAACTTCCAGTGTATTTGGGAGACACCCCACAGCTAGATCACTAACCACAAGTACAAACCAGGGGATCTCAAGAAGATGGGAGGTTGTAAAGCAAAGAGTAGGCAGCAGACACTCAACCTATTAAAGTGACAACAGATCTGACTGGATACCAGTACAGTGTCAGTTAAGTCATAGTAAACACAAGAGTCTAAAGTTCATCTGACTCCTCCACACACACGTACCAACAAGCTCCAATTTTCATAGCCAGGAAGAAGCTGATAAAAGATACTAATTTTTTCTGTAGTCTGTTTTTCTTGCCTCTTAAGTTTCCCTTTGTTCTTTTTACTATATCTTATTAGTACTTTTATTTAACCATATTTCTTTAAATTTTTATGCTTTTATTTATGTTCTATTTCATGCAGTTTGAAATTTGGTTATATTTCTTTTTGAAAAATTTTGTTGTTGTTTTTGTGAAACAGGGTTCACTGTGTTGCCCTTGACTAGCCTGGAAATTGATGTGTAGACCAGGCTGGCCTTGAACTCAGAAATTCACCAACCTCTGCCTTCAAGTACTGGAATTACAGGTATATGCCACCATACCCAGCAAGTTATCACACTTTTTTGCATCATCATGCAATAATCTTTTATTTATTTATATTCATTACCCCATGTTCTCTTGCTTATTTTCTTTTCTACTATAACTTTACTGATATTAACTTAATCTTACTAGTTTATTTAAAAATTAAAAATCGTTTGTTTTTATTTTCTTCCCATTCTTATACTTTTCTAATTGTAACTACGAATATTTTTAATATTGCTTGCTGCTGCTTCATTTTCTTACAACTTTTTTTTTTTTTAAATGACAGAGTCTTACTATATAGCCCTGGTTAGTCTGGAGTTCACTATGTAGCCCAGGCTGGTCTTGAACTTAAAAAGGTTCACCTGCCTGTATTCCCAAGTGCTGTGATGTGGGCACTAAGCACAGACATGCTGCATTCAGGCAAAACATTCATTCACAAAAAAATACAATAATTTTTCAAAATGAGTTTTCATTTGGTAGAATTTTGGTATGCAGCTGTCTTTTCTGCACATGGGTCTACTCTGGTTCAATTTCCAACTGAATTTTCATCTTTTACTCAGAGTCATCAGCACTTTGTTCCATCTTCTGATGATCCCACATGTAAGAATTTTGAAACTTAACAGCTTGGAGTATTTCTGTTTTTGAACTTGTTTAACAATTAGTATCAAAGACAGACCTTTTCTATAGTGTTCTAAATACCAGCAGAAGTGAACAACTTTAGGGGAAAATTGGGTAGAACAGATATTATATATGTTGAACTATCATCCATTTCCACTTCAGACTTGGTTTCTTTGGGTTTATTCTCATTAAATTCATATTTTCTACCTGCTCAGATAATTTACTTATACTTTCAGTACCTCTGAAATGTTTACTTACAAAAAAATTGGTTATAGGCTACAATCAAACAGTCCTTGTCAACTATCTTAGCTATGTTTTTAATATTTTTGAATGATTTATGTTCTACAAGAAACACATCTGAACCGTGAACTGTAGAAACTTGATAATGTACTTCATAGACAGCTACAAACTCAATGCTATAATTTTCCTCTGCTCTTTTCCTCTACATTTCTTTATCTCATTCATTTCTACATCTAAGTTTAACCTAAATAATTTTAAATTCAAACCAACACTCTACTTAAATAATGCCATTTTCTGTTTTATGGTCGCAAGCAGTGTATTAGTAAGTTTTAATCATTTTTTGTGTGCTGTGTGTTGTTTTGAGAAATTGTCTCACTATGTAGACTAGGCTGGTCTCAAACTTAGTAAGATCTACCTGTCTCTGCCTCCTGAATACAGGCATTAAAGGCATGTGCCACTACAGTAACTCTGGCTTTAATCAATTTTAAGTACACTTCTACCCCTTGTATGTTTTGTGATGTTGCTATTATGACAGTTTGTTTTCTCCTCTAAATAGTATGGGAATGTGGTCCTCAAACAGACTACTCACTAAGATCTCCAAAAGAGTTGCAAGAGATCTCCATACCAAGTGCAAACTACAACTCAGAAGCATAAGAAACATGAGAGCGTGGGGCACTGACTCCTCCAAAAGATCATTCCTCATCTACAGAATTCAGAGACACTAAAATGTGAAACTGGCAAAACAAAGAATTTAAAATTTTAGTAGTAAAAATAATCAATGAGGGGCCATCAAGATGGTTAAGTGGGTAAAGGTGTTTGCCAACCTGCCTATGGACTGAGTTCCATCTCTGGAAATCACATAGTGAAATTAGAGAACTGACTGCTGAAAACTGTCCTCTGACCTCCAGACACGCACACACACACAGAGGCAGGTGATCTAGATAGCTCTTCACTCTCTCTCCTCTACTCCAAATCCAATCTTCCAGTCTCATCCACAGTCTACAACACATCTTTAAGGGATGGTACAGACCTTCCCCTCCAAACCTTCCTCTTCCCGGCCCTGAACCCCAGCAGGCATTCCTGTGAAGCCCACAGGTCACTCTGGCCAGGCAAACAGGTAGGCTAATGCAGATCTTCATCAGTCCCTCCATTCCTCCAAGTCCAATCCTCCATTCTCATCCCCAGCTCTGCAGAACATTACCTGCTATAGACTCTCCTCACTCTCTGTCCCCAAAGAGATTCTGGAGAAACATCCTGCTCTCCTCCCTTAACCCCACCTTCCCCTACCCAACCCATCCTACCTGTCAGATCCCAATACCTAGAAACACATAAGAATTTCCAACACACAGCCACGACACTCTCCTAAGAACTAGAGGGTAACAGAAACCAAGTAACAAAGCATCCACCCAATAAAGACAAAACCAGATATCAGCATCTAGAATTATAATCTTCACAAACCAGAATGCCTAGACATCATTGTAAAAACACAAAAACAACAAAGACAGTATGTCCCCACTAGAGCCCAGCTACCACACCACAGCAGGTCCTACTGTAGCAAAGCTGAAGCATAAGAAAAAGGCCTTATAATAGCCTTTTTAAATATGATGGAGGTCCTTAAAGAAAAAATTAATAAATCCCTTAAAGAAATCTATGAAATCATAAACAAGCAGTGTGTGTGTGGGGGGGGGGGGAATTTTCAAGACCCGAAAGTGAAAATAGAATCAATAAAGAAAACCCAAACTGAGGGAAATCTAGAAATGAAAAATTCAGGAAGTTGAACAGGAACCTTGAACAGGTAAGAAAAAAGTCTTACCAACAGAATGCAAGAGATAATCTCAGGCACTGAACACGATAGAAGAAATGAATACCTTGGTTAAAGAAAATGTTAAATCTAAAAAAGTTCCTGGTAGCCAGTGGCAGTGGTGGTGCACGACTTTAATTCCAGCACTTGGGGGGCAGAGGCAGGCGGATCTCTGTGAGTTCAAGGCCGGTCTGGTCTAAAAAGTGGGTTCTAGGATAGGCTCCAAAGCACCCGAGAAAGCGTGTTGGATAAAGAAAAACAAAAAACAAAAAACAAAAAAAAGCTCCTGGAACAAAATGTCCAGTCAGTCTGGGACACTATGAAGACCAAATCTAAAAATAATAGGAATAAAAGAAGGAGAAGAAACACAGGTCAGAGGCAAAGAAAGTATTTTCTTTTTTTAAAGATTTATTTATTATATATACAGTGTTCTGTCTGCATGTATGCCTGTAGGCCAGATCTCAGTATAGATGGTTGTAAGCCACCATGTGGTTGCTGGGAATTGAACTCAGGATCTCTGGAAGAGCAGCCAGTGCTCTTAACCTCTGAGCCATCTCTCCAGCCCTAAAGTATTTTCAACAGATCAAGAAAAACAAGTATGATATGTATCCACTTATGTAGATATTACCTGTTAAGTCACTGACAAGCAAGCTACATTCTGTAAGAACCACAGAAGCTAGGTTAGGGTAAGGGACTTGAGAGGAGGTATGGATCTTCCTAGGAAGGAGAAATGGAATAGGTAATTATGGATGGAAATGGGGGCGTTAATTGGAATGGAAGGATCAAACAGTGAGTGAGAGAGAAGAGGGATGTGAAGGAGGGAATATGGGAAGGGACAGCTCAAATACAATATAAACATCTTATAATACATACCTATAGAAAGGTAATCTAAATGAAATTGTCAAATAATGGGGAGACAGAGCCCCATCTGTACATCATTCATCACCAAATGAAGCTGCCAGTGCCGGGAATGGGTTATATCTAATTGAGTTGTTGGCCAAAGGAGTCCTCTGGGAACCTAAACAACCCAGGCTATTTCAACAGCTATTGGTGGTTCTCCACAAGTTTAAGACTCTATTGTTGAAGATAGCACCTACACAACTTATGGAACATGGAGAAGTTGAACTTGTTCCTACCTGGAGTCTTTACCCCTACAGAATAGTATTCACAGTTCTGAAAGGCACTCTATACACCACCAAAGGAGAAAGGTAAACGCCAACCCATCTATAAATCTGCAAGAGGGATCTGCCTGTAAGATACTCTCGTGTAATAGTGGCACAAAGGCCCATCCCCGAGATGGAATCCATACCCAAAACTTCTTAGGTGGCTAAGAACTTGAAACTAGTTAGGCCAGGGACTACAGCAAAATCAAATACTACTGTTCTGCTAAAGGAACAGCAATAAAATGACTCCTAGCAACATTCTGCTATACTCAATTATCTGTGCCTTGCTCAGCCATCAGAGAAGCTTCCTCCTACAGATATGGGAATAAATACAGAGACCCACAGCCAGACATTGTGCAAAGTCAAAGAAAACACCCAGCTCTGAAAGGATGTTTTCATCAAAATTCCTCCCTTCAGGGCTCAGGAAACTCTGAGGAAGAGGAGGCAGGAAGAATGTAAGAGTCAGATAGGATGGAGGACACCAAGAAATCAAGGCCTTCTGACACAACATTGCTGGTTGCACATACGAACTCACAGAGATTGTGCCAACATACACAGGGCCTGCATTAGTCTGCACCAGATAGGGTCCTAAAGCTTTGAAAAAAAGCGGACACCCCCGCCCCCATCCTTAAGCCAGAAACTGTCTCCAAGTCACAGCCTCTGGGAAATGAAAAATTAGTTTTCTCCAAGGAAGAAAGGTTCTCAATGGAAAACCAAACCACTCTTCATGGTCTGCTCCTTGCCCAGCAGTAGTAGATGGCCAACACAAAATGAATTCAATAACATCTTTTGAAGTTCTTTGTCTCATAATGTTAAGTCAAGGCATTTTTTAAAATTTACCATTAGAGGTGATATATATATAATATATATATATATATATATATATATATATATTTATTTATTTGAGTTTTTATGGCATTCCTGTGTGTACCAATGTGTATGTATGTCTCTACATCTATATCCATTTCTTTTTTTTTTTCTTCTGTTTTTCTAAATGCATTCCTTTGGCTCTTTTCCATGTTTGGTTGTTTGGTCATATTCCAATTAATTTATTTTTTTTTACTTATTTTATTATTATGGATGTGGATCTGGATAGGAGGGGAGGTGGGAAGAAACTGGGAAGAAGACCGGGAGGGGAAACTATAATCAGAATACATTGTATGAAAAAAAAATCTTTTGTTGTTGTTGTTTTTGGGTTTGGTTTTTTTTTTTTTTTTTTGAGACAGAGTTTCTCTGGGTAGCCCTGGCTATCCTGGAACTCACTTTGTAGACCAGGCTGGCCTTGAATTTACAGAGATTCTACTGCCTCTGCCTCTGGAATTAAAGGCCTGGCTAAAAATCTATTTTCAATGAAAGAAAAAACAACTTAAAAAACAATGACCTTGAAGAGGATACAAACAAACAAATGGATCAATTAAAGAAATCAGTCTAGGACTTGTACAAGAACTACATAACAAAGAAATTCAGCAGATTAGATGAGAAAATAATCAATATGGGCAAAGTTGACATTATGGAATAAAAATTCAGCAAAGAAATCTGGAGATGCAAACATAAATGTAAGAGATGAAAAGCACAATGGGTCAAATAAAAAATTCAGTGGAAAGCATCACCTATAGAAGACAGATTATCAGGGATGAAGGACCAAATTGAGGAAATATTACCTTCACACATCAGTTAAGTGGGGAAGCAGAAGGAGGAGGAGGAGGAAGAAGAAAGGAGGAAGCAGCAGTAGCACAGCCACAGCTCCCAGAAATGTTGGGATATTACGAGGACACCAAACCTAAGAATTCAGTGGGTAGGAGAAGGAACTGAGGTAAAACTAAGCCGTTGAGAATCATCTATTTCTTGAAGTTACAGCAGAAAACTTAACAAATTTTAAAAAGCTAGACACTCAACTTCAAAAGTCTTTTAGAAGCAAAAACACAAATGACCAAAGAAGAGACTCTCTACAACATATTCTGGCCAGTATTTCAAAAATACAAAGCAAAGACAGGCCAGGGTAAGGACACTTGACACGGTAAGAATAGAAAACTGCCCCCTGACTTCACATGAACAGGAAGATACCCAGTGTTAGCCTGGCCTGGTGGCAGATGCCTTCAATCCCAGCTCTTAGGGGGCGGAGACAGGAGGATCTCTATGAGTTCAAGGCCAGGTACCGATACATAGTGAGATCATGTCCCAAAACAAACTAAAAAAAGACACCCAATGCTGATGTCTGGACTCTATATATGCACACATGGATGAGTGCACCTGCATACACAAAGAAGACCTAGCAACTGTAAATATACATACACTGAATGTTCAGGTTGCAATTTCAAACACAAAAAGGAATAAAAGATTACATAGGTCCTAACAGAATAATAGTGGGTGATTTCAACACTGTCATCTTTAAATCAGTAATATCAATTAAAAACCAACAAAGAAACTTCAAAGTCAAACTACATAATAGATTGACATAATAACAATTAAAAAGAAAAATAAAATTGGTAAATTTTACCATGAGCTCCTGTTCAAGTTCTGCATTTTTTGCAGCAATAGAAGAATAGTCAATAATTTTTTCTTCTAGCTGTTTCTCTAGAGTTAAAAGTTGAGAACATTTCTTCGTTATCTGAAAAAACAAAAATAATACACCTTAAAAGTAATGACATACATTTTAAAATCAAATACCTGCTCCTCATTCCAAACCCTAAAAATACAACTAACAAACTGGAGAAATTTATGGTAACAGATACTTAAAATATACACTGAATAATCTTTTCTTGTTGTTTGGTTTTCCAAGACAGAGTTTCCCTATGTAACAGCTCTGGCTGTCCTGGAACTTGCTCTATAGACCATGCTGGCCATGAACTCAGAGACCTACTTGCTCTGTCTCCTGAGTGCTGGAATTAAAGATGTGTGCCACCACCCGGCAAATAATCTCTTAATTTACATTGACGTACATGCTTCAGAATAGAACTAGGCTGATGATACAACTCAGCAGTAGAATGCTTTCCTAACATGTGCTGACAGGCCAAATTATTATAGCCTGCAAAATTATCAATCACAATACACAGAGAAAGAAAATCATTGATGATAAAACCTAATTTAGCTGGGCAGGATGACACATGCCTTTAATCCCAGCTTGGAGGAGGCAGAGGTGGGCAGATCTCTGAGGCCAGCCTAGTCTACAGAGCAAGTTCCAGGACAGCCAGGGCTGCACAGGGAAACCCTGTCTTGAAAAACAAAAACAAAAACAAAACAAAAAAAGGTTTTGGTTTTATGAAACTTGCAGGTAAATGGATGGAGCTAGAAAAAAAAATCATGCCAAGTAAGGCAACACCTACCCCATATATATATATATGGGGTAAGCCTTCAACAGGTATGCTACAATCCATACAACAGAGGTTAGCTATCTTGTAAGGGACTGGGGGCTTACTTGGGGAGGATCTCCCAAAAAAAGGGAAAATATGACTGACTAACAAATGCTTAAGGCCATTTGGGGGTTTAAATAGAAACCTATTTAGTTCTGAGTAGAATCTTCCTAAAATATATACATATATGAAAGAAACATAAATGGAGTCACCAAATAATGGGGAGACAGCGCCTCAACTAGCTATCTTTGCCACCAAGTGAAACCTCCAGTATCAGGAATGGGTTAACTCTAGTTGAGTCATTCACCAAAGGGGCCCAATGGAAACCCCAAACATCTCAGGCTATTGCCAAGGCTATTAGTTGCTCGCCACAAACTGATGGCAAGGAAACACCTACCTATCTCACTGAATATGGAGAAGTCAAGCCAGGGCCCGACTAGAGCCTTCCCCCACTGACTGGTGTTCACACAGTTGGAAGGTCCTGTGCATGCTACTACAAAAGAAAGGTAACCATCAACCAAGCTACGAACACTGCAATCTAAAATGGTGAGGTGTTGGCAAGACACTGGTGCAATCATGGCACAATGTGGGAGTAATCAACTGCTCTCTGGCTGAATTTCAGGCCCCTCCACAAGATGGAACCCATGCTGACACTGCTTGGGTGGCCAAGAACCTGAATGGCACAAGATAGACCATGGACCTAGGGGAAAGCCAAATACTATTGGTTTTGCTAAAGGAACAGGTCAATAAAAAGACTCCTAAAGATATTCTGCTACATGTAACATGAATAAATAAACGACCCAGTGACTGATATTGGGGTTCAAACTTCAAGCTGAAGAACAGAAAAGCAAAGTAGCAGGCCACTGGCTCTTACCACTACCTCAGGCTGAATGGGCTCATCCTGCTGCCTCTCCTTAGAAATGCTGGAGAATCCTCAATGTGGCTGGAGAATGAATGCCTGATACTGAGACCTTGCTCCTGTTTTACATACCTCCCTAATGCAGGGCTTAAAGGCATGAGATCCCAGGTGCTGAGATCATTTTTGTGTGAGCTGTTTCTAGTTAAGACTGGATCAATCTTGTATAGATTTAGGTGGCCTTGGACTCACAGAGATCCATCTACCTCTTAATCCTGAGTCCTAGGATTAAAGGTGTATGTCACCACCTCCTAGCTTATGGCTGCTGGGATTAAATGTGTGTGCCTGGCTTCCATGGCTTGTAGCTGACTTTGCTTTCTGAATCCTCAGGCAAGCTTTAATAAATCATAAACAAAATATCACCACAATTCCCATTTTCTCTAATACAAAAAGAAGATTGCTACAACTAATATAAGAAAAACTATATACAATAAGTACAGTAAGTATATACAATATATATACAGGCAATAAGTTTATCAACAATACCTAGTCCATTTGCATTTGACAAGTTCAGAGAAAATATCTAGTCCATTCTCATTTGACAGATTCAGAGAAAACACTTCATTATCTATTCTATCTTGTTGAGTCCAAAGTCTTGTACCTAATTTACTTTTTACTCTAATTTGCATCATCTAATTATTCTTTAATGTCTCTCAACCTTTTACACTTTATGTATTTTTTGGTGGGGTTTTTTGGTTTTGTTTGTTTATTTGGTTTTGGTTTTTCAAGACAGGGTTTCTCTGTGTCAATGGAGCCTGTCCTGGAACTAGCTCTTGTAGACCAGGCTGGTCTCGACCTCACAGAGATCTGCCTGCCTCTGCCTCCCCAGTGCTGGGATCAAAGCGTGCGCCACCAATACCCAGCTATACTTTACATATATTTAGTGAAATTTTTCTGAGTCTGGTAAACAATGAAAACTATACTAACTAGTCTTCAACTTCCTCAGAGACCCAAGAAGGAAATATTATTAACTGAGTAAGCAGGAAGTACGAACAAGCAACTTCCAAAAACTGTTGAGAAATGACAAAAAAAAGCTTGCTGTCTGGACAGTCAACCAAGATTCCTCTGCAATGTTGAGGTATCCATCTTCTGCCTATAGGCCTAGCATATTTGACAGATTTTTCTTTGAAGCAGAATTCTGAAGGACTATCTCACCTTGTCTTGGCAGGGTTTTGCAGTCACTCTCTTTTGTGTCCTGTTTGTTCAATTTGGATAGAATACTGTCAGCAGTTGAGACAAGGATGCTTTCTTGCCTGGTGGCTTACCTTTGCCACAAAGAAAGTAAACTCCATGTGAGTTTCTTCGTTACCCATCATCTTCTCTGTAGTAGATTGGTGCTGCCAGGAGCAGACATGTCTCATTGTCATAAAAAAGAACCTATGTTATTGAAACATGTTAAATGCCATATTCTGTAGATCTCTGAAGGGTTTGAAGATGACCTGTCTTTCTAAAATGTATCTCTGTGACTTTGAAAACATACCTAATGTGACTACAAGTTCAACTGTAAAAGGTGACTAATTTCTCATCTACATTTCCTTATTAGCTTATATAGTTGGTAGTAATAACTTTCAAGAACTAGAAATTTGCATTGCATTGAAAAATGAGCTGTATAGGTACACTACCTTGGACAAGATTAGAAACATGTACAATATGTCCTAAATTAATCTCAAATTTGTATCAATATACAATATTTGTATACAGTATACAGAAGTCCAATCCAATGTAAAATATTTAAAACTAGTTCTTTTTAAAAGTAGATTCAATAATTTACCTTTTTATCTTATCATATCTATATCTACCCTTTTTCTTTTCAAGAGTAGATTCAATAATCTGCCCTTTTATCCTATCATATCTTTACCCTTTTTTTTCTCAAAACAAAAACCTTGAATCTAATGCCCTTTGTTCAGCTTTCTTTCTGACTGTAACCCACAACATTTTGTAACCAATCTTATTAAAGAATGACAAATATCTATAATCCATTGAATGACCAAAAGCCACCCACTCCACCTCTTGGAAATGTGGGCATCATTTTCTTAAAGTTACTTTCTGCTGTCTGGGATCAATGGCATCTTTAGAGGATGCTGAAAAGAAATTTTTTTTGGTTTAAATGTCAACTTGTATCATTTTTGTCCAGTCTATGCATAATGGAAAAATGCAGGGCTTGTCTCAAGTACTAACTAAAGTAGTCTGTGAGGCTGGATCATCTCAGTTGGCCTCCTTAATACCATTGTGAGCAGTTTGTAGTCCAAGTCGATCTTTACTTGGTATTGTTCAGCTTAATGGTGTTGTCATAGTCCTAATGGAATAGTTGTTGTGGGGCTCCATCTTCTTTTTTGTTGTTGTTGTTTGTTTTGTTTTGTTTTTGGAGACAGGTTTCTCTGTTTTAACAGTCCTGGCTGTCCTGAAACTCACTTTGTAGATCAGTCTTGCCTCAAATTCACTGAAATCTGCCTGCTTCTGCCTCCCAAGTGGTAGGATTAAAGGTGTTTGTGATCTCCACCCAGCTTGGATTCAATCTTCTTTTTGGAAACATCATAGATCACATTATTTCTTTTCTTGGTAATTTTTTCTGGGTTGCTCTCCTTTCTTTCTTGGATGCTTATTTGTCCAAAGGTCTTAAATTCTTCAGATGGTTTTATTTTCCTTCTAAATCTCTTTTATCACCCAGAACAGCTATATCCATAGATCAGTGCCCCATTCATCCATTAGCAGAGAAGTGTTTTCATGCAGTAAATGGGAACACAAAGACTAGGGGGAAGTTTGTTTTTGCTTTGTTTTGTTGCTTGGTATGTATGTTTCTTGGGTCGGGGGAAGCTGTTTGGGTGTTTTTCCTTTTGTTTGCCTGCTTGCTTGTTTGTTTTCTAAAGAGAAAGAGAGAAAGAAATGGCATAGAGTTTGGTGGGTGAGGAGATAGGTAGAATCTAGGAGGAATTTGGGGGAAAGGAAAAGTATGATCCGAATATATTGTAAGAAAAAAATTGCAATTTAAAGATTTATTTTAAAGGGCTTATGGGAAATTCCCTAGTCTATGAATAAAAAAAACCTGCAGAATATAAAGAAGAAAGTTTCCTCAGACAAAAACTATTAAGAACCTTATTGCTGGTAGATCTGCACTAGAAAACTTTTTAGAAGTTGTACAAACAGAAGAAATGTACCATACAGAAATTAATAAGCTAAATGTATAACTTCTTAATTAGCTAACTGAAAAACATGCATTATTACCTTTTCAGACTATAACCCACAGTATCAGATTCACAGGTAATGTTTTAGAATGGGAATTCATGAGTTATAATTACTGAATTATGGTTGCTAGATGCTGCAAGATATTTGATTACACCGTGTAAAGATATGCCATTGTGACTGGTTTCATAAAAAAACTAAACAGGCAATAGCAAGGTAGGAGGTATAGCTTGAACTTCTGGACAGAGAAAGCTCTGGGAAGAAAGGTGATTCGCCAACCAGACATGGAGGGAGCAAGACATACAGGAGGAAAGGTAAAAACCACGAGTCACATGGCAACACGTAGATGAATAAAAATGGGTTAATTTAAGTTATAAGCTAGTGGGAC
Organism: Cricetulus griseus; assembly: GCF_003668045.3. Lineage (NCBI taxonomy): Eukaryota > Metazoa > Chordata > Mammalia > Rodentia > Cricetidae > Cricetulus > Cricetulus griseus. The sequence goes on along the minus strand of NC_048600.1, from coordinate 2,912,143 downwards.
AAGCCTAAGCTATATATAGGTTGAGCTTTTATAATTAATAATAAGTCTCCATGTTGTTGTTTTTTTGTGTGTGTTTGTGTGTGAACTGGCAGTCCAAAGAAATATCCATCTACAACTAGAAACTCAGAAATCTACATGTTTACAGGTTTCCTGGGTGGCTCTGATGTTTGCTAAGATTTGAAATTCTCTACTACCACTCCTTTTTCCCCAACCACAATCTAAGATCTAATGTAATGTTATTACATTAACATATTCTATTACTTCCATCAAATTTGAAAACTTTTAGCTACTAGGTTGTTTTTGGTTTTGTTTTGTTTTGTTTTTTTAACATATGAAGCTGTTTAATTAGGGTGATAGCAATTTAAAATACCAGTTTGTGAGGATACATCCAGTTTGTCAGAGAGAACTGTGACCTCAGGTAGCCCTAGAGCTGAGGAATAGCTTTGATCTTTGGCAAAAGCTGTGAGTCCACGATTTTCTGATAGGCCTTGCAATGCTCTGTAATCTCCTATTTCTCCTTCTCTGGGTCAAAGATCTCGCCTGCCCTGGTGCCTGGGCTCTCGAAGTTGCTTCTTCTTGAAGCAAGCATCAGTCAGGTGTTTGGGGATTTTAACCTTGCTGATATCAACTTTTGTAGAGGTGGTGATGACAAATTTCTGGTGTGTTCTTCCCAGACGAACTCTGATGAGGGCAAGAGGTCCTGTCACAAGTAGCAAGCCACTGCCCAGCTGCTTCAGGCAAACCACCCTCTTGCCCCTGTGGTTCCTGGTGAGGATGATCAGGACAGTCCCCTGAGTGATGCTGGCATGCAGCTTCTCACATGCTGACTGAAGGGCTTCTTGCCATGGCTCAGCAGCTCCCGAGGAACATCTTCACTAGGGTAACACGTGGGCATTTTTCGAAGCATAACCGCCTGGGTACCACCACTCTTGTCCCCACCAACTGGTTTAGTGACAGTAGCAAGGACCTTCTCCTTTTTCTTCTTTGCAACCTTGGTATTTGCAGCTGAGTATTTTTTTTTTTTTTTTTTTGTACAGGGCCTTTCTGGAATACATAGCAGATCAGGAGTACCTGCCAACTCCTCTAACCAGGACAGGGTTATGGCTGCAATGGGACTTCCCCTTCTTGTGCTTTTTAACCTTAGGGTCACCCTTTTTGGCTGCGCCAGCAGCAGGGACACCAGCTGCAGCAGCATCAGCACCAGCCTTCTTGGCTGGTTTTCTCTCGTTTGTGTCAGACTTCTCGGCTTTTCACCCACCATCTTGCAAGATGGGAAAGAGAACTAAGTTCCCAGCTTCCAGTCTATCTACTAGGTATTATTTTCCTACTTTCAATATAAATTAAACATACATTTCTGCCAGGTGGCAGTGGCACACACCTAACTCAGCACTCAAGAGGCAGAGGCAGGCAGATCTCTGGGAGTTCGAAGTCAGCCTGGTCTCCAGAGAGAGTTTCAGGACAGTCAGTACTACACAGAGAAACCCTGTCTCAAAAAACAAAACAAAAACATGTATTTCCAATAGGGTTTTAAAAGAATTTATAACTGATATGGTATCACTTTCCAAAGCCTTATAAATCTAGATTTCAATAGTTACAAAACCCCATCACAATCCCATTTTTATACTTCAAAGTTTAGTACTTATTCCCTCATAAATGCAACTTACTTCATTTTCCAGTTTGGTAGCATTTGAAGCTTTCTCCAGCAGCTCCTCTTGAATTAGCTGAAACTGGCTAGTTCTGTGTGCCATGTTAACCTTCAGATCAGAGTTCTCAGCTTCTATTTGTGCCAGCTTAGCATGCAGTTCTTCTATTCCAGCAGCAAGTCTTTCCTTCTCTCTTTCATAATGCTTCTTCATGGTATGCTGGTTTCGATCTTTTATACTTTCTGAAATTAAACACAAAGGAAAAATTTCTCTAAATAAAAGTTCCAGAGTCAAAAGCCAACTTAAATGGTTGAAAGATTTAATGATAAAGTTTAGTAGGTACAATACAGCACATGAAGAGACGTAAGGACAGAAGGCCTTCAAAGCCATAATATTCTTCCATAATAAAATGACCTGGTGCATGTGGGCAAGAGGACAACGAATGGATGGAGGTCGAGGATAACTCGAAGAAGCTGGGTCTTTCCTCCCACTATGTGGTACTGGGGCTCAATCTCAAGCAGCAAGCTTCATGTTAAGCACCTGATCTGCTAAGCCATCTCACAGACCTAACAAGAACTTTATTAAAAACAAAATCTCTAAAGAAACCTATTTTTAGCTGGGGAATGGTGGCACACGCCTTTGATCTCAGCACTTGGGAGGTAGAGGCAGGCATATCTCTGTGAATTCGAGGCCAGCCTGGTCTACAAGAGCTAGTTCCAAGACAGTCTCCAAAGCCACAGAGAAACCCTGTCTCAAAAAACAAACAAATGAACAAAAAAATTATACTTAATGAATCAGTGATCCAAATAAATATAAAATAAAAACAAAGCTAGGCATATAGCTTAGTGGTAGAGCACTCGCCCAATGTGTAAGACCCTAGATAGGATTCTTAGCTCCACAAATCAAAACAGCTAAAAACATTTTTTACTAAAGAGAAGACAAAAAAGATGAACAAAATAGATTAGTAGATTAAATCTTAAAAAATAAGTAGTTAAGCTAAATCTGAATATCTAATACATTGCTTATTAAAAATACAGTGTCTGGGCCAAGGTGATGCATACTTTTAATCCCAGCACTCCAGAGACAGAGGCTGCTGGATCTCTGTAAGTTTGAGGCCAGTCTGGTCTCCAAAGCAAGTTACAGGACAAGGTCCAAAGCTACACAGAGAAACCCTGTCTCAAAAAAAAAAAAAAAAAAAAAAAGAATGAATCACAGTGATTGTATATAAAAGCAGTGACAATTACATGCTTTCTACAAGAAACTCCTTATCTACTATTGCGAAGTTCAAAGACTGGGAGGAAATTCTATCAGTCAAACACTAATAAGAAAACTAAAAGAGCTACATTGATTTCAAACAAAATAAAAAATATTATCAATAGATAAAAGGGACACTTAACATAATAAAAGGGTCTATTCAATAAGAAGAGATGACAATATGTATGTATGAATAACACCTTTAAAATACAAGACTAACAGAACTAAAAGAACATACAAACCAACAATCACATATATTTTAAGATTTTAATACTACTCTCTCAGTAACTGACACAATAAACATATTCAAAATCAACAGGTATGAACAAAATTTAAAACTGAAACTATCAACCTAATGTAATTGATATTTTCAAAGACAGGGAGGGGCTGGATACGTGGCTCAGCAGGCACGGTCCTGCAGAGGGTCTCTGGTCTCTGTTCAGTTTCCAGCACCTGGCAGGCAGATTGTAATTGCCCATTATCCAGATCCAATCTGATGTACTCTGTTGGCTTCTGCAGTCAACTGCACTCATATGCACATACTCCCACAGAATGAGAAGCAGATCTCTGTGAGTTCAAGGCCAGACTGTTCTACACAGCAAGTTCCAGGCCAACAAGGCCTCATATGAGACCTTGTCTCAAAAGACAAACAACAAAAATTAGAGTTAGGGATACAACCCAGTGGTAGGTCACATTCTTATCATACATAAAGCCTTGAGCTGAGTAACTACTACTAAAAAACTAGTAAAATCATATGACTACTATTAACGATACAAAAATATCCCTGACTATAAAGCAAAATAAGTCACACTAAAAAAGACAAACATAGAACGTAAGGTTCAGTCACTAAAAAAGCACTGTATTGTTTGAATTATATAAAATGAAATTACAGCTGGGCATTGGTGGCACACGCCTTTAATCCCAGCACTCGGGAGGCAGAGGCAGGCAGAACTCTGTGAGTTCGAGGCCAGCCTGGTCTCTAGAGCAAGTGCCAGGATAGGCTCCAAAGCTACACAGAGAAACCCTGTCTCAAAAAACCAAAAAAAAAAAAAAAAAAGAAAGAAATGAAATTACAACACAAAAATTAGTGGGATACAAAGTACAAAGTATTGCTTAAAGAAAAGTTTAGCTGGGCAGTGGTGGCACACACCTTTAATCCCAGTACTTGAGAGATAGAGGCAGGCAGATCTCTGTGAGTTTGAGGCCAGCCTGGTCTACAAAGCTACACAGAGAATCTTGAGGAGAAAAAGAAAAAAAAAGAAAAGCTTAATCTTTTAAATATTTATATCTGAGAGGCTGGAGAGAGGGCTCAGAGGTTAAGAGCGCTAGCTGTTGTTCCAAAGGTCCTGAGTTCAATTCCCAGCAACCACAAGGCAGCTCACAACCATCTGTAATGAGATCTGGGGCCCTCTTCTGGCATGAAGAGATACATGCAGGCAAAATAGTGTATACGTAGTAAATAAATAAAATATTTAAAAAATGTTTAAAAAATATGTATCTGAAAAGAACAGCTTTCATTTTAAGAGAAATTAATAAAGGACTGATTATACAGTTCAGTCCCTGGTTTAGTCCCCAGCACTAAAAAGCAACAACAGAAAATTAAAACTAAAGGAAACTGAAAAGGACTATAAGTGATCCTGATAAAAGTGTTAGATGTTTTGGTTACGGTGATAGTGACAAGTATACAAATATTTAAAAACAAACATGCAAACCAACTGCATATATATATTTGGTTTTTCCAAAGGGTTGCACTATGTAGCTATGGTTGTCCTTGGACTCACTATGTATACCAGGCTGGCACTGAACTCACGGAGATCCTCCTGTATTGTTTTAACTTCAGCACAGTGGCTCTGCCTTAATCTACTGCTATCTCAGCCAGCAACTCCACAGTTACCAGCCTCTCTAGCAGCTGTGTGGAAGCTCAGGCCACAGCCTGGCAAGAATTCTGCTCTGGCAGGCACTGGCAGCAAGGAGAGAGGGTTAGGTAGTTGCTGCTCAGTCTCTCTAAGATCTCAGGTTTTCACCTCAGCCTATGAATCTTGAGTCTTATTCTAATTAGAATGATAGAGATTTAGTTAAAGCTACCTTTAGCGGCAGCAACAGGGTCAATGCCTGTGGGAGAGGTTACAGCCTGAGCAGCCAGACCACCGCTAGAGAAACAGGCTACTAACTGAGTTAGAATTGCTGACTGAGAGAGCAGTAGATTAAGGTACAGCCATTGTGCCCAAGTTAACATAACAGGCCTGCCTCTCCTCCCAAGTGCTGAGTTAAAGACATGTGTCTCCAATTGCAACGTGAATGCATATTTGAAATAGGTACATGTTACTGGATAAAATTTTGTTTCAGCAATATATTTTTAAGCGATATAAAGTCTAACCATTACACATTAATTCCTGCTGTCTTTTCAAACCATAGGTATTAACAGGACACTAAATGCCTTGTTTTGTTTTGTTTTTTCCAGACAGGGTTTCTCTGTGGCTTTGGAGGCTGTCCTGAAACTAGCTCTTGTAGACTAAGCTGGTCTCAAACTCACAGAGATCCGCCTGCCTCTGCATCCTGTCCCAAGTGTTGGAACTAAAGGCATGCGCCACCACCGCCTGGCTGACTAAATGCTTTTCAATATTATCAATAATCTGCTCCTTTAGAATACTATTGGCAAAACTGATTATAATTTGTTAAAGGAATTCAACATAATATACTCACCAGCTTGACCACCACCTAGTTTTACAGGTTCTGTTTCTAAAACACTTGTTTTGCCACCTTCCTGAACATAAGCAGCAGCATTATGAGATAACTGGCTCACAGTCAGGTTTGCATGAAGCTTCTGAATTTCAGCCTCTTTTATTGCAAGCTTAATCCTAGCACAAAAAAAAAAAAGCCAGACTAACATTATTACTAAGATTCTATTTTAAAGTAGAGAGAGGGAGAGACAGAGACAGAGAGAGAGAGGGAGAGACAGAGAGACAGAGAGAGGGAGAGAGAGACAGAGACAGAGAAACTAATAAAATGAGTAAAAACTTTAGGACTCTGGTAACAGTCAATCCTTATGCAGGACACAGAAATTCTTGTTTGGTTGGTTTATTTTTTTGTCTTTTGAAACAGGGTCTCACCACATAGTTCTGGCTGTCCTGAAACTCACTGTGTAGACCAGACTGGCCAAAAACTTAGAGGTCCACCTGCCTCTGCATCCTGAGTGTTTGAATCAAAGGATACACACACCTAGCTAGGAAATGGAGTTCTCACAAACTACTAGTTGGACAGCAAACTGCCTTGGCCACTTTTCAAACATGATTTATTTTTTAAATTGAAAATATAAATACTCTACAACCTATAAGCTCTGTTTATAATAGAAGAAAATCTGAAAACTAGGTAACTATCAGAGAATGGGTAAATTAATTGTGACATAGTTCTAGGAAACATTCCTACAACTATTTTTTTAAATCATAATTCTTTGTTGATTCTTTGGAATTCCTACAACTATTAAAGTATCCAAACAAACCTATCCTTTGACCAACTACTCTATCTCAACAAGGACGATTTTTAAGACTTATCTTATTTTTAGCATGTATGCGTCTAATGTCCTCTACAACAACAGTACATTCTCTTACTCACTAAACCATCTCTCTCCAGCCCTGATGTTACATAAAAACAGCAAATATAAACATTAGTATACATATTTATGCCTGTGTGAGAATGTAAACATTTACAATATGCATAGAAGAATATACATTCTAATTGATAATGAAGGTTATATTGGAAAGTAGGGAGGGACGATGGGACTGGCAAAGGGTCAAAGGATATCCATCTTTTAATGTTTAATTTTATTAAGAAGAATAGATTTGAAACAAACACAAAAAAGTTAAAAAAATCAATTTTAACGGGAAATTAGTATTTTATAAGGACCAACAAAACATTCTATTTACTGTAACTTTAGAAACTCAAAAGCTTACCTCAATTCTGAAATCATCGATTTATTTGCCTCACAGCAGCCAATGCGATTGTCCTCCTTAATAGAAAAACTATTCGTCATGTGCTTAGAAAAAGATGACTTAAAGCCAACTATTTCTCTTTTTAACTGCAAATGTAAAAACAAACATTTATAAGCTTATAATAGCTTTAAGATACAACTGTTTTCTTACATAGAACACTCAGGTTAAAAACTATGAATTTGCCGGGCATTGGTGGCGCACACCTTTAATCCCAGCACTCAGGAGGCAGATGCAGGTGGATCTCCTGAGTTTGAGACCAGCCTGGTTTACAAGAGCTAGTTCCAGGATAGCCTGCAAAGCCATAGAGAAAGCTTGTCTCGAAAAACCAAAAAAAAAAAAAAAAAAAAAAAAAAAAACTATGAATTTTGCCAGGGTATGCGTCACACGCCTTAATCCCAGCACTTAGGAGGCAGAGGCAGGCAGATCTCTGTGAGTTTGAGACCAGCCTGGTCTACAAGAGCTAGTTCCAGGACAGCCTCCAAAGCTACAAAGAAACCCTGCCTCAAAGAACCAAAAGAAATAAAAATAAAAATAAAAAACCTATGAATTTAATGGAAACAATCTGGTATCTATAAATACAATGTATAAGCATGTTTGAGTTATATAAATCAGTATGAATACATTTTGAAACATAATAATTAAAATGAATTATAGTACTTAAATAAAGTGTTTTCAAAAACTCATTAAGCAAAGTCTTTCTAGATGAATTTATTTATATGTAGCAATATTTGAAATAATGACAGAAAGGATACACATGAATTTCAAAATAATACAGGACTTTAAAAAGTAGTCATGACAAACAGCAAATCACTCAATGACTAAAAACTTGTAACTATAACCAAGTCACATTTTCTAAAAATAAAAAATTTCATATATCCAAGTCAGACTTAGTACTTTATGAAACAAAGGAGTAAACATATATTATAGTCACCTTTAAAATCATATGTGAAACCACTCTTGACACTGAGCACAAATATAGATTTCAATTTAAAATGAGTATATTAAAATGAATATATATATGCATATTACATTTCAATCTTTTTGTTTTGTTTTGGTTTGGTTTTGGGTTTTCGAGACAGGGTTTCTCTGTGTAGCTTTGGAGCCTATCCTGGCACTCGCTTTGGAGACCAGGCTCACCTTGAACTCAGAGATCCGCCTGCCTCTGCCTCCCAAGCGCTGAGATAAAAGGTGTATGCCACCAATGCCCGGCCACATTTCAATCTTAAAAGGAAACAAGCTGTATACTGAATAACATCTAAGTAAAGCTGACAAAGCAAAGGCGAGGAACTTAGAGCCTGCTCCTGCTAACTGCTCGTTAGGCTAGTATTTCTCTGCAACCACATTTCTTCAATAGTGAAATGACACTATCAAAACTGATTATTTCCAAGTTACTTTCAGCTTCATAGTTCCATGGCTGACAATACTTTAAAACTGGTAAGAATCTGCCATGCAGTCCCATCCATTCTTAAGTGAAACAAACCATGACATACGTTTCTCATGCTTTCCTTTATTTCACAACTGTCAATGTCACATTTCTGACTCATGTATATTCACCTTTCTAATATCATTGACATCAGAAAAAAATAAAAATTAAAACTGTACTGAAAGACTAGCTCTCACAAACTAAGATGGATATAGAGAGACACAACAAATGTCAACAAGGATGCTGGAAAACAAGAATTAATGCTAGAAGAGTTCTAAACGTGTAGTTTTAGAAAACATTTTGACAGAAATTTACTGTATTTCCCAGAAATTTTACTCTTAGGTATCTATCCAAAAAAAATTGAAACATGTCAACAAAAAGACTTGTATGACAACATTCACAGAAGCACTATTCATATAGACTAAAAGCAGAAATAGCCCATATGTTCACCAATTAGTACTTAAAAAAGACTGGACAAACAGGAGAAACAGGTGAAACAGAAACCCAAAGCGATGGTCTGTACAACAGCAAGCTTCCTTTCCACTGCACAGTCAGTACACTGCATTTCTCTTCACTTACACTTACTGGCATCTGGGACATCAGTTTTTCTAAGCTTCTTAGTTCCAACCTTGAACTATCAATTTCCTGCTGACACAAGTCCAGTCGTTCATTCTGTGTTGCAACACGAACCTTCAATTCTCGGTTTTCATTTATTAAAGAAAATTTTTCTCGCAATATTTCATCTTTGTCCTCTAACTCACTCTCTAGCTTCAGGATACTTTGTCTAGACTCAGTTAACTGTGACATAACTTCTGAATTTTTCATTGCCATAATTCTTAATTTTTCTTTTCCACTGCTATGCTCTTCTTTTAACTGCCTATAAAGAAAACAGCATTAAAATGAAAATAAAATGAGCATATATTTTCAATAATCAAATTTATACACTCAAACTCTGTACCAAGGGCACAACACACACACACACACACACACACACACACCAAAAAAAAAACAACAACAACAAAAACAAAAACAAAAACAATAGGCGAAACTCAACTGCCACACATGCACACTAACAAAGCACCATGTACTCCAAGGATCAGATATCATTATGCCATTTACATGACTGTTTTGACACCCACCCCTCTCATCTTTGTGGACTTTCAAGAGGAAGATCTGGTTCACCAAGCTCTGGGAGAGCAGAAAACGTTGCCATACCCCATGAATATGCCATCTACTTCATAACTATCTGTAAGTATCCAAACATAGAACCAAGGCTGTTATCCTGCTCCCTCAACACAACCCCCTCCAATCTCTCTTTGGTGTGTATATTTTACTTAGCTTTACTAAGTTATCTTCTGATTAAACTCTCTCTCTCTTGGCTGAATTTTCTCTGAGAACAGATTATAAAAGAAAATATTTACGCTGGGCATGGTGGTGTACATCTTTAATTCTCACACTCAGGAAGCAGAAATAGGTGGATCTAAGACCAGCCTGATCTACAGAGTGAGTTCCAGTATGAGCCAGGGATATATAAAGAACCCTGTTTTGAAAACAAAAAACAAAAGAACAAATACAATCTGAAAGAACAAACCAAACTTAAAAAGAAGATAGGAAGAAATAATTAAAACTAGGCAGAAATTACCAGGTGGGGTGATACATGCCTTTAATCCCAGCTCTCAGGAGGCAGAGACAGGGAGATCTCTGTGAGGTTAAGGCCAGCCTGTTCTACAGAGCAAGTTCTAGGACAGCCAGGGCTGTTACACAAAGAAACCTTATTCTGAAAAAAAAAAAAAAAAAAGGAGGTATAAATTAATGAAATCATTAAAAGCATTTGTTGCTCCTCACATGGGGACTGAAGTTCAGATCTCAGCACCCATGTCAAGTGGCTCACAAATGCCTATAACTCCACCTGGTGGGGGTGGGGAGGGAGGTTTAAATGTCACCTTCTGGTTTCTGAGAGCCACTACACATACCTGCACACACACTTAAAACACACACACACACAAATAAAAATAAAAATTTCTAAAAGGAAAAGCCAAAAAGATTAGAAAACTGTAAGTCAAATTAAAATTAACCAAATTTTAACCAAAATTAAGCAAATTAACCAAAGAAAGAAAAGATCCAAATTAATAAAATTAGAGATGACCAGGTTGGCTTTATTCCAGACATGCAGAGGAGGTTTAATATACACAAATATCATAAGTCATACAAATGGACAGAGACAGAAATCAATGATCATCTCAACAGATACAGAAAACACCTTTGGCAAAAATCCAACATCTCTTCATAGGAAAATTCCTGGAGAGAACAGGGACAGAGGAAACATACCTCAACACAGTAAAGGACATGTATAACCAACTCACAGGCAACACCATGTGAAACAGAGAAAACACAGAGGGCTTCAGAACACTCTCTTCTGGACAGGAGACACCACTATGATCACGATTCACAGCCTGTGCCACTGCCTACACTATGCCTGTGTATGACTGGGTCTGCTAAAAGAGAAACAGGGAGGGGCCTTACCCTTCCCCGATGAACTACTGACTACTGACGGATCTGTAAAGAGAGGGGAGTCATTGTCGTCAGCTGTACACTCACCCTCAAGCCCACCAGGCTCTATTAGATAGTACCAAACACACAGACACAGAGGCAGCCCTGGTTAAACCCAGCTGTACACAGAACAAGAAGACATGAACAGGAGAATGGCACTTGGGAGTGATACTGAAAGAAGTGACGGGGGACGAGAGACTGGTGGAAGAGAGTACTCAGAAATATTGTGTGTATATATGCCTACCTGTATATGAAATCTAATTTAGTGAAAATGTAAATCTAATTAATAGAACATAGACAGTGGTGGATTATGTGCATCACGTCTGCAAGATCATGGATTTGGTCTTCAGTATTGATAGGTAGAGGCAATGTCATAAAAGAAATGTCTAAGTATAAAAATTATTTTATAGCTGGGCAGTGATGGCACACACCTTTAATCCCAGCACTCAGGAAGCAGAGGTAGGTGGGTCTCTGTGAGTAGACCAACCAGGGACAGCCTGGTTGGTCTACAGACTGAGTTCCAGGACAGCCTCCAAAGCAATACAGAGAAACCCTGTCTCAAAAAAACAAAACAAAAAAAATTCAGAATAATGTACCTGAATTTCTCTTTCAAAATTTCAAGTTCACTTTTATACAGATTACACTTTTCTTGAAGTCTTTTGTTTTCTTTTTCACAGTTATTAAGATTTTTCTCTAATATTTCTTCTTCAGCTTGAACCTAAAGCAAAAATTTGTTTTAAGTGAATATACTAATATAATCACAAGTTTTACATTGTTTCAAGCTAAAACTATGAATAGTAATTTTAGAAAAAAACGGCAAGAGGATCTCTGTGAGTTCCAGGCCAGCCTGGTCCACAAAAAAAAAATAAATAAAAAAAAAAAGGAAGGGAGGGAGGAAGGAAGGAAGGGAGGGAGGGAGGAAGGAAAAAGAAACAGGAATAGGTTAAACATTTCATATATTTAAGTCCCTGGACCTACAGTGAAAAGAAAAATATAACACAAAAGATAAGGAGGAGGATGTTACTACTTATTCAGAAATCCTTAAGTGCCAATAACAGACTAGAAAGAACAATGTCACCTGTAGGCAAAATGCTCAGGCCAAACATGAACAAAGCAAGCAATTCAAACAGCAATTATACATCCAAGTAATTAAGAACTGCCTTTAGGCTGAGTGGGTAATGCAGGCCAGGCAAGCAGATCTCTGAGTTCCAGTCCAGCCTGGTGAGCTAGTTCCAGGACAGCTAAGGCTACACAGAGAAACCCTGGGGAAGGAGAAGGGGAGAGAGAACTTCCCTTCAGTACAAGTGTTTCAGAAATCTAACTTGGGAAATTTTAAAATACTTCCAATAAAATAAAATCTTTAAAATTATTAGTGATGGCTCAGGGCTTAAGAGCACTTACTGTTCTTACAAGCTCAATTCCCAGCACCCACATGATGGCTTGCAACCGTCTGTTAACTCCAGTGCCAGAAGCTTTGACTTTGACACCCTCTTCTAGAAAGCACACATGTAGTATGCAGACAAAAAACCATATATATATATATATATATATATATATATATATATATATCTTAAAATAACCATTGAAAAATTACTATTCCATAGGCAAAAACATTCTATGTATTATCTACTTTTCGATATGGACAACAATAAAAGTGTTGAACACCACTGAGTTTGAACACCACTTCTCTTACCTTTTCCATTTTTTCAGCCACTTTTTCCTTATACTGCTGGAAAGCTTTGCTCAGCTCTTCAGCATTGTACAGTGCTTCATTCCTTTGTCGTTCAGCTCTAAAGTTTTAAAAGAAATGATAAACCTATGGAATGCAGTTGCCGAGCGTTGGTGGTGCACACCTTTAATCCCAGCACTCAGGGGGCAGAGGCAGGCAGATCTCTGTGAGTTCGAGACTAGCATGGTCTACAGAGTGAGTTCCAGGACAGCCTCCAAAGCCACAGAGACACTCTGTCTCAAAAAACCAAAGGGGGAAAAGAAAGGAAGGAAGGAAGGAAGAAGGAAGGAAGGAAGGAAGGAAGGAAGGAAGGAAGGAAGAAAATAAAAGAAAATGAGGCAAAGGGACTACAGCAAATTGGAGGTCAGCCTGGGCTACACTGGTAAAGTCTAAGCCAGCCAAGATTACATGACAATAGCCTATCTCGAAAATAAGTTATTTGCTTTAAAAGAGATTTGGCTCAGTGGTATAACACACAGAGGTTCAATTCTCAGTACTACAAAGCAAATAAGAAAATCTCACATACCTTTTTCCTTGTTTACTTTGTTCAAGTAAGTCCACCTTCAATCTTATACATTCTTCTTTGGCCTCTTGCAAACTACGTTCCTTTTCAATCACCATTTTCTGACTCTGTTCTAATTTTTCTTCTGCTTCTCTATAAATAGAGAATAAATTTTAAGAAATGGAGAAATACAAGAATAAATCAATAGTAGGAATTCAATTATTTTAAATCACTGAGTTAAAAAGACAAATATACAATGAGAAAGGCATATTCATAAGTTATCAATACTTTACTTTCATTAAATGAGAAACCCATCTAAAGTAAATCTCACATCATATTTCACATTCGATGACTGAGTGTGGTAGCACACACTTCTATTCATAGCATTCAAGAGCAAAGGATCAGGAACTCAAACTCATCCTTAGCTACAGTCTTCAAAAAAAAAACAAACGTATTTCATACCAACTAGAAGCCTAGTATATACTTCAGTTGTTGTCATTTTTACAATCAAAGATATCTTTGACTTTTCTACCCAATGAAAAACACAAAAATGGAAAAGTAGGAAAAAGTACAAATCCTAAGCTGGAAATTTTTTGTTATTTGTTGATAATTATCATTCAGTTACCCAGAATACTGAGAACAATCAAAATGAAAAATTACTAGAATAACAAGAATACTTGCTGCTTTTAAAGGGGATCAAAGTTTGATTCCCAGCACCTATAACAGCACCTATAATTCCAGGTACAGGGAATCTGACACACACTTCTGGCCTCCATGAGCAAGAGGCATGCACATGGTGCACAGACTTACATGTAAAATACACACACACATAAAATAATTAGAATAAATATGAGTACAAGAAATAGCTGGGCTATTTCTTTAATACCAGCATCCAGGAGGCAGAGACAGGCAGATCTCTGTAAATTCGAGGCAAGCCTGGTCTACACAATGAAACCCTACCTTAACATACAAACAAATGGCAGCGAGATTGCTAAGAGGTAAAGGTGCTTACCACTAAGGCTGATGACTTGAGTTCAATCCCTGGAACCCACAGGTTATGAGTAAAGTAACTCCAATAGATTTCCCTAACTTTGCATGTGTGCCATGGCATGATCACACCACTGCCCAACCCCGATGAAGAAATAAATGTAATAAAAACATTTTAAAAAAAGAAATACCCAATTAAAAATAACTATTATATGTGATATAAAAATCAAGCCAGATACAGTGATGTATGCCTTTTGTCCAACCACTTAGGACACTGAGGCATGAGGATGACTTGGGCCCAGGGGTTCAGGTCCAACCTGAACAACATAGCAAGACCTGGTCTCTCAAACCTATGGAGATTAGGTAACTAGTAAGAGCATACAGGAAATAAAATGTTATAAAAGGGAAAAGTGTAAAAATCAGGAAGGATTAAATGGTATGGGAGATGGGAAGGCAGGGTAAAGAAAATAGGGGGAGGGAGGAATACCTAAAACTAGAGGTCTTTTGAAAAAGCCATATGGAGACCTACTACTGTAGAAGCTCCCTAAAATATACACATATACAAAAGTTTAAATGGAGTTATCCTATAATGGGGGGGAGAGGAGCTCCCTAAGCAGACGCCACACTTTACCCAAAAGAAAAATAAAAGGTACCAGTTCCCCCATACCAGTAACAGGTTACCCTTTTTTGAGTTATTGGCCAATTGGCCCATGGAACCCCAAAAATTACAGTCTATTGCCATGGCTCTTAGTTACCCTTCAGAATTGGATGGTAAGATCCTACTGCTGAAGATGCTACATACTTGGGTCATAGAACATGGAGAAATTTAGCTAGTACTCAACTGGAAGTTTATCCCTACTGGATAGCTTTCATAGTGCTCAAGTGTTCTTGCTGAAGAAGAAAAAGCTATTGTGAATCTCATCAAGCTGAACACTTCCAACTACAATCATGACCTGCTTCTAACGATATGTCCACTGTTGCAACAGCAGCACAAATGCTATGGAAGTAACCAAGCACTTTGTCCATGGACTTAAGACACGCTCCATGAGATAGAACCCACACCTGGCACTGTCAACAAGGCTAAGAACTTGTGGCTAAAAGTGATCATAAGGCCTAGAGAAGAATCTACAAATATTATTCCTCTAAAGGGGCATTGCATGAAAACAAGTCCTAATGGGTTGTTATACTCAACAGTGCATGGATCAACCCCTATCAGAGAAGCTTTTTACAGTAGTGGCAATAAACACAGAGATCCACAACTGGTTAATATGGAGAGAATAAAAGGCTGTGGAGTGTTTAGCCTTAAATGGGACATCTAGTCTCAGATATCTTCATGGAAGAGAAAACGGAAAGATTTTAAGATTTTAAGAGTGTGTGACTTTAGGCAAGGCAGTGTACTCTGGAAATAACAGGGAAGATACATTTTTACAACAACTATGAGAGCATACACAAGACCTCTATAAGCTCAAACCAGATGAAATTCCAGAATGGAAAAGAAGGTAGCTACAAAATCCCACCCATCCTGAGGAGCTATTAGCATCTGACAGTGATGTAAACTCTGGTATATCAACCACATTTCAAGACAGGCCCAATGCCTAAGAGACTTGGCCAACACAAAAAGAGGGTGAGCAAGTGACTTAGCAAGCTCCTGCACACACACAAAGTTGCATGCACAGGGTTTTAAGGGTGAATCAGAGAAGAGCTGGGAGGGGGTTGAATATGAACAAAATACATTGTATGAAATTCTCAAAGAATTAATAAAAAAGCTGATCAGAAAAAAATCACAAAACCAAAAATACATTAAATTTAATGTATGTATTACAAAGAAAGTTCTAAAACTGATAAGACATTTTTAACATACATCAGAATTACCTATGATTCTTACTAAAATTTAGCGGGGCATGGTGGTCCATGCCTTTAATCTCAGAACTCTGGAGAAAGAGGTAAGAGGATCTTTGAGTTCAAGGTCAGCCTGGTTTACAGAGAAAGAGTTCCAGGACAGGCTCAAAAAAATAAAAAAAGGTTGGGCAGTGGTGCATGCCTTTAATCCCAGCACTCAGAGGCAGGTGTATCTCAGTGAGGCCAGTTTGGTCTACAGAGCGAGTTCCAGGACAACCAGGGCTACAGTGAAACCCTGTCTCAAAAAAAATAAAATAAAATAAAATAAAAAAAATAACAGCAAAATATATCAAACACACACACACACACACACACACACACACACACACACACACACACAAACACACACACACACACACACGGAAGAGGATCTCTGTGAGTTCTATGCCAGCCTGGTCTGCAGAGTGACCAGGACAGGCTCCAAAGCTGCACAGAGAAACCCTGTCTTAAAAAAGAAAGAAGGAAGGAAGGAAGGAAGGAAGGAAGGAAGGAAGGAAGTGCAAATAAGGACCTCAGCTTAAAATAATCCATCTTTAATTACTGTACCTGAATGTAAACTACAGCTATGAGAAGCTATAACTGACTGAAATGAATTTAATAATGTCTTAAGACCTTACTAGTTCACTAAAGTGATGGGGGAGGTCCTTCTGTGTATATGATTGTCTTATTGTTGATAAAGTACTGTTGGCCAATAGGAAAACAAGAGAGGTGGGACTAGGAGTCAAGGAGGATTCTGGGAAATGTAGGAGAAAGGGCAGAGTCACCATGCGAGCCCGGGGAAGACAGGACGCTTGCCACTGGCATCCGATAAATCTTATAAAATATATAGATTTATGATAATTAAGACTGAGCTAGCAGATGAGAAATCCTAGTCATTGGCCAAGCAGCATTTGTACCTAATGTAAGTCTCTGTGTGTTACTTGGGACCTTAACGTGGCAGCGGGGGCAGAACTTGGGCGGCCTGGTGGAAAGCGCCCACATGGCAGCAGGACTCAGGCGGCTTGGCAGAAAGACCATTGCTACACTAAAGATCTACTGGTACAGGAGTAAGAAATAATACTTAATAAGATACAACAAATAGAAATACAAAATAAAAACTTTCAAGCTACACAGTGTATTTACCTTAACACTTTATCTTGAGCTGAAACTTCTGCTTCCAAATTTATAATCTGTTCTTCTAAGATTGGGATGTTGGCTACCTGCTCTTGTGCAGACTGAAGCATAGACATCTAAAACATAAAAACAACTTTTTTGGGACTATGTTTCAGGAAGCAAATCAATCTATTTGGATTTTAGTCTTTCCTTGTCAGATGAGACAGTTCAGGACTTTTCAGTCCCTAACTGAACATAAAGCCAGGCTTAACTGTTCCTTTCATCACCTTTTGTAGGTACATACCATCATTGCAAGACAGACTCAGCATATGACCTACCACTGACCTCAAATATCTCAGTATACTTGAGAGAAACAAACAATACCTCCTGACACCGTGTAGGAAGGTTAATTTCACATTAGAAGACTCTGCGTATGTGTGTGTGTGTGTGTGTGTGTGTGTGTGTGTGTGTGTGTGTGTGTGTGTGATCAAAGTGAAAAATTAGTTAAGAAATATATATTGAATTTTTATGACTTAAAACTAATTTTAGGATCTGGGCAGTGGTGGCAAATGCCCTTAATCCTAGCACTGGGAAGGTGGGGGTAAACAGACTCTGAGGCAGGTAAACCTCTGTAAGTTTGAGGCCAGCCTGGTCTACAGAGTAAGTTCCAGGACAGCCAGGAGGACAGCTAGGACTACAGAGAGAAACCCTGTCTCGAAAAAAAACAAAACAAACAAACAAACAAACAAAAAACTAAACTACAACAACAAAAAAATGATTTTAGGAAGCATGCTTAATAGAGAAAACTTAGATAACTCAGAAAAGCACAGAAACACTACAGCCAGAAAGATATAGTGAAACCACTAAAACAGGCAAGGAATACAAAATATACATGGTGGACTATTGATAATTCTTGAATTAGTCAATAATCAAAATAAAAGAACACTGAGACCTTTATATATGTATAGATCCATAATCATTTTTGGTGGCAGTTTTGGGTCTTTGAAACTGGCCACAGCTGATCTCGAACTACCTGGAAACTAATGGTGGACCCTCATGTCTCAGTGCTGTGATCACAGATGTGAGCTTTTGCAACCAGATTCTCAGTGCTTTTCTACCACTAAAACTAGTAGATAACATATAGCATAGGCTGGCTTTGAGACTGACAGAATGATTTCGAATATCTGATTTTTTCCCTTCAACTCCCACATACTGTAAACATAATGTATAACCCCAGTCTTTCATGTAAATCAAGCAACTCTGCATCTTAGTCCTGATGTATTTACCTTCTTGGGGGAGGGCAATTTTTTTTATTCTTTGTTTTTATGAGACAGAGTTTCTCTGTGTAGCCCTGGCTGTCCTGGAACTCACTCTGTAGACCAGGGTGGCCTCAAACTCAAGAGATCTGCCTGCCTCTGCCCCAAGTACTGGGATCAAAGGAGTGCAGCACCACCTGGCTTACTTTTCTTCTTAAAAAGAAAATCTCATGTGTGTTCGTGTTTTGCTAAATCCAATGTCTGTGCACATGTGCTGAGTGCCCATGAAGGCAAGGAGGCGGCACCAGATTCTCTGAGAGTGGAATTACAGACTGTGTTAGAGCCCATGAAGATGCTGGGAATTAAACATAGGTTCTCTGTAAGAGTAACAAGTGTCCTTAACCACTAAGCAACCTTTCAGCCCAATACTTTATTCTTTAAAAAAGGAAAGGTTTTGTTGCAATCTATTTTATGGGCATACCAGTTTACATTACCATCTCTCTGTGACTGGACATCTTGAATTCTTCCATTTTAGGGTGTTTTATTAAAAGGAGAGATGACACCACAATCAGCTAATTAGTTCATATTTCATACTAATAATACAGTAAAAAATGCAATAAAATAATTTCGATAAGAAACTGAGTTATGGCATCATATTAAATAAACTGCTAACAAGAAATAAGTAAGTGGAAAAGCCATGTAAAAGAACCAAAAAAATGGGCCGGGCGCCTTTAATCCCAGCACTCGGGAGGCAGAGACAGGCAGATCTCTGTGAGTTTGAGATCAACCTGGTCTACAAGAGCTAGTTCCAGGACAGCCTCCAAAGCCACAGGGAAACCCTGTCTCGAAAAACAAAAACAAAAACAAAAAAACAAAACAAAAACCAAAAAATGAGGCCGGGAGCTGGTGGCGCACACCTTTAATCCCAGCACTCGGGGAGGCAGAGGCAGATGGATCTTTGTGAGTTCAAGGCCAGCCTAGTCTCCAGAGCAAGTGCCAGGATAGGCTCCAAAGTACACAGAGAAACCCTGTCTCAAAAAACAAACAAACAAAAAAAGAACCAAAAAATGCCTAAGAATATATGAAGTAAAAGCTAGCAGTGGGAGGCTGGCTCAGCAGCTAAGAGCACTGGCTACTCTTTCAGAGGAGCCAGTTCAAGCCCCGGCACCACACAGTGCCTAATCACCCCCACTCCAGACCCAGAAATCCAGCACCCTTTTCTGGCCTCCACGGGCACCAGCTGCACATGATACAGAGACATACATACATGCAGGCAACATACCCACACACAAAAGAAATTAAATTTAATTTAAATTAAAAGAAATAAACTATCCAAAATAGTATGAATACATCTACACAATAACACAATAAGGGGGTTTCTAAATGATACAAATTCAGAATGATTTTTCTTCTTTTAAGATTTATTTTATTTGCCTGTCTGTGGGTGATTTGCCTGTCTGTATACCTGTCCACCATGTATATGCCTGGTGTCCTCAGAAAAGAGAATTAGAACAAATTATCTTTAACCACTAAGCCATCTCTCAAGTCCCTTATTTTTCTATTTTCTAAGTTCCTAACAATTTTAAGAAGTTGATTTGACTTGACAGATGGCTCAGTGGCTAAGAGCACAGGCTGTTCTCCCTGAGTTCAATTTCCAGCAACCACATGGTGGCTCACAACCATCTGTAATGGGATCTAATGCCTGCTTCTGGCATGTAGAAATACATGAAGACAGCACTCATACCTTAAAAAAGTTGACTTATCTAAATGAAAAAATGAAAAATGAAAAATTATCTTCAGATATAATAATAACTTTATTCCTTCTCAATATTCAAGTAGCATATAGAATTTTTCTACCTACTATATAGGCAATATAATTATTTTCCAACTATAAAACCATAAAATATTACAAATATTCTCTTAACATGCCAACAGACATACTTTTGCTTTTGACTGTGTCAATTCAAAGTGGATAGATTCTATTTTAGTCATTAAAGAATGATTCTGTGTGACCAAACAAGCATTCTGTTGCCTAAGTTTATTAAGTTTATCTCGAAGCCTTTTAATCTCTTGATCCATAGAAGCAGATGAAAAAGACATCTGAAAATAAAGAAAAGAACAATGTACATTAAATTATTTGATGTTTATATATAATTATTGCCATTAAAATTATTGAACAGCTCAGGAAAATGAGCATTAGTGAGTATTAGTAAGTATTGATAAAAGTGAGACAACATTCTTTTCAACTTGTAGTAATACAAATTAAGTATAAACGGCAAAAGAGTGTTACACTTTATTAAACTGGTGTATTATTTGGTTAGTCAACAGTATCACTCTTGAGTATAAATATGATAGAAATCTTTGTATTTCTGCACCTCAAGAAATTTACAGCTAACCTGTGTATAAGAGGATGTGAAAGGAATACATACAACAATGAAACAAAATATTCTTTAACTTATGTTATTAAATATATCTTATAATACACTTTGTTATTTTCAAATTTTTGAGAAACGTATTATCTACAGACTACAAGGTCAAGCTACATAAAAGAAAAGGCATACAAAAACTCACTGTGCCATCTTTAGTAGCTGTTTTAAACATTCACTTTTTTGAGAAAGGTTCTCTAATGAAGGCTGACCTCAAACTCCTTACATAAGCAAGGATGACTGTGAACTTCTAATCCTCCTGCCTCTACCTCCCCAGTGTTAGGGTTATTGGACAAAGTCATCATGCCCAATATATGAGATGCTCAAAATCAAACCCAAGGCCCATGGTTACTAAGCACCTCTCTACCAACTGAGTTATATCCTAAGCCTTTTTGTTTTTGATACAAGGTTTCAGGCCTCACTGACCTGGAACTCACAGAATTCTCCTACCTCAGTCTTCCAAGTGCTAGGATTATAGACATGAGTCACGGCCATGCCAAGCTTTTTACTGTAACTTTATAATTTAGTTTTCTAGTGATTCCAGATGTATATAAATAATTACTCACGGGCTGGAGAGATGGCTCAGAAGTTAAGAGCACTGACTGCTCTTCCAGAGGTCCTGAGTTCAGTTTCCAGCAACCACATGGTGGCTCACAACCATCCATTATGAGATCTGGTGCCCTCTTCTGGTGTGCAGATATACATGGAAGCAGAATGTTGTATACATAATAAATAAATAAATAAATAAATAAATAAATAAACAAATTACTCACTTGTCTTTTATTTTTATACAAAAACTAACATATTTTATATTTTCCTATTTAAATAATATAAACTGGTAATTTCTCCATAATACATTGAAAAAATTCATAGTTTTCCCCTTAACTATGGAGTTTTCATTGCATGAAAAGTTAGGATATAAAAGGAACAATTATGGAGCAGGGGAGATGGCTGAGCAATTAAAAACACTGGTTGCTCTTCTCAAGGACCTGGGTTCAATTCCTAGAATCCACACAGAAGTTCACAACTAGAAGTTATCATCTATAATCTGGTTTCAAGGGATACAACACCCACTTCTTACTCCATGACATAATTGTTGGCAAAACACTCATATACATATAATATTTAAAAAGAACAATTATATTCCAATCTCAAACACTGTAGCAAAAGACTACAGAAAACATGAATAAGGCATGTAAAGAAAAACTATTTTAAATAGTCAGGTATAAAAATAATAACCTTATCTCTTGGCTTCTTTTGAAAATCAGTACTACCAGATGTTTTACAAACTTTCTTATAAGGTGGGTAATTTAAATGTCCCAGGCGGCTAGGTTGAATAAGCTCTTCCAAAATAAGCCTTTCAGACCTTGAAGGATTGCAGACAGAATCGGAATTTTCACTTGGACTAACACTACAGAGAAAAGAAAAACTCCATTTCAGTCTGACATAGTTTGTTGTTTTTTTTTTTTACTACAAATTTCCACATAAAATAATCAGAAATGAGATCTATAGCTATGAACATAACACTGTGTTTCCAGTATACTTTCCATAGATCATGATTAGTTTATATCAGCAATCTTGTATTTCCTGAATCTCTTTACTTAGGAGTAAAAAAAAAAAAAAAAAAAAAAGGCAGCTACAATAATGAAAGATTAATAAAGATTCCTGATATATTAAAGAGTTTTTTGTGAGGAAGGGGTTAGTTTCTCAAAACAGGATTTCTCTGTGTATCTCTGGCTATCCTGGAACTCACTCTGAAGACCAGGCTGGCCTCGAACTCAGAACACCTTCTGCCTCCCAAGTTCTGGAAGTAAAGGTGTTCACCACCAGTGCCCAGCAAGATGTCTTCTTACTATGTAAATGTTTGTTAATATTTCCATTTCACAATCTGAATTGTATTAAAAAGTATACAAAGTTATATCTTAGTCCAGAGGCATATTAAACATAACTTATAAGATCTAGTCATTTTATATTTATAAATTAATATTTAATTTATACATGTGATGTTTTTTTTCTTGCCTGGATAACTCTTCCCCCAAATTCTGCAAACTCCATTCTGTTATTTTCAGTTCATGTCTTAATGAAGCAACATTTTCAAGCAAACTTTCTTCATCATTGTCGTCTTTATTATAGTAGTGTGTATACTCCATTTCCTTAACAAAGAAACAAAGAAATTTCATGTATTATGCCTGAAGATTTTGTGATATCAGTCAAAATTTTGTGTATAAGTCACAGCAGTAAAATTTAAGAAGAGAAGAAACTGTGAAAGTGCTTGGTATACTTTTCTAATTAACTTAAATATGAGGAGTTACAATTTAATATTCACCTTACAAGCCCTGGGTATCTGATAAAATGTTACCACTACAATCTTCCATATTGTCTTAAAAGGTGGTATTACAGGGTATTTATCTCTTTCCATTCACAGTGGCAGTAAAATTTAAATATACTCATACTCACAAGTCAAAATCACAGATCAAAATGACATTTTGAGGCTGGATATAATTACCATTCCTCTAAACCTTGCAAGGCAGAGGCAAGTGAGTTCAAGGCCAGCCTGATCTACATATTAAGACATTCTCTCAAAAAAATAAAAAAAAATAAAAAATAAAAAGACATTTACAATTCAACTCATGGAACTATGGGTTGGGGGGGTGAACCTTAGCTTGCATCAACTGTGAGCCAGTCGCTCTAGGGTTAACTAACTAAAATAGAAAAATCATGATGCAGCTGTTTCGATAGCTCAGAATTTAAGGGTATTGATTGCTCTTTCCAGGGCTTTTTACTGCTATTGTCAGCACCCACATGGCAGCTCACACCAGTCTGTAACTCCAGTTTCAGAGGATCCCAAACACCCCCACACACAGAGTAAAACTAGTATTTTTAAAATCACAGCAAAGGATATTTTACTATTTTAATTATTAAAATGAAACTAACAGTGTTAGAATTTCTAGTCCTGCTATAGATCTTTCTGCAGAGTCTCCCAATTCTGCCTCTCCTTCATATTTCATTTCATCTTTTTCATTGTAGTGTCTCTTTCATTGCCCTTCTTAATATCTGGGCTACAAATGTAATTCCCATGTATTATGTACAAGAGAGTAATGTAGGGCTGGAGAGATGGCTCAGGGGTTAACAGCACTGTTTGCTCTTCAAGAGGACCCAGGTTCAATTCCCAGCACCCACATGGCAGCTCACAACTGTCTGTGACCCCTCTTCCAGGGGATGTGACTCCCCACACAGACACACTTGCAGGCAAAACACCAGTGTATATAAAATAAGCTATTTTTGAAGAGAGAGAGTAATGTAAAAAATAATAATGTATTTTGGAAAACTCATTATTTTGAATGGATAAATGAATAAGGTGTCTTCTCTCTCACCCATTCAGGTAAAATAGTTTAGTACATTGATTGCCTACACGACAGTTCGCAGGAGTGGGGTGGATTAATAAACCCTCTCACCTTATTGGAAAAAGCTGGACTGAAATTAAAGGAGATGTTTTGTAGATAAAATGTTTTCTACCCTCTTTCTCGTTTTGTCTTCACAAATGTGCTTCTGCTTAAGTTCGAACACTTTCCCAGTCAGTCAGTGACTCGGGTCTCCATTCTGCTGCGCATCTATTCAACATCTCGAGCTTCATATAGGATAATGATGGAAAAAAAGAAGAAGAAGAAGAAAATTTAGACTAAAAAAAAAAAAAAAACTGCTCAAAACCATATTGTTGGGAGCCAAATCTCAGGGCTGGGCATGAGATCCTAGGCCATGATTGGCAGGCCACATAGTTAACCTTTACATAGCAGCTCCTTAGAACCTCAGCTCAAGAAAAGAAACAACCTGACCTAGTCCTCCACCCACAGGCTCAGTCACCTAGGCAACCCTTCCTGGGCCTCTTACTCATGAACTCTTTACCCAGCCAAACATCCTCTTTGTGGCTTCCTAATATCCTGCCTACACTAACACCTGGTGGACAACCCATTCTGCCCCTCCCCATTTCCTGACTATATAAGCTAGCCTGAGAAAAAAGTAAAGTTTGCCACTTGATCAGAATCCTGTCTTGTGGTCGTTCTTTCTGCGTCTCTTGTCCCCATTCCCTATCCCTGACTCTCTTGCTCCAGGTTGCTCCAGGTTGACGTCCTGCAGGTCGGGACACCATGTTCAACAATTTCTGCATTTTCATGCAGGAATTTTCTAACCTTTCTGAAAGCAGCAATGAATTATACATCTAGTATTAAAACATCCCCATTTTCCTGAGGGCCATTCACTAGTCGTATGTACGTCGAAAGGCTCACCTTACCTAGGACCCTGACAACCAGATCTTCAAGCCTACTGAAAAATAAATAAATAAATAAAAATGCGTTCCAGCTGAACACCCAACCTCACACTCATCAAGAGACGGCCCCGAGTGGGACAGGTGGGAAAGAGTACATGCTTTTTACACCGTGTTTTATCTCAAGAACGCTCAACCTGCTATAAGAGGCGCTCCATCTGCCCGGAGGGAGTGGAGCCTTTGGCATCCTCCGCTCCCATTTTGCCTCAGAGCAGCATCCCGGGCCCGGTGAGCGTCGACTCTCCCAAGAGAAGGAAAAAAGCCCGTTTCCAATCAGCAGGCGTCTGCTCACCACCCAGGTCGCAGCTGGAGTCGGCGACCACAGACGGCGGCGCACCGTGCGGCTCCACTGCGCTCGGAAGCCTGGGACACTCGAGCAGGCCGCGACATGGAAGCCTCTAACACAGGAGGAGGAGAACCAGCGAACCTCAGCGGCAAGGAGTTCGAACCGCCGCGGGAGCCGTTGGGACGCGCCTCCGGTGCCACAAGCCCCGCCCCCACGCAGGCTCCGCAAACGACGCCGGAGCGCAGTGCGTGCCGGGAAATGAGGCTGGAGGTACGGATGGGCCTCACGCCGGGCTCGTATTGGACTACATTTCCCGTGACGACCGCAGCCAGGGCTCATTGGTGTGTGTCTGTGTGAGGGAAGAAGTCAAAACCTAGAAGTCCGGGTTCATATTGGACTACATTTCCCATGATGACCGCCGCCAAAGCTCATTGGTGTGTGTGTGTGAGGGAAGAAGCCAAAATCTCCAAGTCTGGTGTGAAGCGAGGGAGGATCCGAAACCCAGGGCGGGTGCATAAAGGGAACGACAGAAAGGCCCGCCCTCGCCCAGCCCCGTGGAGGACAGCACTTCCCCTTCGAAGGAGCAGGGATGGGGGGCCGGAGTGTCTGGCTGCCGTTCCCGGTGCTCTTCCTGGCCGCTCTGCCCCCGGCGCTGTTGCGGGGGGCGGCCGGCTTCAGACCCTCTTTGGACAGCGACTTCACCTTCACGCTCCCGGCCGGCCAGAAGGAATGCTTCTACCAGCCCATGCCCCTGAAGGCCTCGTTGGAGATCGAGTACCAAGTAAGTCCCGGAGCGAGCGGGCCTTCCTTGGGCTTCTCACGGCCTGGGAAGACTTCCGGACCCGGGGAGGGTCTCCTGGGAAGCTGGCCGGCTCAGCTTGCGTAGGCGCACGAAGCCAGGCTCACAAGTTTGGCCAGTCCTAAAATTGACACTGAGCCCGTCTCTCTTCCCTTTTCTCCGGTCGGAAAGAGGCCAGCACTGGTGACGTTGGTCTTTGTTTCTTAAGTCGCCCACAGCTGTCCTAGCTAGTGTACACTGAGATTTTGAGACTTCACAGTACGGGGCTGACACACGTTTATTGTTGTTGTTGTTGGACGAAATGATGACACTTGTTTGAATCACCCTTACCACTTTAACTAAATTCCAATATTATAAAATCGTCAAGATGTTTGCTTCTGTTAAGGAACTTTGAATTGTGACCATGTGAATACCTCTAAGTCACATTCTTGAAATGTGTTGTAAGGAGATGTTGTGGGAGTTAGTGGTCCATTTCCGTCCCGGTTGTGTATCCATTACTTTCAAACCCAATAGGATAATAGTATATTAAAACTTTGAACTTTGTCAGCATTCTTCCCATGTAGTTGTTTTCTTTTTTTTAATTATAATACTGTTGGCCATTCGCTTGGGCTTCTTATTGGCTATCTCTGTCTTACTTAACCCATTTCTGTTAATCTATATATTTCCACGTGGTCTCTTCTTACCAGAGAAAGAGTCCAGGACCTGTTACTCCTCTCGTGAAGACTGAGACTGATTCGGCCTACGTTTCCCAGAATCCTCCTCTTCTCCTAGTCTTATCGATCTCGTTGCCCTATTTTATTCACCAACCAATAAGATAAACACATGTAGAAGGACAACCCCATCATCTCCTCTTTGCTGTCTAAATAAAAAGAAAGGTTTTAACATAGTAAAATTATATATAACAAAAACAGTTATCAAGTAAGAACTATAGTTACAATATTTAGTTCATTAACATTTAGCAAGATTTAAAGAAAATATATCTTTGTGAGTCTAAAGTCTTATATGTAATTTATCTTTTATCATAACTAAGGAAAACTTAGTGTTTTCTTAATGTTATCTGTGTTCAACTCCATCAAAGACCACAGAAGGATATTATACAAACCCTAGAATTGACAGAGACATCTCACTACCTGGACAGTCACCTGAAGCTCCTCTGTAATGTTGGGGCATCCATCTTTGGCCCATAGGCCACAGCATGTCTGACAAACTTCTCATCAAAGCAGGAAATTTCAAACTGTCCACCTGGCAGTTTGTCAGTCATTTTTCTGTGTCCTGCAGAATGTCTGGCAGACTCTTCCATGATGCAGGAACTCTGCAGCACTGTCCCATCTTGTTTCAGCAATCACTCTCCTGCAGGTCCTTCATATCCAGTTCATAACAGCATACAGTCAAGCAATCCAGACAAGAGCAGTTTCTTGCCCAAATGGCTAATCTTGTCATATTGAAAGCAAACTCCCATAGTGAGTTTCTTTGATGCCCAATCTTCCTCTCTGAAGTAATTGGTGTGCCAGAAGCAGTTGTGTCTCACGGTCATGAAAACCCTAAACCATTTTAAATGCCATATTATGTAGGTCTTTGAAAGGTATGAAGAATGCCTATCCATTTTAAATATATCTCTATATATCTAGAAAACCTAACTAACCTAACTATAGGAAACTATAATATAGGTAACTATCTATAATCTGTACTTAATTATATATTACATTTTTAATGAGCTATACAAACAATACCTAAACAAGAGGAGAAATATACATATAACAAAATTGGCCTTAAATTTGTATCAATAAATGAAAATCCATTCCAATACAAAGTATTCACTTCTATATCATAATCTTTTTTTTCCTGTAGAAAGAGATTGGTTGTGATCCTTAACCATTTATAACCAGCCCCATTTAAATGAAAACAAACATTTACAAACAATATTTGGGATATTGGTCATCGTCATTCTCTCCAAACTACTTCCTGCTGTTAGGGATCGTTGAAATACCATGGGGATCCTTAGAAAACACAGAAACCTGGCCAAGTCCTTGTTGTAGTAGTCTGCAAGGTTGAATCATTTCATTTTAGATGCTGGATCACCTGGGACACTGCTTGGGGGTGGGGTTGGGGGGGGTCTTGCTTCATCAAACCATATTAGTCTGGAAGGAATCCACAGCTTTTCACTTACTGTGGAAACAAAAGAGAAACTCTTTTCCCAGGTAACCCATCCTTATACTTAAATTTAGAAGTCAAAGCATTTTCAAAATATGTTGGATTAACCCAGCAACATTTATAATCAAATATATTTTAGTAGCTATAGCTCTTTCCTCAGCAATCAAAAAATTTAAAGACACCACTATAACATACAGTATCCAGACTCTCTGTGTATTTTCCATCTTTAGGTAGCTTTTTTAAAAACTATTTCTTTTACTTTTCTTTTTTCATTTTTCTGAGACAGGGTTTCTCTGTATACTTTTGCCTGTCCTGGAATTTACTCTGCACAATAGGCTGGCCTTGAAATCACAGAGATCTGCTTGCCTCTGCCTCTCTAGAGCTCGTGGTCAGCATCCCCTGTGCCAGCCCCCATGCGGGTATGGTCAGCATTTCCCCCTATAGTCCTCCCCAGGATTCCCCAGTACTGGCATTGCAGCATGAGCCACCACACCCTACTTCAACAGGTAATTTCAATAAAGTAAGATTACATAGTCATTTCTTGGTTTTCAGAGAATAGGGCTGTTGAAGAAAATAAAATTAAATCTGAAAATGAGATGATAATGCAAGTAATGAGGACAATTTCCGAAAAGGGAAAAACTGATTTTAGGATGTATAGTTTGAGTGTTCAGAGGGGTACTGTAAGTATTAAGTCTTTATTTTGAACACTGCAAAGTCTGAGGGTAGAAATAGCAAAATAGGAAATAGACACACAGCTAGGCAACAGAGAAGGAGCCATAACGTGCTTCATAATAGCTTTTCCCTTTGCAATGACACATAAGGTTTTTTATTTCTTTTTGGTTTTGAGAGACCAGGTTTCACTGTGTAACACCCTTGGCTGTCCTTAACCTAGATCTGTAAACTAGCCTGGCCTCAAACTCACAGTAATCCACCTGCCTCTGCATCCCAAGTGCTAGAATTAAAGGCGTGAGTCATGATAGCCAGCTCACAAATAACACAGATTTACTAACTGTAAAACCATGGCCTTAGCATAGGCTTGTCCCACTGCTTATACCTTAAATTAGCCCATTTATACTAATCTACATCTACATCTGCCACATGGTGTTATCTCATCTCCATCCACCCATCGGCCTTTCTTCTTCCCAGGGGTCTTTCTCTGCCTGGAAGTCCCTCCTACCTCTCTTGCCTAGCTACTGGGCATTCAGCTTTTTTATTACACCAATCCCAACAATCCCACAACACACCACCACTGCCTGGCAGACACCTAAGATTTAAGCAGATTGCTGGATGGAGTGTGAAAAGCAGATTTAAAGGAAGCAAAATGAGATGCAGGGAAACCAATTATGGAGTTAGTGAAAGAAATCAGATGGGAAAATATTTTTTATTAGTAAGAAATGCCCTTGAATGCCAGGAATGGTGCCATACACCGGTAATTCTAAATGCTCAGGAGGCTAGGGAGAAGGGTGTCGAGTTCAAAGCCAGCCTGGGCTATGTAATGAGACCCTGTCTCAGAAAAAGTTGGAGCACAACTTACACATCTTTTAAAGGTAGGACATGGTGGTATAAGCCTTTAGTCCCAGAACTCCAAGGGAGGCAGAGGCAGGCCAAGCCTGATTTACATAGTGTTCCAAGACAGCCAAGGCAACATAAAGAGACCTTGTGCCAGATGGATGGATGGATGGATGGATGGATGGATGGAATCTTTTAAAAGCCTTTATGTCACATGGTTTACTTTATAGAAGTTTCTATTTTCAGAGTTTGTAATATGTATTTTTTTTCTTCTATAGGTTTTAGATGGAGCAGAATTAGATATTGATTTCCATCTTGCCTCACCAGAGGGCAGAACCTTAGTTTTTGAGCAAAGAAAAACAGATGGTGTTCACACGTAAGTTGATTATTTGTTTGAGACACAATATATTTACATGTATCCCTAGCTGGCTTGGAACCTTTTACCTTAGCCTCCTGAGTGCTGGAATTATAGATGTATGCCACCATGCCCAAGTAATGTCTATTGAGTTCTTTTGGCTGAATCTCATAAAAGGTGGAGAAAGTCAGTACATTGGTACACTTACTACTATTTATCAATATTATATAACTATATCATTTTTTTTAAAAAAAAACATACAGTTTTTGATAGTGGGCCATTCCAGTGGAAATGTCTTCTACTTACCCTACTCTTTCATTTTTAGCTGTTTCTTTTGAAACTAGGTTCTCTGTTACCCAGGCTGACCTCAATTTCAGGGAATCGGGATCCTATACCTCAGTCTCCCCAGTGGCTGTGATCATAGGCATCCATCACTAAGGGCACCACTCCTAGCTGACGTTTTCCTTTGCTTTGGTTAATCTACTGTAACATTTTATGTCTGCCTTTTTGGCTGAAAAATGTTCTTTTGTTTTTGTTTTTGTTTTGAGACAGGAGTTCAAGCATGTAACTAACTGGACTAGAACTCAGATCTGCTTGCTTTGCCTCTTATTTATTTATTTATTTTAGATAGCGTTTGTGGTTTTTACCCTTTTTTTTAAAGATTTATTTATTATGTATACAACATTCTGCTTCCATGTATTTCTGCACACCAGATCTCATAATGGATGGTTGTGAGCCACCATGTGGTTGCTGGGAATTGAACTCAGGACCTCTGGAAGAGCAGTCAGTGCTCTTAACCTCTGAGCCATCTCTCCAGCCCCCTGAATGCTAGGATTAAAGGTATTTAATCCTAACATCATGTTTTTCTTTTTTTCTTTATCTCTCTCTCTCTCTTTTTTTTTCTTAGTTTTGAGACAGGATTTCTCTGTGTAGCCTGGACTATCCTGGAATTCACTCTGTAGACCAGGCTGGCCTCAAACTCACAGAGATCATCCTGCCTCTGCCTCCCAAGGGCTGGGATTAAAGGCATTAGCTACCACTGCCCAGATATTTTTTTTTTTTAATTTTGTGTGTATGATTGTTTTGCTTGCATGCATGTATGTGGTCCACATATGTAACAGGTACCTGAGGAAGCCAGAACTCTATCAGATCCCCAGAAGTGGCTCCCAGCACCCAAATGGTGCCTCACAGCTCTCACAACTCCATTCCCAAGGGATTTAGGCATCCTCTTCTGACCTCCATAGACACCAAACACACACATGGTATACATATGTACACAAAGGCAAAACACTCATACACATAAAATATTAGCTACTTAGTTGTTCAGATATTAATGAATTTTTCAGCATTTAATATGATTAATGAAGGGTTGAATAACTTCTCAAATAATAAAATATAATCTAGTTTTATTTAATTCTTCAGAAAAATACGAAGGATTAAACATAAATATGTATAAAGCTTGCATACGAAGGATTAAACATAAATATGTATAAAGCTTGCCTTGGTGGCTGTGCCTTTAATCCCAGCACTCAGGAGACAGAGGCAAGCAGAGCTCTTTGAGTTTGAGACTGGCCTAGTCTACAGAGTGAGTTTCAGGACATCTAGGGCTACACAAACAAACCCTGTCTCAGCTCCCCTCCCCCAAGAAAAAGATCAGGCAATCAGCCAGGTCTCTAAAAAAAGCTATCTATTGGCCACTAATTTTAGTGTCATTCTTGCATACTACTTCTGTATTGCCTGTGAATTCCTGCTGCTTTTGAGATACTAGGAAAGCCTATTGACAATAATAAAACACTCAGGAAAGGTTTAACTTTGAAGGATATATGTGTATATATATATATACACATATACACACATAGATACACACATAGATACATACAGCCCTTTTTGGAGCATTATCATACCCCTTTGGAATAGGTCTATCCAACCTTTTGACTCTACAATAATGTCTCCAGATTTTACACTCAAGAACTACATAACCAAGTTACAAAAAGAAATTATAAAAGGAACCAATCTTGTTAGCAAGTTTACTGTTTTGCATTGAGCTGCATTCATAGCCATCCTCTGACACATTAGGACACGCAGCCTGTGAGCCATAGGTTAGACATGTGATGAATTGGTTTCACAATTGTTGTACATATGATGATATACATTGAGTATGATGGAAAGTTTTTCTTGGGAAATAATCCTTTGTCTCTTTTTAAAATTGTTCCTCATTCTGTTCTCCAATATTTGCTCTGGCTGTGACAAAATATCTGAGAAAGTCAACTTAAAAAAAAAGTTTTGTGTTGGAGTTTCTATTGTTGTGAAGCAACACCATGACCACAGCAGCTCTTATGAAGGAAAACATTTAATTGGGTGGCTGGCTTACAGTTCAGAGGTTTAGTGCACTGTCATCATGGCAGAGAGCATTGCAGTGTGCAGGCACACATGGTGCTGGAGGGGTTGAGAGTTCTACATCTAGATAGAATTGACAGACAGCAGAAGAGACACTGGGCCTGGCTTGAACATTTGAAACCGCAAAGCCCACCCCCAGTCACATACTTCTTCCAACAAGGCTATACCTACTCTAACAAGGGCACATTTGAGGACAGCTGTAGGAATTTAGCAGAGTCACTGTTCCCAGGGTAGATATTAGAAAGAACAGAAAGAACAGCTTTTTTTTTTTTCCTTGTGGAAAACAGTAATTGTTTCCCATTATTTGTAGAATTGTTTTACTGAAGGGGCATTGCCATCATCCCATGACTTTGACAGTTTCAATCCATGGAGTGGACAGTAGTTTCACTGCACCCTCACTCACAGTAATGACTAGAAAAAGGCACGACAGTGAAACCTGAACATTATACACGAATAGTGCTGGTCAAAGGTTCAGTCACGGAGCTGCATCCCCTCAGCAGCTGTAGGCTTTGTTTATTTGTTTGTTGGAGACAGGGTCTCTATGTGTCCTTGGCTGTCCTGGAGCTGTGTGTAGGCCATGCTGGTCAAAATTGCCCATCTCTGCCTTCCAGGTTTAAAGGTGGGCACCACCATACCCAACTGTTTTAGGCACTTTTAAATTGCAGTAAATTCTTAGCATCCTTTGATAAATGACTCTTGCCCCAAAATTAACAGGTGCCAAGTAGATCTGAGTTTCACTGAAGATCATGCCTCTGCCAAGCATAATTATATAATATTGAATGTCAATCAAAAGAAATACAGTCAAGATATGCTGAGATATAAGGAAGTACAAGTTAATGTCCTCTAGTTCAATAAAGATTCATTAAAGATATCAGAGGGGGACTGGAGAGATGGCTCAAAGGTTAAGAGCAGTGACTGCTCTTCCTTCCAGAGGCCCTGCGTTCAATTCCCAGCAACCACATGGTGGCTTACAACCATCTATAATGAGATCTAGTGCCCTCTTCTGGCTAGCATGCAGGCAGAACACTGTATACATAATACCTTTTTTTTTTTCATTAATTTATCTTTACATCTCCCAGATATCTTTTTTTTTTTTAATCTAATGCTGTTTAACAAAAAGAGCAACTCTGACTCCCATCCCCACTTAGACCCTCCAATACCAACCGAAGCCTCTCTTGGGAAATTGAAAATTGAGTGGCAGGCAGTGTAAATGCATCCAGAAAGATTCATCTAAGTGAAAATCTTTCTTACACATCTAAGCCCTTATTAGAATTTTCACTAAAGAAAATTACCTTTTGTATGGAGCAGGATCCATTCAGGTAATACACATACTAGGTTCATTGCTATTTATAATTTCTCTCTGGCTCAATAAAAAGAACTATAAAGAAAAATTTTACCTGAATTTAGAATTCTCACAGAATATATTTATTTAACCCAGTAGATCTACCAGTGTCTCGTGTTGATTTTAGATGAGTGTTTGAAAGTGTTATTCCAGTCTCTTGTGGGATAATTAAACAAAGATTAGTTACTCTATGAATCGACTATAAAAATGTAGTTTTGCCATTCTTAAAAAGAAAATGGTGTTTGTTTTGTTAAGGGGCAACTGTAGAGATGGCTCAGCCCTTAAAGGCTAGGCTCACAACCAAAAATATAAGGAGCAACTGTAATAAATATCATTACCATGTAGAGTGGTTTTCTTTGTAGGGCTTCTTTCCACTAAACAGCAGGGGGCACAGAAATGGTTAGATAATGACTCCACAGCCCCAAGACTTTAATCCCTGCACAAGGGAGGTAGAGGCAGGCAGAGCTCTGTGAGTTTGAGCCTGGTATACAAAGAGAGTTCCAGGACAGGCTCCAAAGCTACACAGAGAAACTCTGTCTGGAATAACAAAACAAAAAGAAAGGCGGGAGGGAGGGAAGCAAACAAGCAAGCAAGCAAGCAACCACTCCACTAAATAAACTCTGGCCAAATCAAGAATTGTGAAGGTAGTAAGAATTTTTTTTGGGGGGGGGTAGGGCATACACTTTAATCTCAGTACTGAGGAGGCAGAAGCAGGAGGATCTCTGTAAGTTCAAGGCCAGCCTGGTCTACATAGCCAAGTTCTAAGCCTGCCAAGGCTACATAGTAATACTGTCTCAAAGCATTTAATTTTTTGAGACAGAGTCTCACATTGTATCATAGACTGGCCTCAAAGTCACAGCGACCCTCCTGCCTCAGTCTCCTGAATTCTGGGGTTATAGACAAGAACCACAGTGGCCAGCAAGACCAAGAACTTAAAAGTTCAGTTTAGATGTGAATGGCATTTATTCAATACAGGTCATCTCACAGAGAGTAGAGTTCCAGTTATTGGCTACAGACCTCATCTCTTATCCTTGTAAACTATATTTTAAGAATACATTTAATATGTCAGAAACCTGACAGAAAACCCTTTCTACAATTACTGATTAAAAAAAAAAAAATGTTGCTCCAGGAGTTGGTGGGGCACAACTTTAATCCCAGCACTCAAGAGGCAGAGGCAGGCGGATCTCTGTAAGTTTGAGACCAGCCTGGTCTACAAAGTGAGTTCCAGGACAGCCTCCAAAGCCATACAGGGAAATCCTGTCTCGAAAACACAAACAAAATATTGTGTATATGTGACCTGTCAAGATCAGAAAAAGATGTCAGATCCCTTGAAACTTAAGGGTTGGGTGTAAGCCACAGGTGTGGTTCTGAGCCACCTATCTCTCCAGCTCCAACGATCACTGCTTTTGAAAACTAATTTTGATTAATCTCTATTGAAGGGGAGCTTGTTTGTTATATTGACATATGAATAGAATTCAGTATAAAATTGCTTTAAATTGTAAATATTAAAGCTTATTATGATTTACCATGTATTTCAACTTTGAATCCCATTCTTTTCCTCCACGAAAAAGAACTTTAGATCAAGCAAGCAGGGAATTGGTGGCACACACCTTTATTCCCAGGACTAGGGAGGCAGAGGCACAGGGATCTCTGAGTTCAGGCTAGCCTGGTCTATAAAGGGTATGCCAGGACTGTCTCCAAAAAAAAAAAAAAAAAAAAAAAAAAAAGTAATTTAACATAATTGACCAAGTAAATTTCAAGTATGTATAATTTGCAAGTATTTGAATATATGGTTCATTGTCCAGGTTGGAAGTACAGAATACTAAAGTGTGCCCTTGTTTTAATGTAGTATAGAAACTGAAGTTGGAGACTACATGTTCTGCTTTGATAATACATTCAGCACAATTTCTGAGAAGGTAATTTTTTTTGAATTGATCCTGGATAACATGGGAGAAGAGGCTCAAGAACAAGAAGACTGGAAAAAATATATTACTGGCACAGATGTGCTAGAGATGAAACTGGAGGACATCTTGGTGAGTATGACCTTTTCATAAATATTGACAGTTCAGCAGCCAGAGATTTTTATTGTATGACAGGGAGTGAACTAAGCATTCATAACTGTATTTGCCAAGAACTGTTTCTGCCATATTTTTTACATCATTTCGATCTCAATTTTAGCATATGTTTATCGTTTTATTAGTTTTATAAATCACTTACCTCAAATGAATGCTTCTACAACAATACTTTTGTAGAAACTGTGCAATTTAAAAATGAAAAACAAACTTATTTTCTCATAGTTTCAGAGGTCACAAATCTGAAGTGAATTTCACATGTCTAAAGTCTTACAAGTGCTTTTGAAAGCTCTGGGACTCTTTTCAGTGCAAGGTTTGCTGGCATTTCATAGCTTATGCCTCTTATATCACTCCAGACATCTGTTAAAATGTGTGTTGGACCTCCCTAGAAGACATAACAAACATTCAACCAGTAAAATATTATAGACACACAATGCATTAGGTAAAAATTGACTAATAACTAAAAATATAATCAGTTGATCTCTTAAAAACTTCAATTTAAAATATGTCTTGGTGTGGCCCACGCCTTTAATCCCAGCACTCAGGAGGCAGAGGTGGGCGGATCTCTGAGTTCGAGGCCAGCCTGGTCTCCAGAGCGAGTGCCAGGATAGGCTCTAAAGCTACACAGAGAAACCCTGTTTCGAAAAAACCAAAAAAAAAAAAAAAAAAAAAAAAAAAAAAAAAAAAGCTTATGGTTGTCAGAACCATGTGAGAGATAATACATATAAAAGTAAGTCCTAGTGCATACTACTCAAATACTTTGATCTTGTCATGGTATCTTTATTCCTGTTAAATTTATCATTACTATTTTAAAGCCTCATGGAGGATCTCCAAGTGATGTCATACCTGCCCTTTAATTGAATTGTATTCTTATATATTTTGATTTTAAAAACTAGCATGAATCATATTACTAAAGGAACTTGTTCTTAGTATTTTTAATAGTAAAATTATATTTATCTCCAGGAATCCATCAACAGCATCAAGTCCAGACTAAGCAAAAGTGGCCACATACAAACGCTGCTTAGAGCATTTGAAGCTCGTGATCGAAACATACAAGAAAGCAACTTTGACAGAGTCAACTTCTGGTCCGTGGTTAATTTGATGGTCATGGTGGTTGTGTCAGCTATTCAGGTCTATATGCTGAAAAGTTTATTTGAAGATAAGAGGAAAAGTAGAACTTAAAACTCCAACAAGATTACTTAACATTGAAATAAACAAGAAGCAGCACATTCTAATACACTGTTACAATCAAGGTCATTAACAGTCTTTTCCATAACATTTTCAGAAAATAAGTGTAAGATATGTAAAATTTAATATAAAAGGAAAATCCTCATTTTATGTCCAGATAACTTTATTGACCCAGTTATAAACTTAAGTGTATAACTAAATATCATATAAAATTTAGACTTAGTTGAATGAAGCCATATTAGCTATTTTTCTATGCTCAAAAATATTTCCCAAATATCATATGAATTACATGAATGAACGTATTCATAAACACACCACCACTTTGCTTTCACCCAGAGCTTTCTCTGTAAATGTGGCAGGTACAAACTTAGGTTACAAGTCATTTGAGAATTATGTAATTGTGAACGAAATAGATCAGTTTTTTCTATTAGAACTAAATAGATCATCTCTCCAAAAAAGTAACTAGAGGTAAGTATACCACTGAAATTATATTTTTTAAGATCTTTTTTTTTAAAAAAACAAAAAAACAGGGTTTCTCTATGTAGCCCTGGCTATCCTCTGTAGACCAGGCCTGTTTCAAACTCACAGATCCTCTTCTGCCTCTGCCTCCCAAGTGCTGAGAATAAAGACATGTACCCCCACTGCCCAGCTATTTTTAAGATTTTTATAACCAAATCCAAAAGTACTAGTTTTTATATACTTAGTCTACATTTCCAAAAGCTGACATTTTTAATAATTAAAACTGGAAAGGCATTCTTTCCTCATAAAAATTAGGCAATGTCTTTTTCTTTGAAATACCATTACAAAGGTTTTCTTATGTGAAGATAGATAAAGGGTAGTTAATGTTTATGAATAGGATGCATTCTGTCTAGACATTAGCTAAGATTAACTTTGAGATAAGATGAATGTATTTTTATATTACCCATCAAAATCTATTGGGTTTTCTTTTTTGTTGTTTCCAACAGGGTTTTTCTGTGTAGCCTTGGCTGTCCTGGAAGTCACTTTATAGACCAGGCCGGCCTCAAACTCAGAGATCCACCTACCTCTGCCTCCCCCATGCTGGGATTAAAGGCCTGTGCTATCACCACCCGGCCAATAGCAATTGGTTTTGATATTTGTTACCATCAGAGCCATGAGAAAAAAACCAAAATAAACTTGAGAACACCAGATACCAAAAGTTCACCAAAATAAAACCATGATATCTGGAATCCAATTCTAATTGGAAAACAGAATAATCTGAAGTGCACTGGAAGAAATTGTATTTCTCATAGTTTTTATTTTTCTAGTTACTGTTTTGAATTATAAATGTTTGGGTAGATTTTTACAAAATGTACATCCTACCATAAGATTGAGCACTGGGTATACATATTTATTATAGTTTTTATTATAACTTTCACAAAATTACCTATGATCACTTACTGACTTTGAAGGATTAAAACAATCCCAGATTATAAACACCCAAGATGGATATAAAAGCCAATACACAAAAAAATGCTGTCTTTCTAATTTATTATTCAAGTATTAGTAATTTTAACCTCATGAAACAGAACTTAAGTTAGGCCCATCTATAGTTATGATAAATGTATTGTCAATTAGAAATAATCCAGTCAAATCTGGGTATTGAACCCATATATATATATATATATATATATATATATATATATATATGTATATGTATATGTATATGTATATGTATATGTATATGTATATAATTATATATAGCCCATATATGTATATTGCCATAATTCTTACTGAGCAATAATGATCTTGCACTACCATCCTGCAAATGCATGCACACACACAAAACAAATATGGCACCCAAAGAAATACTTCATTTACAATTTATACTTAGAATAGTAACAGAGATAGGGCCCTTGGGGGAAGACAGAAATTTATTTTTCCCTAATCAGAGGCTTTTCAAAACATAAGGTAAATGCCATATATGACCACTAACTGGCCAAGAAAATGCTCCAGTATTCTAAGCAAAGCTCATCCAGCACATAGAGAACAAAAGGTCAATGAGACCATTACTAGCAACGCCCCCTTTCCCACTTTACATACAAGAGAAGCCAGCTGTAGACTCCATAACTGATAAGCAGAGTACACTGAGTCTCCTGCATCTTTTCTGCAAGACTGTGATTAAGAATTCTACCTCTTAGAGACAGCCCGTACTGTACTCTTCTCTTAAATCCTTACCTAACACTGTATTTGTTACGTCATCTTGTATGTAATTTGTGCCACTGACTTTAAAATCAGTTACTTCCTGCCATTTAAAATGGTTAATAATATCTTTATTGGAAAAAGTAATTTAGGACTGTTAAAGATTTTATTTTTATAGACAGAAGTAAAAAAAAAAAGGTATTAAGAACCATGTTGCCTGTATTAATCGTAAAAAAGTAAAATTGTAAGCAAAAAAAACAAAATGTTTATTTTTAAATGTGTATTATCTGCTTCATGAGCCTTTTGATGTTATTTTCTCAATTACGCTAAAATCAAGTAAGCCATCACTTGATCTGACTTTTATCTTGTTGTTAATGGTGTAGACATCACCATTATGAATTGCATTTGGATTATGGGCTCTTTCACAAGGTCAATAAATAAAGTTACATAAGTGTTTGAAAACATTGTTGAAATAAACTATAAATCATGGTGTACTTAGGTATATTTACCATTAAACATTACATCTTAAAATTAACAAAAACCAAGTCCCTGTAATTTTGTACCTGCAGTGAAAATTCTGAAAAATCAGGAATTATAAAACATTAATTTAGCATGTAATATTTTTTCTTATGGAGTATAATAATGCAGCGTTCCTCAAATTGTGCTATATTTGTGAAATCATCTTAAATGAGCAAGAGACTATGTATACTGGGATCTTTACAGCTAATAAAAATTAACTGTGAGAGAAATTTTACCAACCTATCATAATTGTTTTCCTTTTTTGATGTTATGAGTGCTGTAGCTGCACATACATGTAACAGAAGAGGGCAGGAGATCCCACTATGGGTGGTCGTGAGCTACCACGTAGATGCTGGGAATTGAACTCAGGACCTCTGGAAGAGCTGCCAGTGCTCTTAACCTCTAAGCCATCTCTCCAGCTCAAATTCTTAAATGTAAAAGGACCATGATTTTTTAAAAAAATTTTGTGTTCAAACTCACCAGGCCTGTTTGAAAGCACCTCTCCCTACTACTACTGTCTTGCTGACCCAGGACAGTTTTATAAAATGTTTTGGCAAATATTCCTTGGCCAAACAACAAGGGAGGGAGAAAACAGTAGTTTACAGTGTTGGACATTCTACCTTAGACATTGTCATCTACAAATTTTACACATGAAAAGTGTTCAATAGAGTTTATACCCACCTCCACCCCAAAACTCATGTTTAGGTAACAATTATTTTGTGCTGGGTCACATTCATAGCTATCCTCAGCCACAGACTGGACGTAGCTGGTAGACAAGGAATCAGAAAAGCCTACAAAATATGCAGACAGCCCATTTATTATCAAATGCAATGATTTCCAAACAGAAGATGTGTGAAATGGGCACCCTTAACAGACCTTACATTGCCAGCATAACTGAAGCAGTGCTAATAACAAAAGTTTGCAAGGTGCTTAGTATTTTAGAAAACATAAAAGCAAAGAATTAGGGAGAAAAACATGAAGTATTTACTAATTTTTCAAGTACCAGCTTGCCAGCTCTGTTTGCTATGGAGCCTCAGGCAAACTTATCTTGTAGCACACTCATCATGCCATCTCAGACTGATGTATGCAAACCCTCTACTCAGTGAAAGGAGAGAACTTGTCTATTTAACACACAACACAATACCAAGGACGTTTGTTATATAGGATTCTCCTGTCTTCAGCAACCCGAGTAATGCTCACTCTTCTCCTGCCAACTTCAAATAATAAAAGATCCAAATCTGGAGCTTTCTCTTCTTAAATTTTTTAATTTATTGTGTGCATGTGTGAACATGCATTCTTGGGAGCAGGGGACCAGTATCAGGGAACAAGTTTAGGAATCAGTTTCTTCTTTATTTAGGTCCCAGGGATTGAACTCAGGTTGTCAGGCTTGGTGGTAAACATCTTTATATGCTGAGCCATCTTATTGGCCCAAGATTTGTATCTTTATAAAAAGGGTCTTAGTGTTTAGTATGCAAGGTTCTTTTTAACTAGACTGCAACAAATTCCTGTCATTTTCTAAAGTATTTCCAAATACCAAAGACAAAAGTAAATAGGCTGACCTGAAAGGCACTTCTGGGAGCTACTGTAAATTATTTTAGCCTTTGCTGACTTTTCCAGTGTTGCCCCTCCCCACATAAAATGAAATGTTTACTCAGCATTTGCCTTAAATAATTTATAGGTACATTATCCTTCATTTTTTCTAATATTCTTTTCTTCACTTATCTTTAAGTAAACTTGGTAACTAAGTTACTAATCTGTACAGAACACACTTGGCACACGTGAGG
Organism: Cricetulus griseus; assembly: GCF_003668045.3. NCBI lineage: Eukaryota > Metazoa > Chordata > Mammalia > Rodentia > Cricetidae > Cricetulus > Cricetulus griseus. The sequence continues at coordinate 2,870,510 of NC_048600.1, read as the reverse complement.
ACCCAGAACAAACAAAAACAGTATTTGCAGGCTGGTGAAATGGCTCAGGAATAAAATGCTTGCAATGTAAACCTAACTGCCTAAACACAATCCCTGGAACCCACGTGACAGTGCAAAGTACAGAACTGACTCCTCAAAGTTGTCCTGATTTCCACAGGTGCACGGCAGCAGGCATACACATACATACACACATACATGCCATGTAAACTCAGAAATCCACCCATCTCTCTCTTACCAGTTCGGGGAATAAAGGCACGTGCAGCCACGCCCAGCAAAATAAAATCTTTGGGGGGGGGGAACTACTTGTGAATTTTCCTCAGTATTTCACTGTGTAGTCCTGGAATTGAAATACACCCACCTCTGCTTGCCTGATCTCCACAAGTCAGAAAAATCAGAACCCCTGAACTGGAGTTAAGGTGCTTGCAAGCCACCATGTAGGGGTGTTGGGAAACCAACCTGGTCCTGTGCTAGAGTAACAAGTATTCTACTGAGCCATCCCTCCAGCACCAAAGCTGTTGACTTCTAAGATGGGATCTCACATAGCCCAGGTTGTTCTTGAGTTGTACAGCTGATGGCCCTAAACTATTCCTCTTCCTGCTTCCATCTCCCCAGGGTTAGAATCAGAAGCACCAACCACCACTTTCCCTTTTATTCAGTACTGAGGATCAAATCCTGGGCCCAATACAAGAAAAACAAGGACTCCCTTATCCCAGAATAGGCCTTTAAATTAAACATGAAAATGAAATCCTTTACAATTACATTGGTATTACTTTTTTAAAATTTTCTACAAAATTTTTATTGTACCCTGAATGATTGGTCTGTTTTTATATGCTGTGATAACTAAGAAACACATCTAGGGCTGGAAAGAGGGCTTGGTGGTTGCGCTTTTGCAAGGACCCAGGTTCAATTCCCAGCACCCACACCATGGCTCCTGTTCCAGGAAACCTGAAACATTCTTGACTTCCACAGGCACCAAGTACATATGTGGTACTCACTTTTTAAAAAAATTTTCTACATACCTGCCATGTATCCATCACAAAGAAACCAGTGTGCTGCTTCTGTTTTCTTAAGCAGTTAAGAGCATGCCTTTAAAATAAGGGGTATTCGGGGCTGGAGAGATGGGTCAGGGGTTAAGAGCACTGACTGTTCTTCCAGAGGTCCTGAGTTCAATTCCCAGCAACCACATGGTGGCTCACAACCATCCGTTGTAGGATCTGGTGCCCTCTTCTGGTGTGCAGATAAACATGGAGGCAGAATGTTGTATACATAATAAATAAAATCTTCAAAAAAAAAAGGGGGGGGTATGCAGCTTAGTCTGTTGCATTGTTCTCTAACAAACTTGAAGCCCTGAGTTTGAACTCAACGGGCATGGCAGTTGCATGCCCGTGATCCTAGCACTCAGAAGACAAGGCCAGAGCACAGGACCCTCCCTAATAGCAGGCTCCAGAGTAACCTGGGATACATGGAGCTGTCTCAAAAATAGTAATAAAATAAAAAAGCTCAGTCTTTAAGAGCTTGCTACTCTTTGGAGGACCTGAGCTCAGTCCCCAGCACCCATACCAGGGGCTGTTCACAGCTGCCTGCTAAGCTCCAGGGGACCGATGCCCTCTTCTGGCCTCCACAACACACAAAAATATATACATATCATTAAAACTAAAAATAAAATATTTGAAGTTTAAAAAATTATTTCAACTGAACATGACGGCACACAACACCTCTAATCCCAGTACTAGGCAGGCAATTCTGAGTTCTACAGAGCAAGTTTTCCAGGATAGCCAGGGCTACAAAGAGAAACCCTGTTTTTAAAATAAAAAAAAAAAACAAACCTCAAAACTAACTACTAAGAAAGTCAAGAGTTTGGCCCAAGCAAGTCAAATTAAGTAATTTAAATCTTACTGATTTAGTCAAACTCATGAAACAGAAATTACTTGATAAACATTACAAGACTTTTGTAAAACTACTATCTTAAATTACAATCCTCTAAAATGTAATGTTTGATGTTGAAATTCAAATAGCATTTAAATTTAAAAATTGTAAATTATGTTCATGTACATGATGGTACATTAATCTCAGCATTAGGGAGTTTTAACTGTAAAGTAGTAAAAATTAATACTAAATTACTTCAACATTATTATTGCCGCTGGGCTAGAAAGTCAACTGCCTTTAACTCCAGATTAGGCAGAAGCAACTCTAGCAACGGTCTTCTACCTGCCAGTTAACAGAAAATCATGCTGCCGTAATCTGTTCACCAGGCAATTTTTCCTAGGTAAAAGTCAAGAAAGATTAGAGTTACAAAGCAAATCAAGTTGCTCTCCCCTACATTAGTCATGCAGCAATTATCTGTCAGACTTCCAAAAACCTCTACTTCATGAAGAATCAAGAAAAACAAAATGAAATGAAAAACAGAATCTTTAGTGAACAAGCAAGAGAAAGCCATTTCTTAAGTCTTGGGAGTCTAACTCAGAACTGTTGTTAAAATAAGGCTCAAAGTGTTATTTACATAAATTTCCCAGAAAACCTTGCTTAAAACCTTTTATTATATAATAGAGTTTATAACTTAGGTAGAGAAAAGGAGAAAACCACTTAATGCACTATAAGTAAGCATCGATTAACATGACTTCCACTGACAACATGAAAAGACCGGCACAGGTAACAGCAATTGTGCTAGCCCACACCTTTGATCCCAGCCTGGTCTAGAGCAAATTCTAGGACAGCCAGGACTACACAGAGAAACCTTGTCTGGAACAAAAACAAAAATAAGTAATTTTTTAAAAGCAGCAACCAGGCTGGAGAGATGGCTAGAAGTTAAGAGCACTAGCTGCTCTTCCAGAGGTCTTGAGTTCAGTTCCCAGCAACCACACGTTATGAGATCTGGTGCCCTCTTCTGGTGTGCAGATATACATGGAAGCAGAATGTTGTATACATAATAAATAAAAATCTTAAAGAGCAGCAACCACCTAGACTGGGTTGTAAGTACACGAGTCCCTCCCCACACCCAGATCTCCATAAGGATTATTACACACAGCACTACAGAAAGGTGCAGAATTTCACAACAGATGGGGAAAGCTTCAAATGCCAAAAATGGGGTGTGGCATGGTGCTCACCCATAGGTGAACATGTGGAGGTCAGAGGTCAACACAGGTGCCTTCCTTTATTGATCTTCACTCACTGACCCTGCAGCTCATTATCTTCGAGAGACTGGTAGCAAGCCCCCAGAATACACCTGTCTCCACCCCTCAGAACTGGGGTTATTGGTGTGTACTGCCCTTCCAAGCCCTGTGCAGGTAGCAGAGATCCAAACTTGGCTCCAAAAGCTTATACACTTGTACACAAAGCATTGTGCCCACTGAGTCATCTCTATAGCTTTCAAATAGTCTTTTTATTTTTAATTTTATTATTACTTATTTATCAAGACAAGTGTCTCACTGTGTAGGCCTGAATAGTCTGGAACTCACCAGACTGACCTCAAACTCAAGAGAGACCTTGCCTGCTTCTGCCTCGTAAACTGGGATTAAAGACATGTGGCACGTAGGGGAGGACGGGAGGGAGAGGGAACTGGGACTGTCATGTAAAACAATCTTGTTTCTAATTCAAATTAAAAAAATCTGCAAAAATAAAGACACGTGCCATTGGTGTTGGTGGCGCATGCCTTTAATCCCAGCACTCGGAAGGCAGAGGCAGGCAGATCCAGCCTGGTCTACAAGAGTGAGTTCCAGGACAGCCTCCAAAAGCCACAGAGAAACCCAGTCTCAAAAAACCAAAAAGACATGTGCCACCAAGCACAGTAAAAATGTTTTCATAAGAAGCATGAAATGCCTAATACATTCTAGAAAACCCTCAAATAAGAAGGCATTCTTAATTTATTTTTAGCTGGTTCAGAAGTTGCTTAAGAACCAACCATGAGCTAGGCATGGTAGTGCATGCATAGAATACCAGCACTTAAAAAAGCAGAAGAAGGAGGGTCAGGATTTCAGACCGGCATGACAAGAAATCCTGACTCAAACATCAAAAATTATGATTTACAAGAGGTTTTAAAAGAAAAAAAATGACTACAGTGGGATGAAAGAATGGCTCAGAGGTTAAGAGCATGGGCTGCTCTGTTTCCCAACACCCATGTCAGGCCTCGACCTTCCACAGCACACGGGCTTAAGGGCACCTGAGCTCATAGGTATACACCCCATACCGCTACCCACACACTTACATAATTGAAAGTAAAAACTAATATTTAAGAAAATGAGACTAGTGTGATCCTAGCCATCAGGAGGTAGATGCAAGAGGATCAGGAGTTCTCAACCATCTTCAACTACAAACTGACAACTACAACATCAGAGCTGACACAGTTTACATTAAGACACTAATGAAAGAAGGCGGGGAAGGGCCGGGACAGGAAGTTACAAATCAGACATGTTTCCACTGTAGAGTTAGTGCATGATCTTGAAATCTGGAAGTAACCAAGGAGAAGGAAATCTAGGAATCAAAACTGGGTCTTAATGACCCAAACGGCTCCTCAAAGAACTAATCTTCAGTGATATCTTTAGGTTTGGGGCTGGAGGGATGGCTCAGCAGTAAAGAGCACTTGCTACTCTCCTGGAGGATCTAGGTTCAATTCTCACCACCACAGACATCTCATGGCTGCATGTAACCAATTTCAGGGAATCAGAACACCTCTTCAGACCCAAGTGGTGCACACACATGCATGCAGGCACTCATACATACACATAAATTTGAAGAAAAAACATAGTAGTTTCAAATTTTCAAACTAGAACTTAAAAAACTTTCAGTTAGCTGTGTTATTTCAAATTGTGTTTAGGAAAAATTTCTTTGCATTCTACTAACAGTATAAAAATAACATCTTTTTTTTTTTTTAGTTTTTCAAGACAGGGTTTCTCTGTAGCTTTGGCACTTGCTCTGGAGACCAGGCTGGCCTTGAACTCACAGAGATCTGGGATTAAAGGTGTGTGCCACCAACACCTGGCTAAATAACATCTTTTAAAAGCTTGTTATTTTTTTAAACCCAGTTGGGAGGCACCAGCACTCGAGAGGCAGACAAGAGGATCTCTGTGAGTTTGAGGCCAGCCTGGTCTACTGAGTGAGTTCCAAGACAGCAAGGGCTGTTACACAGATAAATCCTGTCTCACAAAACAAAAGTATATTCAGCTGGGTATCAACTCAGACCCCAGACAAGGGTTCTCTGAGTAGCCCTAGTGTGCCGTCACCACCACCTAGATGGTCACCAACTTTTAACTTTAAATTGTTAATTAATTTGGACAAATTCTCACTATGTATGTAGCCCAGGATGGCCTCCAAGTTTTTGTTTTGGTTTTTGTTTTTAAGAGACAAGGTTTCTCTGTGTAGCACTGGCTGTCCTGGAACTCACTCTGTAGACTAGGTTGACTTTGAACTCAGAGATCCACCTGCCTCTATCTCCTAAATGCTGGGATTAAAGATGTACCAAATCTTAATTCAACTTTCTCACCCTCCCAAATAGTGATAGATACTAGCATTCACCAGCACATTGAGTTTATTCTAACTTTAAATATAAAGAAAATTAACATTTCATGGAGCTATTACTCTGAGTCACTGGTATTATAATAACGTACAAACATTTTTATGTACTCCCATAGATTTTTTGTTTTATTTTTCACACACAGAGATTCAACTCGTTTGCTTACAAAGTTCCCCTCATGTCAGAATTTATCAGAGACATCTAGACTCCCTAATTAACACCAACTAGAAAAACACCCATGAGGGCTGGAATGTTAGCTCAGCGGTTAACAGCACTGATTATTCTCCCAGAGGACACGGGTTCAATTCCCAACACCACATGGCAGCTCACAACTGTCTGTAACTACAAGTCTAACACGCTCACACAGACACACATGCAAAAAAATAAAAATAAAATTATATAAAAAAAGAAAAATACCCATGAGTAGATAAAGTTCTTAATATAATTAACTGTCAAGTTTTCATTTTCCTGAGCAAAGACTATGATACATCAAGTGCCTTAAGGGAGAATGAACGGGACTTATGGAGTTCTCTATTCAAATATAATTAAGAAAGAAAATCCCTCCATAGAGAAGGGCTATGTGTGTGTGGGGGGGGAGGGGTACCTGACACTAGTGCATGGGTATCTCCCTTAGTCATAAAGCAACTTCTTTCAAACTCTAGTAACTTTTTAAGCCCAAACATACCAAAATTTAATATTACCTACCAGAAAAACAATAAAAGTAACCCAAAAGACAATTTTATCCCCAACACTGACATACAGGAATTTAAATATATCCATGACAGAAACCAAATACAAACACTTGTACATTAACCTGTCAACAAAAAATGAAGATGGGACAACTTCAACTCACACACACACTTCCAGGAACGTTCCTCCTGGCAAGGTCTGACTTCCACTAGATATGAGAATTTACAGACTGACTTGGCATTACACAAACTTGTAACCTTAGCTCTTCAGAGGACAGGAAGACTGCCTGAGCTCAGGAGTTTGAGACAAGCATTGAGAATTTATAGTTCTTCTTGTAAGAACTGGTTTGTCATGTGTAACAGGGTCATTAAAAAATGTTTTAAATTACAGGCGGGCATTGGTGGCACACGCCTTTAATCCCAGCACTCAGGAGGCAGAGGCAGGCAGATCTCTGTGAGTTTAAGGCCAGCCTGGTCTCCAGAGCAAGTGCCAGGACAGGCTCCAAAGCTACATAGAGAAGCCCCGTATCGAAAAAACCAAAAAAAAAAAAAAAAAAAAAAAAAAAAGTTTTAAAATACAAAGGAGAGAGGTTAAAATAAGGGCTACTACTGTCTCTTCTGGACCTTTACCAAGTTTCTTGAGTTAGCCTCTTCGTTTTCTACCTTGTTCCAAAACTTGGCACACCTCCATGATGCTTTTTCTAAAAACTCCACTTCTGCCTTGTGACTGCTTGCTGAACGCGCTGGAGCCTAACTCAAAAGGTGTGGCTTGTCCTCTTCCATGGCTGCCTATTCCAGCAGACACCAAGATTTACAGCTTGCTTGCTCTTTTGTTATTCTCTTAAATGCTTAAAAAAGAAAGGAAGGTATATTATTTTTACAACTTTTCATCCTATAGTTTAAGGACAAAACATTTTAGCAACACTGGGAAATTTTTTACGTGTGCCCCAATACCTATGTAGAAGAAACAGTTTCAAAATCTGAAATTCTAGCTGGGTGTTGGTGGCGCACGCCTTTAATCCCAGCACTCAGGAGGCAGAGGCAGACAGATCTCTGTAAGTTCAAGACCAGCCTGGTCAACAAGAGCTAGTTCCAGGACAGCCTCCAAAGCCACAGAGAAACCCTGTCTCAAACCCCCCCCCCCAAAAAAAATCTGAAATTCTATGATATTTGGAACAGGTAGGACAGAGACATACTGTCTTTCAGATACAAAGCTTAATGCAAGCTGCCTAAATAACTTTTTTAAAAATATCATTTAAGATGAATACACAGTATGTATTAATGTTATTCTGTGGGAAAAAGGTAATGAGATAAGCTCAAGCCAATAAAAGTAGACTCAGAAAGTCTTTCCCTTCCAACATAAATAAAGGCAGTTTACTTCTGCACCAGTGTGTATTTTCAAGCAGATACAGAAGAAAAACTCATTAGCTCTTTAAAAAATACACACATTTAATGTTGGTCTGTTTTAATTCTAAGTAAAGCAATTTCAAAAATACAAACTGAACATCAGAGCCATGTGAGCCACCATGATAAAAGAAAACAGACATTCACAATGATCACGCCTAAAGACGGTTCAGCTTGATAATTGTCTTCTGGGCATCTTAGAGGGTTACTAGAAACACTGCTGGTGTTCAGTTAGAAGTAAAAGGTTTGGGGTAAATGAAATATGATACAGCTAGAGTAAGGGAGGTCACACGGGAATTACATTTTCCATTACCCCTAGATATAAACAAACATTCAAAAATCAATACAATCTCTGTGTGTTATTCAAAATATTGCAGCTGCAGGAAAGGCAACTTTAAATTAATAGCTAGGGGAAATCAAGTTTTGGTGGAGGTGAACAGAAGCGACAGTTTGTAATTTGCACTTTGTAAAGCTCATTTATACCTGGTCAACCAGGAACCAAATGCAGGACAATGAAGTTCTCTGCTTCTTTTGGCTATTACGTGACATCTTTTGAAGATGCTAAAGAAATAAAACATGTTTCTTTAAAAACAGTCAAATAATCAATTAATGGAATAAATAAGTACTAACCCACAGTTTTACCGTTCTGTCATCAATACACTTCACAGACTTTTCATTTTGGCAGAAATTTCCCCAATTTTTAGTCTAAAATCTACCAATCGTTTAAAAAATAAAAGAGCTACCTAAACAATATTTTTCCATTTACTCTTTGGCTAAGAAAGAAAACAAAACAAAACAAAACAAAAAGAAACAGAAGACAACTCTAACGTGATAAAAGGAACTTTTTTAACATGTAAAATAAAAATATCAATTTAAATCTTGGTACATTTTATAAAAACAAGAGGTAATGTTGTAATAAAACAGCAGTTAGCTTCAGCTAGCAACATACTGTTTGTTAACCCTGTGCAATAAAATACTTTGTTCATACTACGCTTATTCAAACATAACTAACAATTACTACAGACATTTCAGGAGTCTTCACCGGGCTCCTACAGACTTACTGTTAAAACTGAGACATTTACAATCATAATGTGCCACGAGAAATTGAAAATGTCACTTCTAATAGGAAATGTAGGTATCACTTGAATTTGTTTTAGGTACTGAACAGCTGAGTTACAAGGACTGAAAAGCATTCTAAAAGCCCATGAACACTGTTGTTCACACCCTTCTCCAGTACACACTAAACCTGTTTGACACATTTCTCTTCATACATAGCAAGCAACAGCACCCAATAAAAGCCTGAGAAGAAATGCTGCTGTGTAAATACTGCAACTATTCCTGAAATAAGAATTATGGGATATATACTCCAAAGCTGCCCATTCCCATAATTTGTATTGCATAGGTCACATAATCACACACACATATATACACATATGTGTATATACATGTACATGCAAAGAATATATTAAGACGACAATGAAGTCTAGTCACAGAGCAATTTACAGGCTCAATATATTTTTTACATTTTGCTTGAAAGGAATTTCAATATTTTACAGTCTTTCAGTAGACATTATATACACTGCACTTTATGAAATCTAAAGGGTATCGAAATAAATTTTTCCAACATTTTGGTAACAAAACACACAATATTTCTCCAAATACTTGTGCTATCTACATGATCTGTTTGCTCTGGTAACCACTAATCACAAAAATGGACTCAATGGAATAATTAGAAAAAGTATCTAACACCATGCATGGGTTTGAATCATGTTTAATATCCTATCCTAGAAACATTCTACAAATCTTAAGATTTAAAAAATTAAGTCTCTCCTCTGATTTTTAAAAGATATCTTTTTATGACAACATCCATAACATTGACAAGTACATGTTAAGGCTAGTATCATCTCCTTCTGTGAATTTTTTTGAGTTTTCTGCTTGTTTGTTTTTTTAAGAAAGATAGTAAAGCCCACACTCTTTTAGGGCTTTGAACCACAGAATGTGAGTGCAGTGAACATTATGTTCAGTCCTGCGGTCAGGATGCAGTGGCTCCTTCCCATTCCACGAGGTACTGCACCTTTCCATCAAGGGTCACCCGACGAGCCAAAACTCGGTACTTCTCACCACATGCTATTCTACCTGCAGCACCAAAGTAACTAGTGATAGAGTTTTTCAGGTGATTGAGTTGCAGCTCCTGATCGGCTAAGTTATTCAGGATTTCTGTGTTAATTTCTTCAAACTGATAATCTTCTTTGCCTTCATCATCTTTTACAACTTCTGAGTTCTGAGTCTGGAGTGTTCTTCTTGGAAGGCGACCTCTTCTTCTCCGCAAATGTGGTATTGCAGCAGGCCAAGATCTTCCTGTGCGAGTTCTTTTCCTAGAGTCAGATAATCTAGGGTGGGGAAAAAAAAAACATGTCTCTAAGATGTTTTCTTAATCAGAGTTTAGAATCTTTGTACCTGAAAAGGGCTGTGTGTGTTGATTCAAATGTTTAAAATATAAAACCATCCTAAAGCAAGGTACACTTGTATAATGCAAACACCAAAGTTCTTAACAGGAGCCAGGTGTGGCAATACACTTTCAGTCCCAGAACTGTGGAGACAGAGGCAGGCAAATCTCTGGGAGGCCAGCCTGCTTTACATAGTGAGTTCCAAAACAGCCAGAGCTACATGGAAATCTGCCCCCGTCCTCGTTCCCCATCCCCCCCCACACACACAAAAGGTGGTTGGGGGCAACAGAAAGGTGTACAGCTTACTATATACAATGGCCAGAGCACATATCTCTATACACAAATCTGGTTGGACTGGGTTGCAAATCAAAGCATGGCTCAGTGAATAAAGACACCTGAGAACCTGAATTCAACCCCGAGAACCAATAAGATGAAAGGAGAGCATCGACTACTTCATGACCTCTATGCACACATGCTTGTGCATACCCACATCCAAAATAAATCAATGGGGGGGGTTTTTTGCGAGATCTCGAGAACGTGCGTGCGCACACACACTCGCACGTCTGTATTTGGATGGGGAGGGGGACATCAACACAGGTTTCTCTGTGTAGCCTTGTCTGTACTAGAACTCACCCTGTAGACCAGGTCGGCCTCAAACTCACAGATCTGCCTGCCTCTGCCTCTTGAGTGCTGGGATTAAAGGCGCTCAAGTATTAAAGGTGCGCCTCTACCATCTGGGGCATCTCTATTTTTATTTTGAAATAACAAGCAAACTTTTTTAAAGGGTTAGTAAGCTAAGGAAACCAAATTAGGAAACTCATAAGACTCAGAAAGCATAGAAAGTTCCAAGACTCCCCCTTCAGTTATAAGAACAGGGGGAATGCACTGGGGAGGAACTCTTTTTGGAACTATCTACAAGTTATGCAGGGACTTCCAGGGACAGAGCTTTTATGAGTTGTCAACTCACGGCTTCTCAGTGACACAGCTGCCTTTTTTTATTTTTTATTTTTTTAAGGCTCACATAGAAGGTTTAGAAGAGGAGAGAGAAGGGGCAGAGGGAGGTGTCGGGGTGTCAGGCGGAGGAAGAGAGTGACACAGCTGCAAGTCACCCCCAAATAATACATCACTGTCTCACAAAGCTTTTAGAAAAAAAATTAATTTAATTAAAAAACAAAACACAAAACCTACCCCAGGCAATGGTGGTACAAAATTTTAATTCCAGCACTCAAGGCAGAGGCAAGGAGTTCCAATGTTTGAGTTTCAAGGCCAGCCTGGTCTACAGAAAGAATCACAAACCCTGTCTCTAAATAAACGGATAGATGGATGGGTGGGTGGATTTTAAGGGCCAGAATAAGAACATAAAACACCTACCCATAATGCCTGGAAATGCTAGATGAGGTAGTTTCTTTTGCACTGGAAGCACCCGTGAGGTCCACATCTGAGGTATTGGATGAATGTGCAATTCCCTCAGTTCTCCTGAGACAAAAGAATTTAAATGGTATAACAACTATATTACATAACAATATAAAAATACTAATTCCCTCATAAAGAAAATTCCTAAGAGAGAAAAAAATTAACTATTTACCCTATAGAACAAGGTAAATCCAACGCAGGATTCTCTGACACTGATTCCTTACCCTGGAAAATTACAAAAAAAAAATAAAAAAAAAAAATAAAAATTAAAAAAAGAATGGAAAAGAACATACTTAAAGAAAAACCCTGCTGTAACTGGAATCAAACACTCACTTAAAAATGACATGGATGTTTACTAAAACATTTACAAATATACTTACCAAAGGTGGCTCAGCAGTTTTTTGAATCATTTTTCTTGTATATGGGCCAGGAGGACGACCTACAGATTTTTTCTTTCCTTTTTTTTCTATCCCATTGCTTACTTCCCTGAAACAGAAAGCCAGTTTGTATTTAATCGTTGCATAAAGCAAGAATGACAGTGGCTTTACATAGCTAATTAAATAACTTTAATTACATTTTTGAAAGTTTTAAGGAAAAAAGTGTTCTCTAACTCTAATATATGCTTACCACTTCAAGATTTTAAAAATAAGGAAATCACCTAAATTTAAAACTTTAGCTTTTTCTTACAACTTGGAGGGGAAGGTTTCAAGAGTTTACTATAACTGACTACAAATGTAGTTAATCCTGAAGATACCTAAATTACAATTTCAGTATCTATCAATAGTTTCTGTTTAAATACATGTACATAATAGCTCACATTTGTATATGTATAGGAACTCTTGAGTGACACCATGAGAAAGAGGATTAAGCGCAAGGTAGGAGAACATAAAGAAGAAATAGGAATCTTCCATACTGGGACAGAGCCACTGGTAACTCAAAAGGCAAAGCTAAGTACCAAGCAAGACCAAGGGTATCCCTAACACAAGAGAAGAACAAACAGAACAAACAGCAACATGCAGAATACAGACTCCATGAACAACAGCTGCTACAGAAAGGGTATAAAACAGATATAAAGATGCTTCCCATGTCCTGAAGGGCTCATGACAGACATTCACAAATAACGAAAGCTAATGCAGTGTCATGACGATGTTATCAGGAAAATACAATGAAAGAAATAGAAAAGCAACACTACTCTAGTAGACTAGAAAGAAGATAAAACCAGGAAAAACTCAAAGAGGAAAGAAGTAGAAAAATGACATAGGACTTAGAAAAGTAAGCCTAGAAGTCAAAAATCTTAAGGATGAATGGAATATACATTTTTATAAGGTAATCTAACATGTAAAGAGGACCACTGAACTAAAGTAATACACTCATCCTTGGAAGGAAGCTGAGCCCTTCTTAGAAGCATGAAATAATCTGAGAGCTGCCACAGACAAAGCATCCTACTATCATCATCATAGCAATGTGGGAGTCTTTTTTTCTAATTTATAATGGCAACTGATAGTAAAGGATTAGATCAAATTGGATAATGGTAAGTATAAGCATTTCCTCTTAAATCAAAACCTTACAGTACTATGTATGCTATTAAAACCTTCAAATGGCTGTAAAGTATGGGCAATGTTTTGTAAATACATTTTCTTACTCTTCAGTGTAGCTATTCCACACATCTTCTCTTTAAATTTCCCTCTGCATATAGCCCTTTCAAGCAACCTTATACCTCACACTTCCTTGAGAAAATACTCTCAGCCAATAACTTTAGCCTCTAATTTCTAAAATCATATCTATACCCATATTTTGAGGTTTTTTACTTTTTTTTAAGCCATTTTATCAGAAAAGTATTTCCTCTGCTATATTCTCAGACTGAAGCAACAGAACCCTTCCCTTTCATTTCTCAAAGATGTTAGTTAGGGTTCGGGATGGAGTTAGTTAAGAGTACTGGTTGTTCTTCCAGAGGTCCTGAGTTCAATTCGCATCAACTACATGGTGGCTCACTACCACCATAATGAGATCTGGTGCTGTTTTCTGCTGTGCAGACATTCATGCAGGCAGAACAATGTGTTCATAATAAATTGAGACAGGCTTTCTCTATGTAGCCCTGGCTGTCCTGAACTCACTCTGTAGAGTAGGCCTGGAACTCACAGAGATCCACCTGCCTCTGCCTCCCAAGTGCTGGGATTAAAGGCGTGCACCACCAACGCCCAAATAAATCTTAGAAGAGAGGGAGGAGGGGTTAAGTTCACTCTCTCCTACACTCATCTTTTCTTATCCACTGGGTCGTTCTTGGTACACAAAAAATCGCATCCAATTATTTCCTAACTACTAAAATGGCCATCATGTTCTATTATCACTCCCATCTTCAGCTGCTAGTCCATTTGTCTACTTCGCTTTACAGTAAAACTTCTCAGCTTTGATAATATGTTTTCTGTCTAATTCAGGATTCTGAAAGATAGTTCCCTTTCATTCCCTTTTACGCCCTCTTCATTATTATCTTCATCATTATTCTGAATGTTAGTATCCCTGACATACAGGAGAAACCTATTTTTATACATGAGTCAGGAAATGCAGATACAGTTACTTCATTCAACTCATTCCAATCTTTACTACTCTAACTACTTTTGTCAAGGTCAGTAATAACAAAATATTAAAGTATTAGGTAAACGGTAAGCATTTTCCTCTCTCCCATTTTACTAGCTCTCAATATCATTTAATTTGTCCAATGTTAATGAAACAATTAGCTTCTTTTGATTTTCCTAACATCAAATACTTCTGGGTTTCTTTCTACTATGCTGGTCATGATATTCTTGTTCTTTACTTCCACTTGAAGTCCCATTCTCTTCTCTACTTGTTCCCTGGATCATTTTATTCATTCTCCTAACTTTAAAAATCAGTTTGTACCATCTGTCCTGACCTATCTATGTGCTCCTAAACTATAGTCACTTACACTATTTAGATATGTGACATAAGAATCTCAACTCAGCCGGGTGGTGGTGGCGCACGCCTTTGATCCCACCACACGGGAGGCGAAACTCTGAGTTCAAGACCAGCCTGGTCTACAAGAGCTAGTTCCAGGACAGGCTCCAAAGTCACAGAGAAACCCTGTCTCGAAAAATCAAAAATCTCAATCAACAGAAACAGGAAAGTTCCAGCTAGCTCACCTCATGTTCATCCATGAGTTGCCCAAGCTGGAAATTTGGAATTTGTTAACTTATGCTTCCTCCTTTTCTCTCATAAATTCAGTAGCAAATCTAATCAATTCTTCTCCCAAAAGAGATCTCAAACCTACCCCACGCCACTTGACTGTCCCTACCCACAAAGAAAGCATCTCATCCAGACAAAACCAAGTTTTAACTTTTCCTACTTCTATTCTAACCTCTGAACTATCTTCCAAATGATTTTTATAAATATAATTAAATCTTCTTGCATCATTTAAATGGTTACTATTGTTTGGAGGGGACAGGAGATCCCTATTGAAAAGTTGCTGTGTATGTGATCAAGACCCACCCAATCAGTTGGTGGCGCAGCCTTTAATCCCAGCACTCAGGAGACAGAGGCAGGTGGATCTCTGTGAGTTTGAGGCCAGCCTGGTCTCCAGAGCGAGTGCCATGATAGGCTCCAAAGCAATACAGAGAAACCCTGGAGAGAGAGAGAGAGAGAGAGAGAGAGAGAGAGAGAGAGAGAGAGAGAGAGAGAGAGGCATCTAATGAAAGTGCTGAATGAATAAAAAGAAAATCAATGAACAGAAAAATGAAAATATAAATATTTTAAGTTATTTCTTTAAATCCACTGTCTATTCCATGAAGGCCAAAGGCCTAAAATAAACATCTAGCATCACATTTTCTTACCTTGTGTAAGAAGGAAATTATAGACGGGTTTGGAGTTGGGAAATTAGTTCAGTTCACTGTGCCACTTTCATATATTCTAATGGGACCATACAACACACATACTCAATTACAAATAAAGAAAAATTACACCACAGATCAACTTTTACCTTGAGTCAGATAGAGGTTTGGATGCCTTTCTGCCTTTAATTTTAAATTCATGGGATGTTCCTTCAGGTTCTTTCTCTGCTTTGAAAGCCACATTTGGTGGCACAGGAGGAACACGAATTCGCAACCCAAACAAATGCTTCTTCTTCTTTATTTCTTTCCCAGACATAAACCTAAATTTTTAAAAGACTTAACTAAAATTTTAAAAATTGCACAAATACATGGAAGACCCTGACTTACAACTTTCAGATATAGGTCCTTATACATGAAAATCTACCCATACTACAAAAATTATTTTCCCCTTAATTCCCTTGATTCTTATCTACCCAGCAGGCTACAGATTCTTATCGACAGGCCACAGGCCACAGGCTATCGTGGGTGGAAGGGTTAGGACAAGAATAGATAAAACTTCCATGTTCACTTTCTTCCAAACATGGCTTCTGGATTAGGTGTGACGACAGACACCTACAGTCCCAGTACAAGGGCAGCCAAGCTGGGAGGATTACTTGAACTTAGGTTTTTGTGATTACTACTGTTATGAGACAGGGTCCCATTATGAAGGTGAACTGGCCTTAAATTCATGATTTTCCTGCCTCAACCTCCCCAGTGCTTGACATTATACTTCATAAAGCAAGGAGTATTTAGTTCCAATAAATTCTATTTCAGAGTGTGTTTATAGTACACAAAATCTGACCAGGCCATCTCTAAAGACCCAAAAAACAAAATGAGGATATAGGGAGCCAGGCATGGAGTTGAAATCAATTTAGACCCATAAAATATTAGTTTAGACCTAGGCCTCTGAAAAACACATTCCTCCCTGGCCTACCTTTAGTCTTTAAGATTTTGAAAGCAAGCATTTCCATACACTGTAACTCTACCAGAGTGTCAGCTGTTGGAAATGCTCTTCCGTTTTCATGTACCTCTAACAGTGTGCAGTGCTCATTTCAACCGACAACATAACACGTTATTTCTCATACTTGGAGGTAGAATTAAGAATTTATTCAAACAGTATTTTGTCAGTACAATTAACTACTTAATTACCTTATACATTTTTCAAGCTCATTTAAAGATCTAGTTACAAGTAACTGAAACATTATCTAAAAAGAAAATACTGTCAAGTTGAAAACAGCAACTTGGCAAACCAAAAACTTTATAATACAATATAATAGTCTGTCTGGAGAGTTGCATACAACCATTTACAAGAATTCCTTTGGGGGGCTGGAGAGATGGCTCAGAGGTTAAGAGCACCGACTGCTCTTCCAGAGGTCCTGAGTTCAATTCCCAGCAACCACATGGTGGCTCACAACCATCCATTATGAGATCTGGTGCCCTCTTCTGGTGTGCAGATATACATGGAAGCAGAATGTTGTGTACATAATAAATAAAATCTTAAAAAAAAAAAAAAAAAAAGAATTCCTTTGGCAATCTGGAAATATTTTCAAGAAATGCAGACATGCTGGTTTTAAAGGAAGAGGGAGGGTAGTCTACACAAAAACATAAAATCTTATCAGTGAACCATCACTCATATCAACACTGTAGTGTTCTCCTCATTGACTGACTTGTAGTAATAACTGATCCTAAAGAGACCCTCCATTTTTTTTTTTGCATACTCCCACCAGCTAACAGGATTTCACTTTATCTTCACTATTTGCATTAGTAAGTTATTACGGAAAATGCTTCTTCAGGAGAACACACTAAGCCCTCCTGATGCAGAATATTGCTATTGCTATGCCTTCCACCCACCCCTTCTCAGTTTGTTTTTCTTTCCTTCCCAGCCTCCTAGAATCTCTGCTTTACTTTGACCAAAAGAGACTAGGACTTTAAAACAGTTAAAATGGTATGTGCTTTATCCATACACCAACCCCAAAATTCTTAATGCCCTTACTCTTCACACTCACTATCTCCCTCATAGGGATATGTAAGATAAACCCACTTACATGGTCTTGTAATCATTTAATGCCTCCAAAACATGCTCATATCTTTCAGATTTGGGTGTGTCTGCCAGCTGTGAAGTATCAAGAAACAATTTAACGTATTATAATTTTTATTAATTAATAATACACAGGTACTAGACAGAGCTCTAGAATGCAAAGAAAAGTGTACTAACTTATATTTAGAAGACCTAAAGTCCATTCTGGGTCCTCACTGACACGATGTGACCTACCAAGCGCCATTTAACCTCTTAAGACTTACTTTCTAAGTTACAAGAGAAAAGTGAAATAAAATGTATTTGTAAAGCAACTGCACATTTTAAACACTACAAAACTGATAAATTAGTAATTACATTCAATTTCTTATAACTCTATGACCTAGGGAAATAATACCACTAATGTTACACATAATCTCTAAATAAACTCTACAACAATAACAAAATTATTGTGAAACTGGGTTATTTTCACAACTGTATATTTTAGTTGGTCCCAAATAGTTCAGCACTTTTCCAACTTCACAAATCACTTTTAAAAACCTACATATTTTTGTTTTAGTACACCTCCCCCATCTTTGCACCTCTCTTCAAAATTTAAAGGTTGTCCCTACTAATAAAGTGTGTGTAAGAGAGAGAGAGCGAGAGAGAGAGAGAGAGAGAGAGAGAGAGAGGGAGAGAGAGAGAGAGAGAGAGAGAGCGCCAATTTAAATTAAAGCCACAAACATTTAAAATACCATAGTTGGCTTTCAAGTTTACAGTAATATGTTCTTTACCAGTTGAAGTTCCCAAGCCCAAGGACACATGGAGTAAAAGAGAACTCAATCTGCCAAAAAGAATGTTGGAGCTGGAAGAGACTCACAAGCCATTATTCCAACTGTTTTATAGATGAGTTAACATAAAAGTTGTTAGGAACACAAGGAAAACCATTTTGTGTGACTCTCAATAATGCAATGCCTGCCATTAGGCAGCTCAGATTGGAGCTAGCCACCCCACCCCTAATTTATTATGATTTATTATGAACCAACCACAAGACAATTCAAAAGGGAGTCGAGCCCAAGACATGCCTTGATATACTAACAAGCTAACCTTAAGGTGGCATTGATATGTTAGTGAACCAAGCCAAGTTATGAGCACTGAAAGCACAAAGCTAAAGTCCAATGAACAATAAAAACATCCCAGCACATGGTAGGCAGAGGCAGGTGATCTGATTTCAAGGCCAGCCTGGTCCAGCCAGAACTGTTTCACGGAGAAAAGCTTCGGGGAGCGGGGAGACAGAAGACAGGACACTTTTGAAAATTGGCCACTAGGATTACGTAACTACAGTGCTCTTGAGGTGAAACTTCTCAAGCCTCTGCACTGATACCCTTTGGCAAGAGGACTCACTCAACTACCTGCACTGTTGTTGTGCTCACCCATGCCCACCTGTCAGCAATAGATGCTGGGTGATGCTCTCAAGGACCATCTGGACCTCCACAGCACCATCCTCCCAATCTGCCACACCTGAAAGACTTCACAGTGAACGTGGTTCAAGCCGGCAAAGCTTCCTCACTGGAGAAGGCTCCCCAGTGGAAATCTGCACAACATTTTCTGCCTGCCTGACTATTCCCCACTGGGTGAGATGTCTGTTTAACTTTTTTTTTTTTTTTTTTTTTTTGGTTTTCCGAGACAGGGTTTATCTGTTGCTTTGGAGGCTGTCCTGGAACTAGCTCTTGTAGACCAGGCTGGTCTCGAACTCACAGAGATCTGCCTGCCTCTGCCTCCCTCATGGTGGGATCAAAGGCGTGCGCCACCACCGCCCGGCTCTGTTCAACTTTTATATTAATGTGGTACTATAAGGAATGTTTGGGTGAATATACCAGCCAAATTCACAAGACAAATCCTGTGTGAACATCCTAAGTGCTGAGCACCTCACAAGCCACAGGTCAAACCAAGGTGAAAGGAGCTGCTGAAATTCTCCTGGCTAAAAAAAGCACCAGATCTTGAACTCAAATGTTTATTCTTTCTACACTTTTGGTGTCAATGCTGATTGTCCTAGGTAAATTACATGGTACCCACTGTCAGGCTGTCCTCCCAATCTGATATACCCACAACAGTTTGGGGGAAAGTTTTGAGGGTTGAACATAGGGCCTCACATATCAAAAACACATGATCACAGGGTTTGGTGGTACATACATTCAATCCCAACAATCAGCAGGTAAAGGCTGTCAGATGTCAGTGAATTGGAGACCAGCTTGGTCTACATAGAGACCTTGTTTCAAAATAACAAAAAAACCCCAAAAAAACAAAAAACACATGCTCGACCCTCTGAAGTACACCCTCACACACAGAATTTTCTATTTAAGGAAGAATGGAAATAAGCAGACTTTGAAGTCTGCAAAAAAGTAAGTAAGCCCCAGATATAATTCAACCTTTCATCAAGACCACGATATCTTCACACGAGACCCAGCTATCTACTTTGTATTACTATGGTAAAAGCTAAATCACTTACTAAACCCCATTTCATAAGCATTATAGTCAGGCCAAAGCTCTCTGAGAGTCTTCTGTCCCATTTTACAAGACAGTTCTGGAAATATCTGAAAGCAGCTTTCATTTATAACTGAGATCAGGTTCAAGTTTCTAATAGTCTCATCATGTAAGTATGTCAAATAAACCACCTGGCTAATTCCATCTACTCCCTGTTTCCTGTTACTATCCAAATCTGAAATGGTATCAGATGAGCTTTTTTGGTGGGTGGGGGTCGAGACAGGGTTTCTCTGTAGCTTTGGGCTGTCCTGGAACTCTGTAGACCAGGCTGGTCTCAAATTCAGAGATCCTCGTGCCTCTGCCTCCAAGTGCTGGGACAGCCTGTGCCACCACTACCCAGCAGGTTTATATTATTTCTATACAAATGTAAATGCTATTTAAAATATAACCCTTCAATAAAAGACACTTTCTAACAAGTTTATGTTGTTGTCACCAATACAATATTAATATATAACACATCTACTACACCCCATTCTCTCCAGCCATGTTTGTTCCACAGTCTCTACTGAGTTCCCTCCACCTCCTCTCTACTCAAAAGTAAAGCAGCACTAAGTATTGCCTGCTGTCAATCTTGGTGGTTTAAGGTTTTAAGACTACAATGAACAGAAATTGAGCTATTTAAACATCAAAAATTTAGCCAGGTGGTGGTGACGAACACCTTTAATCTCAGCTCTCATGAGACCAGCCTGGCCGACCTAATTGAGTTCCAGAACAGCTATAAGACTACACAGAGAGAGCCAGTCTTGCAATAGGTTTGATTTTATATGCCTGATATACCAACTAAAATGTGCTCTATGCTGTCCTTGGTGCTCTATAAGACTGTAAGGCCCCACCATATCTTTGGTTCCGTATTTAATACCTCTATCAAAGTTATACACACACAAATTCTTCCTAAATTTCCAATCAGCTGACAGGATTTCACAAAACTACATGTATAACTACAATGCATACAATCCCGGGTATAACAGAAAAAAATTTCACCTGAATTGTTAATAATACATTTTAAATGTTTTATTTCTTATGTCTGCGTGTGTGTACATGGTGTGCATGTAGACGTCATAAATAATTTTGTGGAATCGGTTCTCTCCCTCCACATTTATGTGGTATACAGGGATCAGATCAGGTCATTGGAATTTCATGGAAAGTTCCTTATCCACTAAGTAATCTCACTGGCCCAATAATCTGTGTTTCAGTAATTCTAAAGGGTAAAATAAGGAAACCAATAAATTTAATTTCTACTTTATATTATTTTTATTTTGTTTGTTTTTCAAGACAGGGTTTCTCTGTATAGCCCTAGCTGTCCCAGAACTCCCTCTGTAGATCAGGCTGGCCTCGAGCTTAGAGAGATCCACCTGCCTCTGCCTCCGAGGTGCTGGAATTTAATGTGTGCACCACAACTGCACAACCCCTTGTTTTTTCTTTTTGAGACAGATCTCACTTTGTAGCAGACCAGCCTTCAGTTTGTAGTGATCCTCTAGCTTCAGTCTCCCTCAGCTAGGATTACAGGTGTGTTACACCACATCCAGTTCATAGGTAACCCTCTGCAAAGGACATTCTGTAACTGATGATGCTACTACTGACTGGGTCCAGCATTCTCAGACATCAGAGATATGTAACAGAGAAAAAAGAATACTTGTTACATCTCTAAAATATTCTATAAGAAAACTGGAAGAGAAATCATACATAAGACACCTAATACAAAGAATTTTTCTAACAGTCCTATCTTTAACTACAATGATTCTGACTTCAAAATATGGAAGAATTAAATAATTTATTTCCACCATGTGAATGTTTCCCAAAGGCAAGGAAGATCAGTAAGAGGGATAGCTGTGGTATCATTACCAAACTTATTTCAAAAAACTCAAAAAAAAAAAAAAAAGTTTAAACTTTTGTCTGACTTGTTCATGTGTCTTCATTTTTAACAAAAAAAAAAAAGAAGAAAAAAAAAAAGAAAGAAAGAAAAGAAGAAAAAAAAAAAACAAAAAACAAAAAAAAACCAGACATCAAGAAGCTCTAAGACCACCTACCTCTCCAGGGTGCAATCTATCCCAGTTTTCATTAATGTATGTCATAAGCTCAAGTTCAGAGTCAAAGTATTTCTTCTTGTGAATAACACTTAGGTTGTAAAGGCATAGGTGAGCTATATCTACCCTGAAATCCAAAAATAATCAAAATATACGAAAACAGTGCTTTTGATTATTGTTAAGAAATCAGTTTCTAATAAAATCAGTATATACAACTAGTGTAATACAACCAAAGTGACATACTTAGGTGGAAAGGCAGTCAATAACCTAAATCATAGTCACAACACAATAAACTGTTACATTTGCAGAAACTAGATAACACTTGCTTAACTAATATGGAATAATTATAAACTAAAACGCACCCAAATTACTTCCTAAATGCATTAAAAAAAAAAAAAAAAAAAAAAAAAACTGGCACCAGGCAATGGTGGTGCACAGCTTTAATCCCAGCACTCCGTAGGCAGAGGCAGGCAGATCTCTGAATTAAGGCTAGTGTGGTCTACAGAGCAAGTTCCAGGACAGTTAGGACTACCCAGAGAAACCTGGTCTCAAAACACCTCCCCCCAAAAAAAGTAATATAAAAGATATCGGAGAAAATGACTGATAATTAAGATCATTGTATTTCACTACAAAGCAGACTATACATTACTGGGCCTTGTGTCATCTGCATGAGTTAAGGCATTATCTGTTCTTAAATATGTAAAGCACAATAAAAATCTGTAAAATCTTAGTATATACATTTATTAGATCTCCAAAATTCCCCATACACACTGTAAAAAATTACTACATCAGAGCAGAAATTGTTATTTTATCTGCTTCTTTTATGATACTCTGAAGGCATAAAAAGCTTAACAACCAAAGAACTTGAAGTATAAAAGGCAACTGAAAGCAACTACACCGTTTCATAATGAACAACCTTATTAACACAACAATAATACGGATTATCCTGGTGAAGACAGCATACACCTTGAGGATTACTAAAAGAAATAAAAGCCGGTCATGGAAAACAAAATTTTATTTACTTTTCATATAAAATGTTATATATGATATGGCACTTCTTAAAAAATAGAAGTTCATGCTTACCATTGTAATGGTAGACGTTTGAGGTATTCTGGTCCAGAACTGCAGACAGAGCAAATAAATGTGTAAAACCTAAAAAAAGAAAAAAAAAAAAAGTTTTATACTAAATATTCAAAGGTAAGTATAAACTAGTTAACAATTCAGCAAATGATATAAGGCTTCAGATGTAAGGACCGACACACAAATCAAAAAGCAACTTCAA
Organism: Cricetulus griseus; assembly: GCF_003668045.3. Taxonomy (NCBI): domain Eukaryota; kingdom Metazoa; phylum Chordata; class Mammalia; order Rodentia; family Cricetidae; genus Cricetulus; species Cricetulus griseus. The sequence goes on along the minus strand of NC_048600.1, from coordinate 2,847,309 downwards.
TTATGACACTAACAACAATAATGGTTAAAACTCTTATCTGGGGATAAGGGACAGTTTCTTTAACCATTAGAGAACTACGAAGGTGAAACAGATTCACCAGTATTCACACTAATAGATTTTTCGTGACAAAAATCTGTGATGGCTACTTCTGTGACATTATCTCTCTCAATGTTCAAAACTACCTGCAAAATAAACCCAAAAGCAGACCCAGGTCAAAGACAGTAATTCTTACATACACCAAAATTTAAACCAAGATGCAAGTCAGAGATCAGCACACCAGCTTTACTTGTCTGTCTTAATTTTTCTTCCTAGAGCTGATTGCCCTACTCTAACACCCTGATGTATAAAGTACACTGATAGCTGCTTTCACGAGTTTTTAAACTCAATATACAAATTGTTTTTAACAAGGTCCTATAGTGTTTCCCAATTCTCAATCACAGGATAACTCTTGAAGGAAGATATCGATAATAGCTTAGAGAACTGTAGAATGATGGAAACAAATGTAATCAACAAGAAATACGTAAAAGCTTTCTGGAATATTCAAAAGCATAGAAAGTAATATAAAGTATATATAGTATATACAAAGTACATACAGTATATATAAGGTATATATAAGGCATATTTATTATTCAGAATTTTCCCTCTGACTTGATCCTTTTACATACCACTGTCAAAATTATTTTTGGAAATCTGAAACTGCAAAATAACCACAATTACAAAGCAACTATGACAAACCAATCATTAAAATTCAAATGTTGTTCTTACCTGTCTCCAAACAGCATTGGCTTTTGAAGGCATTGCACACAAGCCTCATGAAACCACTGTTTACATTTGCAACACTGCAGCATCTTTAAATACCAGCTACCAAAAAAAAAAAAAAAAAAAAAAAAGTTTAATACTTTAAACAAAATTCCACTATTAGTTCAAGACTAGCCTCCAACTCACAATGTCACAAGGTCCCCTTGACCTCTCCAGTGCTGAGATTACAAGAGTACAACACCATTGTTAGGCTAAATTACTACTTATTGATGAGACAATAGTTCTTTTGAAAAGAACTAATACTGTATTCTATCAATACAGCTCTGATAAAAAGCATTACATTTTGGTTATAGTTAGTATTTTTTCCCCAAAAAGATTTGTAGTATCAATTATTTCATCCTCTTCTACAAGAGAATTTATATGCTCTCTAAGCATAAGTAATATTCAAGTCAATAATACCTTTGATGTCTCTCAAATCACAAGACTCAGGAATTTTTGCATTTTGCAATGAGGTCTAATCCGGTTGTTATTCACTCTACCAATGAGCTAGAATACCAAGATAGCATTTCTTATTTTGACAGTTGTTTTTCTTTGGGTTTTATTTTTTTGAAAAAGAGCCTCACATATCCCAGGCTAGTCTCAAAATTGAAGATGACTTCAACCTGGCTTCCTCCCACTTTCCTAGTACTGGGAGGTATCCCCACTCCACTGGGAATCAAACGCAGGACTTCAAAGCCTTACACTCTCACAACTGAGCTACACCCTCAGCCCTCTTTTCTTTTCTTTTTTTTTTGAGTATCATTTTGAGGTTGGCCTTGAACTCATGATCACAACCACACCCAGCTGTTTAAAACTTTTTTTTTTTTTTAATTGGGTTCTTACTGCTGCACAGGTGAGTTTCAAATGTCTAGGCCAAGGGCTCTCCAACTGTGGGCTGCAGCCCCTTAGGGTTATTAAGCAGCCCTTTCACAGGGGCTGCCAAAGACCATCGGAAAAAATAGATACTTAACATTATAATCCGTAACAGTACCAAAATTAGTTATGAAATGGCAATAACAATAATTTTATTGCTGGGGGTCACCATGAGAACCTGTATTAAAGGGTCACAGCATTGAGAACTACTGTCCTATGCTGAAACAATCACCCTTCTTCAGCCTCCTAAATAATTAAAACTACAGACATGAGCCACCAGGCCCGGCTCTTAGACAGCTGCTTTTTTTTTTTTTTTTTTTATTTATTTATGTGTATTTGGGGTACCTGCTTCTCTGTATACACATCAGGTGCATGCAGTGCTTTTCAGAGGCCAGAAAAGAAAACCAGATTTCCCCCAGAACTAGGGTTACAAAGCAGTTATGGGCTGCCCATAGGTACTAGGAATGAGCCCAGGTCATATGCAAGAGCAGCAAATTCCCTTAATCACCAAGCCATCTCTGTAGTCCTTATATGTTTGTTAGTTTTTCAGGACAGGGTTTCTCTGTGTAGCCTTGGGTGTTCTAGAACTAGCTCGGTAGACAAAGCTGGCCTTGAACTCACAGAGATGTAGTTTTTATTTTAACTGATTCTTTCATACATTTGCAAATCACTGTCATTCTCCACCTCACCCCCAACCGCCTCCCACCCCAAGCTAAGCAGTGAACCCAGGGCCTTATTACCACTGAGCTAAATCCCCAAGCCTCACTATCATTCTCAAACCACAATCTGTAATAAGACAAACCAAATATGGTAGTGAACACCTGGAACCCTTCCTAGTGCTCTTGAAAAGGCCTAAAGAATTTGAGGCCAATGGGAAGTATATACAGTGAGACCGAATCTCAAAAAAGAAAAAGAATATTCCTAAAAGGCTTTTTTGATAGATAAAGATAATGTATGCTACCAAGAATCATCTCAAAGAACATGAGATAACTGTGTTTACTTACTCTCCAGGGCCTCCACAATAGCAGTAACACTGCTGGACGTTGGTTTTATGACCTGCATCCCACTCAAGGTCCGCCACACTATAGGGTAATGTCTGCTTCATGACTTGCAATGCTTTGGCATTCGGTCCTTTCTTAAGCGCACCACCCCTCTACACATTATAGGGAAAACATTTAAAAAGTTTTTTAACCAATTTTTCTAATTTATAATACTATAATCTAAAAATGTCTGACACTTCTGAAATGATTTCCATTCTCAATTTCTATGATATCATATTGTCTGATCTGTTATTAATAATACATTTTTCTTCTTTCAATGTATTGTCCCAATCCCCACACCACTATCAGTACAAAAATAACTGCAAGCCACTTAAGGATCATTAGTAGAACAATTCTTTCTAACTAGCATCAGCTGCTAATTTCATTCAGAATAAATTTTCACTACGCACAGTCAGTTTAATGATAATGCCTTACAAATTCCATTTAGGGCTTTAGCCCAAAACACTTTTAAAAGATACCTTTGTTGTTGTTGCAAAAACACACTGTCGACAGAGCCATTTTTCATCTGAATCAATCACACTCGAATCAATATGAGGTGTGTGACACAATTGATGATAGCCTTGATATCAAAAAGAGCATAAAGCAGATTTTATTTTATTAACAAATACTGCAGAACATAATCTCAAGAAGGCATTTTTAGTTTTGTTGTTCCCTACATTATAAATAATAAATAGATATTACGATAAAGTCTCAAATTAGCAAGACAAGTATTCAGTTATTAGCCTTCAATGGACTAATTTGATATGTAATAAAACTTACATAAAAACTAAGAAGAATGAATGTTTACCTTGACCACACTTATCGCATATAACCATTTCATTGGGAGCTTCTGAATACTCTTCTTGACATATTGTACAGACCATTTCCCCACTCCCAGTGGCTCCTGAAATAGGTAAAGCAAGGTTAAACAGAACTTTTATGACTCAGTGTAGCCATACGGGCTTCCCACCATGACAATAAGCCTCAGAACTGTAGCCAGTCCCAATGAAATGCTTTCTTTTATAAGAGTTGCCGTGGTCATGGTGTCTCTTCACAGCCATGAAACCCAAAGTAAGACATTGGGAGAGATTTATTAACACTACAATTCCTCTGCAGAATACACATCTACTCAGGTCCACCTATTCACTCATCTTATACATTAGTATCATGAGACCATAGGGAATAGGCACAGAAGTTATGTGCTCCCTTTCTGGACTTAAGAACAGTTCTTTGTATTCACTAATTATGAAAGAGGCTGGACAGCAAGTATTTTATGGCTGAAATCTAAATATACTGTTTAACTTTTTTTTGGAAACATGGTTTCTCTATCTCGGAACTTGCTCTATAGACCAGGCTGACCTCAAAGTCAAGAGATCTGCTTGCCTCTATCTCCTCAGTGCTGGGATTAAAAGGCATACACTACCACCATCCAGCTTAATATTTTTTTGTTCTTAAAAAAGCAAAAACAGAGCCAGGCGTTGGTGGCACACGCCTTTAATCCCAGCACTCGGGAGGCAGGCCAATCTCTGTGAGTTCGAGGCCAGCCTGGTCTCCAAAACAAGTGCCAGGATAGGCTCCAAAGCTACACAGAGAAACCCTGTCTCGAAAAACCAAAAAATAAACAAAAATTCTCAGCTGGGGAGTGGTGGTGCACACTTTTAATCCCAGTACTCAGGGAGGCAAAGGTGGGTGGATCTCTGTGAGCTCCAGGCCAATCTAGTCTGCAGAGTTCTAGGACAGCCAAGGATATAGAGAAACCCTGTCTCAAAAAAAAAAAAAAAACAAAACTAAACTCTGGGCAGTGGGGAAACATGCCTTAAATCTTACAGTTCCAAGACAGCCAGAGCTATACAGAAAAACTGACTGGAGGTTGAGCAGGACACTTCAAGGCCAGTTGTTGTGGCGCACGGGACAGACAGACAGACAGACAGACAGACAGACAGACAGACACACACACACACACACACACAACACACACACACACACACACACACACACACACACCCCTCCCTCCACCTTTAATCCCAGCATTCAAAAGACCAAGGCAGATAGATCTCTGTTGAGTTCAAGGTCAGCCTGGTCCATAGAGCTAGTTCCTGGACAGCCAAAGCTACACAGAGAAACTATGTCTCAAAAACCAGGAGGAAAAAAAAAATTTACAACTTTGGTGGTTTTCTTGAAACCAGGTACTACTGTGTACCCCAGTCTGGCCTGAACTGACTGTGTAACCCGGTTTGTCTTGAACTCTTGTCACACTATTTCAGCCTCAGCCTCCCTCCCAGTGGCTAGGATTGCAGATCTGAGTCACAGCAGCTATTACTGCTATGTTAATAAACTATTCATAGACGAGTCCTCAAGCAAATAGAGGAACTGACCCAAGTGCCCTCAGTTACAAAGTATTAATGCTAGACTTCAAATTTGGATGTTCCAGAAGCCATGTTCTCTCTACCATGCAATATTTCTTCTCACCAGTACACAGTGATATTTCTTCTATGAAAGCATTTCACACAGCCAGTTTTCAAAATTATAACTTCTAGTAGCTGCATAACATTCCATCTAGTGGATAAAAACAAGTTTGCTTGTTACCTCTTTATCTATATAACAGATAGGCAACATAGGAGGTACTAATTATTATTTTACCTTTTTGTATTATTGACTGTCTATTTAGGTCTTCTGTCCCTTGCCAATTTTTGTTTCCTGGTACAACTAGAGAGTAGTTGTTAGAGAGTAGTCAATCTGAGCCTTCTCATGCTCTATGTGCTGTGTCACAACAAAGGGCTGCATAACACTAGCCAGGAGGAGGTGCCTAAGATGACTCCCACTACATCCACGTGGAATGCTGAGGAAGAAGGCAATTCTGCAGAAAATAAACTTCATATACTCATCTCAAGAAACAAACCTAAGAAACATGGGAATTATCTTTACTTGTAAAATCCAAGTATACCTTTTTTACTATCAAATTTACAAGATTCCTGGTCTAGCTTAATTGCCCATGGTCTTCCTTACTACAAATTAAAAGTTTTAGCTTTTTCATCTTAGTAATACCAAAATGTTAGGCAGGAGAGACAGCTCAGTGGTTAAGAACACTTGCTCTCAACCACAAGTATGAGTTCAGATCCCAGGAATCACAGGCATTCCCACAAATACTTGTAAGCCCAGCTGAGGGTGGTGTATGCAGAGACAGGAGAATCACTGGGGCTTGCTGACATCCAAACAACCTCTTCTGGACTCTGTGGGCACATGCACCCATGTTATACACACACACACACACACACTCTCTCAAATAAATAATAAATCTTAAAAATACCCATCAAATATTTGCTTCAGCTGGGCAGTGGTGGCGCACGCCTTTAATCCCAACACTCGGGAGGCAGAGGCAGGCGGATCTCTGAGAGTTCAAGGCCAGCCTGGTCTACAAAGCTACACAGAGAAACCCTGTCTCTCTGAAAAACAAAAACAACAACAACAAAAGGATTCAATTAAAGCTATAGAGCTTTGTTTATAAAACATGGAAAGCGGAATAATTCTGCATATTGACATGTTTAGACCTCTCCTCATACATGCTACTGAGTCACAGAAAGAGTGTATTCAATTTCTTTAGCACCAGAAAATGCCATGTTGAATAAAGTTAAATTTATTTACACGCACGCACGCACGCACGCACGCACGCACGCACGCACGCACGCACGCACGCACGCACGCGCACGCAATGTTCAAGAGAAACAGTAGCACCTGCCTGTTTGGATGTCCTTCCAGAGAACCCAGGATTTAGAACTGTCCTCAAATATGATGAAGCAGCTCTGTTTCAGTATGTTTATCTGCAATACAGAGAAAGAACTCAGTAATCTCTTAAAACTATAAGCACAAGATTAAATTTTAAATTACTAAAAAGTATATTGCAAATACAGCAGAGATCTATTACAGTAACTTGCCTTTTTGATAGTTCCAAGATAAAACAAGCCATCTGACCATCTAGCTAGGACATCCTGACCCTCTTCGAATTTACATGCTGGCTTTTTGGCTTTATGTCCATCCTGTAAAGACAGCTTGTTCAAGGATGCTGGGGTCTTTTGGTTTCGACGTAAAGGAGACCGCTTGTGGACCAGTGAGTTACCTGCTCCTGTAGAGTCTCTATTCAGAAAATAAAGGACCAAATATAAGACTTATAAGAGTTTATAACAATGACATATTTCATACACTAACCAAAACTTTTAGTATAAAACCTTTGAGAAAAACAAATAACTCAAATGACAAATGCATTCTAAACCAAAGAGCATTAATTCATAATATTTGCTCATTGCCAACCCTAAGTGAAGCCAGGATTCAGCAGTCATTTCACCTAAACATATTAGGGTGACTATCTCAAAAACAACAGCAGAAAACAGCTGGGTACGGTGGTATAAGCCTGTAATATCAACATTTGGGAGGCAGAGCACAAAAGTTCCAGGCTGGCATAGGTTACTTAGAAGTTCCAGGACAACTTGAGGTACATAGCTGGAACCCTGCCGGGCCTTGGTGACACACTCCTTTAATCCCAGCACTCGGGAGGCAGAGGCAGTTCTGGGGTAGATGACAATGCTCTCATTCATGGCAGGAGTGATCCCTCTGTGAGAATCACTACAGAACTGTTCTTGTTGGAAGAGGGGAGGATATACCAATCTAAATATACAGACTTAAAACAGTTTTGCTTTGTTTTGTTTTAGTCAGGCAATGGTGACACAGGCCTTTAATCCCAGCACTTAGGAGGCAGAGACAAGCAGATCTCTGAGTTTGGTGCCAGCCTGATCTACAGAGAGTTCCAGGAGAGCAAAGGCTACACAGGGAAACTCTGTCTCAAAAACTAATAGTAGTAGTAGTAGCAGCAGCAGCAGCAGCAGCAGCAGCAGCAGCAGCAGCAGCAGCAAAGAGTTCTTTTTAAAAAGCCGGGCAGTGGTGGTACATGCCTTTAATCCCAGCATTCTGGAGGCAGAGGCAGGCGGAGCTCTGAGTTCGAGGCCAGCCTGGTCTACAAGAACTAGTTCCAGGACAGCCTCCAAAGCTACACAGAGAAACCCTGCCTCGAAGAACAAAAACAAAAACAAAAAACAAAACAAATGTTCTTTTTAAAAAGTGACAACTGAATCAGTAACAAGCTCAGCAGATAGAGGCACTGGCCACCAAGCCAGATCACCCGAATGTGATGCCCAGGGTTCACATGGAAGGAAAAGAACAGACTCCTGCAAGTTGTTCTGACTTACACATGCATGCAATGGCACAAGCATACACAAAATGAGTATTATAATTCAAATAGGAAACTTGGGATGTCACAGAGTCATCATCAAGTGAAATGTATGAGATTTTACTTTTTAAGCAGTGATCCCAAATAATAACTACAAAATCATTGTAGCTTATGTATTAGTAATTCTGTGAACTGTATGACATACCATCAATTTTTATATATTTTGTGTGTATTTTGCCTGAATTTATGTCTGTGCACCACATGAGTGGCTGGTGACGGGAGACCAGGAGAGGATGTTGGAGCTCCTAGGACTAGCTGTAAGCCACTTTGTAGGTGCTAGGACTCAAACTGAAGTCCTCTGGAAGAGCAGCCAGAGCTCTTAATTGCTGAGTCTTGTCTCCAGCCCCAACATAAATTTTCTTAAAGGACAAAGTAGTGTTTGGCTTCAGTGTTCCAATTTAAATATTTTACTGGTTAACATACAAGGGTGTGTAAAACTATACAGACAATATGAGAGCATAAAACTTCAAGGAGGGAGGGAAGGAGGAAGCAAAAGTGGGGAAAGTCTCAGTAGCTAAGCACAAAGGAAAGTTATATTCAATGCCTAAAAATGACACAACTTCTGAGAATCATGCCCATGCTACAGCATGGGATTTTGAAGACATTACACTAAGTAAAACAATCCTGATAAACCAGACAAGCACTGTTTAATTCTGGTTGTATGAGTACATAAAACAGTGACTCTCATAACAAGTAGAATGGTGGTGGCTGTGGGTAGGAGGAAGGACCAAATGTTTATGGGTACAGAGTTTTGGTATGAAAGAAATACATTTTAAAGTTGATGAGAAAGACACACCTTTAATCCCATCAGAGACAGGAGGATCTCTGTGAATGTGAGGCCAGCCTGTTCTACAAAGTGAGTTCCAGGACAGTTAGGGTTATTACACAGAGTAACCCTGTCTTGAAAAACAAAAACAAGAAAACCAAAAGTTGTCCAAAAAGAATTAACAATGGATTATCTTCCTCCTAAATTGCTAGAAAGTGTTAATGTATACAAGAAACTCAAAACATACAAGTATAGTCATTGTAAAGAGTCACTAAAAAACGGAAAAGATAATCTTCAAACCAACAAAGAGAGCTGGAGATGTAGCTCAGTTGGTAGAGTGCTTGCCTAGCACAAACAAGGCCCTCAGTTCTATCCCCAACTCCATAAGACAAAAATAAAAGAAAGCTACGTGTAGGTATACACCTATAATCCCAGTACTGAGAGGGTGGAAGTTGGAAGATCAGAAGTTCAAGGTCACCTTCAACTACACAGGAAGTTTGAGGCCAGCCCAGGATATGTCTAAAGTTCTGGGATCTTGCATCCCTTATGTAACAGACCCAAACTTGAATAGCATAACTAAGTATGAAAAGTAAGTCAGCAGAATGTTCCCTAATTCTGGAATGGAAACCATACAATCCAAGTGGCAAACATTCCCAGACATCTTCATATGCTTTTCTACGATTTCAACACAACCTCTCCCTTTTTTGTGACTCTCCACTGTATTACTTCTCTTACAAAGCACACATTCTTAGATCAAAACATCAAACTTTATAATTTCTCATTTCCTAGTGTTTCTTCCCTTCTTCTGAAATTGCTGATGTACTTTATTTGGTAACAAGAACCCAACCCTAGTAATAGTTACACTTATCCTTTGACCTTATTTTTTCCTTCCTGTCCACAGTCAAATCTCTAGAAAAGCTATTAAGCCCAGCACATAGGAGGCAAAGCCAGGTTCATCTTTCTTTGAAAGCTCAAGGCCCTCTCTACATAGTGAGTTCCAGATCAGCTAGTGAGACCCTGTCTCAAAAGTGGGGCTGCAGAAAGAATGACACAAGATGGCTCATCTGGGAAGTGTTTCACCCCACCAAACCCACATGGTGAAGGAAAAGAACGACTCATAATCTGACAAATTGTGCTCTAACCTCCACATTCACGAATGCATTCACATTCATACTCAATAAATACAAAAGTGTGAGCACACAAGATGGCTCAGCAGGGTAGCGCGCCCATTGCCAAATGAGATGAGCTGTGCTCAACCCTCAGGATCCACAGGGTGGAGGAGAGAACTCCCACAAAATTCCTCTTACCTCCACATTATACACATACACACAGTAAAGATTTTGTTAAAAAAAAGGAGGAAACCAGTAAGTTTGCAAAAACATGTTTAATAATAAAGATTTATATGTAAATCGGACCAGAGTGGTGGTGCATTCCTTTAATCCCAGCACTCGAGAGGCAGGCAGATTTCTGTGAGTATGAGGCCAGCCTGGTCTACATAATGAGTTCCAGGACAGCTAGCACTACACATAGAAACCCTGTGTGTGTGTGAGGAGGGTGTGTACATTTAAAGTACTTTCTGAGGCTACAATATCAAGACACAAATTAAGTTCTAGAATATGGCCCTCACACCCAGGGGCAGCACAACTGGGACCCAGTGGGCTAGTTTAAAAGTAGGGGGAAGGAGGGAGGTAGTTAGGGATAAGGAAGTCTGAGAGGAGCTGGGGATAAAGATGATCAAAATACAATTTATCAGCTGGACAGTGGTGGCGCAAACCTTTAATCCCAACACGCAGGAGGCAGAGGCAGGTGGAGCTCTGAGTTTGAGGTTCCAAGATAGCCAGGGTTACACAGAAAAACCCTGTCTTGAAAAAACAAAAGCAAAATATATTTTATCAAGTTCTCAAAGAATTAACACAAAATGAAAAATACAATTTAAGGACCTAGCACAGTATTAATCTCAATCTCTCTCAATCTATCTTTCTCTCTCTCCCCCCCCTCTCTCCCTCTTTCACACACACACAAAACAAAAACAAACAAAAAAATAAACAGAAATTTCAATTATTTTTCTTCAATCAAAAAATGGGTCTTGGCAGCCAGGCATTGGTGGCGCACACCTTTAATCTGAGCACTTGGGAGGCAGAGGCAGGTGGATCTCTGAGTTCAAGACCAGCCTGGTCCACAGAGTGAGTTCCAGGACAGGCTCCAAAGCTACAGAGAAACCCTGTCTCAAAAAAAAAAAAAAAAAAAAAATGGGTGTTTACTCTCCAACTTTTATGCAACCTATGTTTTAAGAATAGAAGAAAATGTCCAAGTTTGCTTACCATACATATTCTCCCACATACTTAGCTCAACACACAGATGAACAATAAGCAGTCAATAAACTAACAGCAATAACTGGCTGTTTAATTTATGCTAGATTTAAAAAGTAGTTGAACCTAAGGGCTGAATGCTACCACCCCAACACAGGACTCACCTCCCTAGTGGGAACTGTCATCCCTCTATTGTGCGGCTCCACTTCCCTCCTCTTCTCTGGTGACAGCAATCAGCCATGACACCTCCACCACAATCACGTTTCCAGTACCCTTGCCACTACTCTACTCCATGAGAGCCACTCGCTCGGCAGCTAAGGAAAAAAAGGAAGGAAATCTAATCCTACTTCACACTGCCGCCTTGCAATAAAACACTGCTTGATTCACCAACCTATAAAGCAAAATCATCTTACCATAAAGGGGGAAGAGAGGGAGGGACAGAACTAAGGGACAAAACAACAACAAAGCAAACAAATCAAAATCCACCTATTCTATCCTTACCTCAACCCCAAGAGCAAGAGGTCTCATCTTTTTGGGGTTTTGGGTTGATTTGGTTTTTAATTTTAATGTTTTGAAACACACTGTAGCTCAAGCTTTCTCAGTGTTGGGATTTCAGCTACCACAGAGACTTTAAGTCCCTTCTAAACAGCACAAAACTGCTATGGCAGCTACATACTTTCCAAGAATTTCTTCTACCCCCTGTAATGTGAAAGATATAATGTAACAAATGAGGGAGCCACTTTTGGTGCACTTTTTCACTCAGATAACTGTCAAATTTACAACAGTAAAGACAAAACAGGACCCAGATGCAAAGGAAGCAACAATCTACTTAAGATTGATCCTGCACCAAATCTATGTGCAAGTAATTTTCTTACCTCTTGAGACAGATGAAGTAAAATAAAATCTGAGCCTGTATGCTTTCTTTCTCTTTCTTTTTTTAAAGATTTATTTATTATGTACACCGTGTTCTGATTGCATGTATGTCTGCAAGCCAGAAGAGGGCACCAGATCTCATTACAGATGGTTGTGAGCCACCATGTGGTTGATGGGAATTGAACCCAGGACATCTGGAACAGCAGCTAGTGCTCTTAACCACCAAGCCATCTCTCCAGCCCCTAAAAGAAGTATTTTAAAATATTTTATTGTATGTGTTTCAGTGTTTTGCCTGCATGACTTGCATACATTGTCCAAGAAGACCAGAAGAGGGTGTTAGGTTTCCCTCTAATTGGAGCTACCATGTGGGAACTGGAAATAGAACCAGGGTCCTCTGGAAAAGCAGCCAGGGAATCTAAACTGCTGAGTTATCTCTCCAGCCCGGTACCTATTTTTTTTTTTTTTTTTTTAAGAAAGGAATGAACTGAAAAGCAATAGTTCCCCTCCCTATTCCAATCTTGTTTTCAGAAGGTGATCCCCCCACCCCCCCACCCCCCACCCCATTTAACTCAGAAATTTCATTAAAACTCTATAGAGGAGGCAGTGCAGTAGGCCTTTAATCCCAGCACTTGGGAGGCCAAGACAGGCCAATCTCTAAGAGTTCAAGGTCAGCCTGGTCTACACACAGAGTTCCAATGCAAACTACAAAGCTACAGAGAAACCCTGTCTCAGGAAAGAAAACTAGAGGAACTAGAGATGGCTTAGCAGTTCAGAGTTCTTACTGCTCTTGCAGTTGGTTCCCAAAACAGTGAACAACTGTCTGTAACTCCAGATCCAGGGGACCCAGTATCTCATGACCTACACTGCAAACAACATATATGTAGGGATAACATCCAGACACATAAAATAAAAATAAGTAAACAGATGAAATTTTAAGAGCCAGGTAAAGATGCTTGCCACCAAACCTGATGACCTGAGTCCCATTCCCAGACCCACACAGTAGAACCCCCAATATTGTCCTCTGATTTCCACATGTGTGCTATAGCAACCACACATACACCATAAATAAAAAGTCTTAGAATCTATAAATATACATAAGTCATGTATATACTGAGTTTAAATGAAATTTTTTCATTTGTGATGACAATGCTCCCTCCAAGAGCAAAAACAACATCTAACAAATTCCCCAATACCACACATGAGAAGCCCAATGGAGTTATTGGTCTGGCTTATCCAAGAGAATCCTAAAACACTACAGAGTAGTGCTATTGCCCTTGGTTACTTGAACTCAAGTGGTAGAAAGTAAGTAAGTCCCTATTACTGAAGATACCATGAACGTCAGACACTGGTCCCAGAGACTTCTGAACTAGAACTGACCTGAAAGCCTCACTAAGCACTTACTTTCACGGCACCAGGAGGTGCCATGCAAGCTGCCACAGGAAACAAGCACAAATCCTACCCAACTATGATGTCTATGAAACAGAACAAACAACCAACATGGCAAAATAACTCTGAAGATGCAATAGCGGCATGCATACCTACATAGTAACCAACAACTCTCTAATTGGACTTAAAACCCATACAACAGAGAGGGGACTCTTGCCTGGTACTGGAAACCTAGCCAACTACCCGGGGCTAGTAAAGTCATGGATCTTGAAGAAAAACCTTCAACTGCCAGTTTACTAAGCCAGCATAGTCCCTAACTACATGCTGGGTTTCCTTATGCCCACAGTTTCAAGTCTAGTCCTCGCCCTTCATCAAGGAAACTTCCCTTTGCAACTGACAGAGATCATTACATAAGACCACCATCACTCGAGAATTGTGGAGTCCAGTACCAACAGATACATCACACAACTCCTGGACGTAAGGCTCAAAGAACATTGTGGAAGAAGGGGACAAAAAGACTCTTAAGAGCCAGAGGACTAGGGAGTTTGCTGTGAAACTGACTGCAAAGAACGTCAAAAGCTACACCCATAAAGTCTCACCAATATGACTGCCTACACATGAGCTGATAAGGTGATGCACATCTTTAGTCATAGCACTCAGGAGGGAGAGGCAGGCAGATCTCTGAGGTCAAAGATCTGCGCAGTGACTTCAATACAAAGTGAGACCCTGTTTCAAAAAAAAAAAAGAAAGAAAGAAAGAAAAACCAAAAATCAAGAGAGATGACAACAAGAACAGGAGAAAACCAGGAGATGCCAACACTATACACAAAGTACATGTAATTAAGGAAAGCTAAGAAAAATAGTCTTACCCAGGGAAGAGCACACCAGGTGGTTATCCAATACCCAATGATAATCCCTTAAAACATAAACAAATCATATTATATAGAGTAAGAATATCTATGTACTTAGGAATAAATATGTATATATACATGTGAATATACATGTATGTAACAATTAATGAAAAAAGAGGCCACAAATTTGAGAGCAGGGAGAGGTATATGGAAGGGTTTAGAGGAAGGGGGAAGAGGAAATGATGTAATTATAATCTAAATAAATAAAGGTAAAATATATTTTTAACTCCATAAACATTAGTCACTGAAAATTAAGTAGTATTAACTGGCACACAACCTGAAATGCCAGCACTCAGGAGGTAAAGACAGAAGAGTTAGATGCTCATGGCCAGCCTGGGCTACATCAGACTGTTTTAAAAACAACACCAAAAAAGTATACTTAGTATTCATACTTTGCACCAGGCAGTGGTGGTGCATGTCTTTAATCCTAACACTTAGGAAACAGAGGTAAGTGAATCTCTGTAAGTTCAATGCCAGCCTGGTCTACAGAGGTGAGTCCCAGGACAGGCTACAAAGCTACAGAGAAACCCATCTCAAAAAACCAAACCAAACTAAACCAAAAACAAAACAACAAAAAATCATACTTTGCTTTTTGTTTGTTTAAAGATTATATATATATATATATATATATATATATATATATATATATATATATATAGTGTTCTGTATGCTTGTATGCCTGAAGGTCAGAAGAGGGCACCAGATCTCATTACAGATGGTTGTGAGACACCATGTGGTTGCTGGGAATTGAACTCAGGACCTCTGGAAGAGCAGTCAGTACTCTTAACCTCTGAGCCATCTCTCCAGCCCCTACCATCTCATTTTAAATCACCAAAGATAATTTCAAACTTTGCCATTCCACAAGTAACCCTTGCTTCTAGAGTTCAGTATTTCAACACCAGTCTTGGATACGTAAACTTTATTCTCATCATACACATTCACATCATGACAAAGTTTTCCAGATCACATATTCTTTAGCTACAGAAGGGGCACACAATAAAAGGATACGTGCATAAAATTTCTCTAAGGTTTTCTTCAATGCCCAAAAATATCTCTGTCCTCATCACAACTCACTGGTAGGGTGGTAAGGAGGCACCTGTCCTCGCTAGGAAAGACAGGAAGAGAGCTTCAACACAGGAGTGCTGGGTCAGGCTGGGCAATAAATAACAGGTGGCTCATTAAATTCCTACACTTAGAATTTTATGTTGTAAATAACTTCCCATGTACTACACTCAATACTATGATGGGGAAAATGTGACTCTATTAACTCCCAGTCCTTTTTTCTTTACCTTCACTTCATGGCTTGAAATTTTATTAATATATGCATTCACTATATTCCTCGGTGCTATGTAAAAAAAATGACAAAAACAACATAAGAAAGTATATATTTCAGCTCACAGTTTCAGAGCACAGTCAGTCCATCATGGGGGGGGGGGGCATGTCGAAAAGAGAGGGAGGCATCTACCACCCTGCATCTGCAGTCAGTAAGATCAATGTTCATGCTCGGCTTGCTTCCTCCTTTGATTCGATCCGGAACCCCAGCCCATGATGGTGCCTCACACAGTCAGAGTCTTCCCTCCTCTGTTAACCTTTTGTGAAAGCAATCACAGGCACATCCAGAGATGTGATCCATGGTGATTCTGAATCCTATCAAACCGGCAATGAAGATCAACCAAGATCAATCAAGGTTTTTTTTTTTTTTTTTTGCAACAGGGTCGCAGGTTAGCTTTGTACTCCTCTATAGCTAAGCGTAGCCGTGATCTTTTGATCCTCTTGCCCCCACCTGCTAACTGTGAAGAAATACATTCATGGGCTGGAGAGATGGCTCAGTAGTTAAGAGCAGTGGTAGTTCTTCCCAGAGGACATAGGTTCAATTCCCAGCGCCTTTGATTCCCAGCATCAACAGGGCAACTTACAACCATCTGTAACTCCAGTTCCAAAGGGATCTACCACCCTCTCCTGGCCTCCATGGGCACTGTACCTATGTGGTGCACATACATACATGCAGGCAAAACACCCATACACATAAAAGAGGCAGAGGTGGTGGCACACGCCTTTACTCCCAGCACACTTGGGAGGCACAAGCAGGTGGGTTTCTGTGAGTTTGAGGCCAGCCTGGTACAGAGAGGAAGAGGCAGAGGGGGGACTGCAGAGATGGCTCAGCAGTTAAGAGCACTGACTGTTCTTCCAGAGGACCCAGGTTCAATTCCCAGCACCCACATGGCAGCTCACAACTGTAATTCCAGTTCCAAGGGACCCGATATCCTGGCACAAACACCAATGCACATAAAATAAAAAATAATAATAAAAATAAAAGAGAGAGAGAGCTGGATGGTGGTGGCACACGCCTTTTATCCCAGCTCTCAGGAGGCAGAGGCAGGAGAATCTCTGAGTTTGAGGCCAGCCTGGTCTACAGAGTGAGTTCCAGGACAGCCTCCAAAGCCACAGAAAAACCCTGTCTCAAAAAACCAAAGGAGGGAGAGGGACACGAAGAGGGAAAAAGGTGTTCATTACCACAGAAGGCTAAATTTTAGAACCACTAGAACAGGTAAAAACTATCCTTAATGGGGGCTAGAGAACAGAGTGCTCCTAGAAAAGAGCTGAGTTTGATTCACAGCACCTGTCAGGCAGCTCACAACCACCTGTAACTCCAGCTCTAAGGGATGGCATGGTCCTAGCCTCTATGCACACTGGTGCGGGCACGCACGCACGCACGCACGCACGCACGCGCCTGCACATATATGCACAAAAATATTTTTAAATGTCCTCTACACTTTTTCCCTAAAATTTAGGATGCAATCAAACTTGTACCTTTCATTTTGACCAGCATGCTTTTGTCTCCTCTAATCTCAGCTGTGTCCTTATTTGTTTCTTTTTCTGATAAGTTTTGCACTCAGCTATCTTGATATCATGCTCCATTATGAATCTAGCAGTACTTTCATCATAACTAAGGTCAAGGTTCATCGGTTTTAGCAACTATATATAGTTTAGAGGTGCTGTGCTGTACTGTGTGTGTGTCTGTGTGTGCGGACACTCTGTCTCCTCTCTGCTCAAAATCAAATTTCATGCTTTACATGCACTAAACATGTCTACTGTTCAACAACATATCTTTAATACATAAGACTACATTCAATCCAGTAAGTCCCCAATATACACTTTTTGAACAAATAAGGAAAATAATTCTCCATAATATACATGTAAGTATAATACTTCAAGTTGCAACCAAGAAGTAGTATCACTTTGTGGTAATTCATACCTTTAATCTCAGCACTCAGTGGGCAGAGGCAGATCTCTGTTCAAGGTCAGCCTGGTCTACACAGTGAGTTCAGGACAGCCAGAGCCACTGGAATGAGACCCTGCTTCAAAACTTTAAAAAAAAAAGGGGGGGGGGCCTCCATTTAAAACATTATCCAGCATCCTAAAAGGTCACTTAAGAATTTAAGTTTGCAGGGCTGGAGAGATGGTTCAGTAGTTAAGAGCACTGACTGCCACCTGGGTTCAATTCCCAGCACCCACATGGCAGCTCACAACTGTCTTGTTCCAGAGGATCCAACACCCTGAACACATGCATACATGCAGGCAAAACACCAATGTACATAAAAATAAATTATCTTTAAAAAATAATTTAACTTCACCTTATTTTACCCACAATTACTTTTACTTTTACTCCCAAAAGAAATTCCCAAGAGAAAAATAAAACCATGGAAGATGAAAACAGTCTTCAGACAAGGTAATATTAAATGACTCTATTTAAAGGAGAAAGTTACTACTACAGCAAAAGGAGTCAAACCAACCACTATTTATATATTTCTAGCTCCGCTTTGATCTCATGGGGTACTTTTCTAGGTTATTCACAGGCTCCTCTGGATTTCCGAATTCTAGTTACTAATGCATGGTAATATCTTCAACCAAATACAATAGCATCCCATACACCTTTTGCTATTGTTCGAATCACTCAATAAACCCATCTGTTCTTCTAATTTCTTCCAAAGGAAAATTCTAACAATCAAGGACATCAGATTGTAAAAATCACAGTTAAAAAGAGTTCTGGCACGATGGAAATACGTTAAGAAAGCCCGGTTTAGCTAAATCCCTTAAAGCCGTAATTACCTAGGTTGTGACAGTGAATAAAAATATCTTGAGCAGGGAACTTAAATTGAACAGAAGAAAATGCCTCCTAATTTAAAAAAAAAGTATCTCCTCCCCCATATCAATTCACCTCCCCACTTCCCTTTAAGCTTCCCAGGTTTGCTTCCCAGGCTTCGTCCCTCACCCTCACACTTCATTGAGTCCCGACCGCTAGATTCCCATACCCCAATGCCACACAATTCCAGGGTTCCAAACTGCTACTCCCCTCAGCGCCCCTAAAAGGCCAAGCAGCCCCTCCACCAGACTCCCCAGCTTCTGACGGTCCCACCCCTCGGCTCCCCCACCCCCTCATCACCAGGTTCACCCTGCCCCTCCAACCGTCTCCCGCCCCCAGGTTCCTTCCTGCCCTCCAAACACAGCTGCTTCCCCGTCTCAACGTCTCCAGTTCCACCAACCGACTCCCCGGACGCCCTGCTCGTTCCTCGGCCCCATGCTCACCCACATCCCACCGACGGCTCCCCGGACGCCCTGCTCGCTCCTCCGCCCCATGCTCACCCACATCCCACCGACGGCTCCCGGGACGCCCTACTGACTCCTCGGCCCCATGCTCACCCACAGCCCACCGACCGCTCCCCGGACGCCCTGCTCGCTCCTCCGCCCCATGCTCACCCACATCCCACCGACGGCTCCTTCCACCCATCCTTTCAGCCCGTGCATCCGTGCAAAGACACCCACACACAGGAGCCCCGGGCGGGCGCGGGCCCTCCATCTTCCCCCTTCCTTTCTTCTGTCTCTCCCCCATCCCTGCCTCCTCCCAAAGGGAGTCGGCTCCCAGGCCCAGGTCTCTTCCTCACCTCATTCGGTCACTTAAGTGGTGCCAACCGCTTCATACAGGAAAACAGAAGCAATCACGTTCCCGAGGGCGCTGCCCCGCGAGTCCGGGCACTCCCTGGGCACCCGCCCCAGCGGGAACCCTGCGCACACGCGCGCACACACAGGATTCCTCGGGGACGAGGGTCCGGGAACGGAGCGCGCGTCCTCACACCGGCCTCAGACACAGACCTCTTCGCCGCAGCCCTTCGCCATTTTGGTTTCCCGCGGACTACCGGTGCATTCTGGGAGCGCGGAGCGACTCCAAGGCCGAATGGCAGCTCTCCAGGGCCGCAGAGGGGCGGGGACTGCGCGGCGAGCGCGGAGGAACACCGCGTCCTGCGGCTCGGACCCGTGCGGAACAAAGAGGGACTCTTTAACGTCGCGGCGGGACTCAGTGCTGCTGCTGCTGGCTCAGACACAATAGTGAGCGAGCGCAGCGCTGGCTTGCAGACGCCGCTGCTCGCCGCCCGATAGTTTTTAAAGGAAAGGACAGAGAGAGAGATCGTGTCCAACCTTTCGTGTGCATATTTTTTTTACGTCCTCAGAAGTGGAATATTGCTCAGTACATCCTGCTAGGCTGATTTCCTTTCTCTGAAGAAATTAACCGAAAGAAGGACTTCTGCCTTCACCCGCGAGGCCTGCTATTAGATTCCCATAAGTGGGGAGGAGACCCGGGATGTCAAATTTCATTCAATGATTACTCATCTGTATGGAAGATTTTCACGCTTTTTCCCTCTGACAACAAAAGGGACTTTTTTTTTTTTTTCTGTTACCTGAGCATACTCTCCCGCAAAGCAGTTGACTGCAGGAACGCAGAAGTTTCATACTATTGTTAACTGTACACCGAGTTCCAACTGATAACGGAGGACACTCTTATCTCTGTGATTTACATATAAATGCAAGACAACGCCTGTAGAAACCACCTGTAACACCTTTATATTTTGTGAAAAATATTTTCAGTCCTATTTTTATCATAGATTACATCATAGAGATAGCATACTGTATTTTCTCTTTCTGAAAAAGGACCTCTTGTGGTCTGCGTTCTTTCACTCATGTTTCAAGAGTTCCCTCGAAGGGAGATGGTGGTGCATGCCTTTAATCCATAGCACTCAAGAGGCAAGAGGCAGGAGGATCTCACTCAGTTGGATGCCAACCTGGTTCTCAGACCTAGTTCCAGGACAGCCAGGGCTACACAGAAAACCCTGTCCTGAAAAACTGAAAGAAACAAGAGTCCCCTTAACCTATACTCTGAAAAATCTGGCAAATAAGCATATTCATATTGCACTATAAATATTTTCTTTTTGTTGTTGTTGTTGTTGTTGTTGTTGTTGTTAGAGAAAAGGTATCTATTATGTAGCTCTGGCTGTCCCTCACTATGTAGATCAGGATGGCCTCAAACTCACAGAGATCAGCCTGCCTCTACCTCCTCAGTGCTAAAGTCAAAAACACCAACAACAGTTTATGCTGGAGAGGATGTGGAGAAAGAGGAACACTCCTGCATTGCTGGTGGGAGTGCAAACTTGTATAGCCACTTTGGAAGTCAGTATGGCAGTTTCTCAGGAAAGTGGGAATCAGTCTACCTCAAGTTCCAGCAATTAGGCATATACCCAAAGGTTGCACATTCATACAACAAGGAAATCTGTTCATAGCAGCATTATTTGTAGTAGCCAAAACCCGGAAGCAACCTAGATGCCCCTCAACTGAAGAATGGATAGAGAAAATGTGGTACATTTACACAATGGAGTGCTACTCAGTGGGGGGGAAAAACCAAAATTTTGAAATTCTCAAGCAAATGGATGGAACTAGAAGAAACCATCCTGAGGTATTGCAGACACAGAAAGACAAACATGGTATTTACTCACTCATATATGGATATTAGACATAGAGCAAAGGATTACCAGCCTACAATCCACACTGCCAGAGAAGCTAGGAAACAAGGAGGACCCTAAGAGAGACATGCATGGTCCCCCCTGGAGAAGAGGAAAGGGACAAGATCTGCTGAGGAAATTGGGAGTGGGGAGGGGAGGACATGAGAGATCAGGAAGGTGCAGTTGGGGAAGAACAGAGAAGGAGAGCAAGAAAAGAGATACCTTAATAGAGGGAACCATTATGGACTGAACAAGAAATCTGGCACTAGGGAAATGTCCAGGAACCCACAAGGATGACCCCAACTAAGAATCTAAGCAATAGTGGAGAGGCTACCTTAAATGTCCTTCCCCTATAATGAGATTAATGACTACCTTAAATGCCATCATAGAGTCTTCACCCAGTAGATGATGGAAGCAGAAATAGAGATTCACAGCTAAGCACTGAGCTGAACTCTTGGATTCCAGTTGTAGAGTGAGAGGAGTGATGAGCAAAGGGGTCAAGACCATGCTGGGGAAACCCACAGAAACAGATGACCTGAGCAACTGGGAAAGCACAGACCACAGTCTGACAGCCAGGGAACCAGCATAGGACTGCCCCAGGGCCCCTAAACGTGGGTGTCAATTGGGGGACTTGGGCAGTCTATGGGGCCTCTGGCCCTGGAACCAGTATTTGTCCCTAGTGCAGGAATGGGCTTTGGGAGCCCATTCCCTGTGGAGGGAAACTCTCTCAGCCTAGGTACATGGGGAAGGGCCTAGGTCCTGCCTCAAATGATGTGACAGACTTTGATGATCCCCCATGGGAGGCCTCACCCACCCTGAGGAGTGGATTTGAGGGTGGGATGGGGGGGTTAGTGGGGGAAATAGGAGGACGGGAGGGAAAGGGAACTGGGAATGGTATGTAAAATAAGATTGTTTTTAATTTAAATAAAAACTTATTTTTAAAAAGATAATGACAGCAAAATGAAAGTTACTTGGACACTGACCCCACCATTCAGGACAGCTGAATGCCTGAGAGACTGTGTATAGTGAATTTGGTAGTGTAAACAGCACAGACAAGCAGTGCAAAGGAACGATTCCCAGCCCAGGCAGAGCAGAATGGGACCCTGTGAGACTTCATGAAGCCACTCAGAACATCATGCAATTTAAAACTTACTGTGAGTGCGGAAAAGATGGCTCAGCAATTAAGGGCACGTACTACTATTGCAGAGGATCCCATTGGTTCACTACTACCTGTAACTCCAACTCCAAGGGAATTTGACACCTCTGGCCACCTCCAGAACCACACTCTCCACTGCACATGCCCCAACACAGATACATATACATCCCCATAAATATTTTAAAAATAATCCAAGCAGTAGTGGCGCCTGCCTTTAATCCCAGGAGTGGGTGGTAGGGCAGAGTCAGGTGGATTTCTGTGAGTTCGAGGCCATCCTGGTCTACAGAGTGAGTTCCAGGACAGGCTCCAAAGCTATAGAGAAACCCTGCCTCAAAATAAATAAATAAATAAATGTAATTTTTATTCCTAGAATTTTTTCATTTAATATTTTCAGGTCACAATTGACTTCAGGTAATTGAAATCTAGGTGGCTGGGATGAAATTCAACTGGAAACTTGCATAGCATATACAAAGGTCTAACTAGTGCCATATATACCAGCCATGGTGATACTCACCCATAATCTCAGCACTGAGGAAGTGAAGGCAAATGGTAAGAAGTGTGATGTTATCTTTGATGACAGAGTGAATTCAAAGCCACAATGGGCTTCATAAGACTCTGTCTCAGTAATAATAATAATAATGATAATGTTATAATAACAATAATAATTAATAAAAGCCCAGCAAGGTGGGTCAGTGGGCAAAAATGCTTGTTGCACCTGATGAACTGAGTTTGATCCCTGGAAACCATGGTGAAAGGAGGGAAACAATTCCCAAAAGTTATATTCTGACCTCTACAGGAGCATGTATACACACAGTCACTCTGTGTCTGTGTCTTTATCTGTCTCTTTCTCGAGCGCGTGCACACATACACACACACAGTAATAATAATTTTTAAAAAAACCTCTGAAGGACAAAGTGTACATGGGTGGGTTGCCATAATTTAAAATTTTTACGTAGAAACACAATCTGCTTTTCACTTACTGGTGTAACTTTTGGCACCTTTGGTCACAAAAAGTGTTCTAATACCTTGTAAATTAAAGAACTCTACTTTTTAAGGCTTATTTATTTTTATGTGAATTGGTGTTTTACCTGCACAAATGTTTGTGTTAGGGTGCCAGATCCCCTGGAGCTGGAGTTATGGACAGTTGGGAAGCTGCCAAGTGGGTGCTGGGAATTGAACCCAGGTTCTCTGGAAAAGCAGCTAGGACTCTTAACCACTGAGCCATCTCTCCAGCCCGCAAGACCTGCATTTTTTTTTTTAAGACAGGATTTCTCTGTGTAGCCTTAGCTGTCCTAGAACTAGCTCTTGTAGACCAGGCTGGCCTTGAATTCAGAGATCCATTCTCCTGCCTCTGCCTCACGATTGCTGGGATTAACAGTGTGCACCACCACTGCCAGGCTACAACACCTGTATTTTTTTTAAAAAAAAGGGTTTTTTCCTATGTATAAAGTTAAACCCAACATTTAGCTTAAGAAAACTGGTATGCAGAGACTGAAAGAACTAAAGGAGTCATGATAAAATGTAATGAAACCTGTAACCATGGGCTTCAAAATTTATACTAATTAAGCAAGATAAAATAGAGTCATACTTTAGCAATAGGTGTCAAATCCCTCAAAGGATAAAACAAAGTAACTCTAGTCAGAATAAACTGTACTCTTTATGTTATCTGTTTCTCAAGCATTGTTTCTTCTTTTTACTAGACACACAGTGAAACTCTGCTCTTGCACTCCTGAAGTTGGCCCTGTAACTTTAATCTAGAAAATGGAAGGAGAGGTAATGTAAATAATCTTTCCTTGTTTCTCTCTCTCTGTGGTGTTTTTTTTTTTTCTTTTTGGTTTTTGTTTTTGTTTTTCGAGACAGGGTTTCTCTGTGGCTTTGGAGGCTGTCCTGGAACTAGCTCTTGTAGACCAGGCTGGTCTCGAACTCACAGAGATCCGCCTCCCGAGTGCTGGGACTAAAGGAGTGCGCCACCACGGCCTGGCTCTTTCTTTCTTTAGTTTTTGTTTGTTTGCTTTTGTTTTGGGAGACAGTGTTTTTTTCTGTAGCTTTGGAGCCTGCCCTAGAACTCGCTCTGTCCTGGAACTAGCCCTATAGACAAGACTGACCTCAAACTCACAGAGCTCCACCTGCCTCTTCCTCTGAAGTGCTGGGATTAAAGGGCTGTGACACCACTGCCCGACTCAATGTATTCTCTTAATTGTCAATGACATTAAGCGGTTTTTGGTTTGTCGTTTTGATTTTTGTTGTGGAATATTTAACATGTAAAGATGCATTGCATTTGCTTATTCTATGGAATATTACTTTTACTGTGTGAAGGTGTGTTGTATTTGTTTCTGTTCCATTTGTTTAACGATGTAATGCTGTGTTGCATTGTTTATGCTGCATTGGTTTAATTATGAAATGATGTGTTGCGTTTCATCTTGCCTGTCTTAAGGCACCTGTTTGGTCTAATAAAAAGTTGAACAGCTAATAGCCAGGCAGGAGAGAGACAGGTGACGCTGGTGGACAGAGAGAATAAGTAGAAGGAGAAATCTGGGATGGGAAGAAAGGCAAAGAAGATGAGGGCAGAGAAAGAAGGAGAGCAAGAGGAAGATGCCTGGGACCAGTCAGGCAGCCTCCAGCCGGCAGACACACAACAGGACACACAGAAAGAAAAGGAAAAAGGTCCAAGACAAAACCTAGATAGAGGGAACCAGATTAAAAGAAGAGCAAGATCAGAGCACTGATAACTAATTATATGTCTCCATGTTGTGATTTGGAAGCTGGTTGGTGGCCCAAAAGACAAAGCCTGGTACAGGTTTTGGGTTTCTGTTCATTTTGTTTGTTTGTTTGTTTTTTGAGACAGGGTTTGTCTGTGTAACCCTGGCTGTCCCGGAACTCGATCTGTAAACCAGGCTGGCCTCAAACCAGGAGATCCGCCTGCCTCTGCCTCTAGAGTGCTGTGATTAAAGGTGCTCCCACCACCATCCACCTTTAGTTTGTTTCTTGAGACAGGGTCTAGGCTGGCCTGGGTCTTCTGATCCTTCTGCCTACTGTGGTGATTTGAGAAATGCCCCCCCCAAAAAAAAACTCAGGCATTTGAGTATTTGATCCCAGTTGGTGGCACCGTTCTGGGAGGTTTAGGAGGTGCACCCTTCCTAGAGAAAGTATGTCACAGAGAGTATAGAGCCTCACCCAACTTCCAGTTCATCCCCTCTGCTTTACTCTTGTGATCTCTCAGCTCCCTGCTCCTACCACCATACTTCCCACTTGCTGATACGATTCCTTGCCACAATGGATGGACTTGTATCCTCTGAAATCATAAGCCCAGATAAACTCCTTCTTCCCCAAGTTGCTTCTGGACATATTGTATTATCCTAACAACAGAAAAGTAACCAATGCAGCCACCATGTCCAGTTTTTGTGGTGCTGATCATCCAACTCAGGGCATGGTTCATACTAGGCAAGCACTCCACCAACTGAGCTACGTCTTCAGCCTCTGAAGGAGATAATTTATATGGCTGGTATTTCCCTCTATTTCATTTTCATTTGACGTCAAGTAAAACATACTATTAGCCATTTTATTTATTAAAAAAAAACAACCTACGATATGCTTGTGCACATCTACCAGCTATTTTATGTACAACAGATGAATGAGGAATGAGGCAATATAAGACTTGAGTGGTGTCTTAGATAAGTAGTGTTTCTGTGATAAGATACCATGACCAAGGTAACTTATAGAAGAAAGCATTTAATGGGTGCCTATAGCTTCAGAGGATGAATCCATAACCATCCTGGTAGGGAGCATGGCAATAGGCAGGCAGTCACAGTGCTGGAATGGTACCTGAGAGTTTACATCCCAATACTGCGTCACAGGCGTAAGGCAGAAAGAAAGCTAAATATGAATGCTACAGGTTTCTGAAACCTTAAAGCCTACCTCCAGTGACCACACCTCCTAATCCTTCCCAAACAGTTCCACCAACCCAGAACCAAGCATTCAAACATATGAACCTATAGGGTCATTAGTCATTCACAGTACCATAAGTAGTGAACAGATGTAGGGGAACAAAATGTTAAGAGTTTCTTTGTAGCCGGGAGGTGGTGGCACACACCTTTAATCACAACACTAGGGAGGCAGAGGCAGGCAGATCTCTGTGAGTTTGAGGCCAACCTAGTATACAAAGGGAATTCCAGGACAGCCAGGACTATTACACAGAGAAACCCTGTCTCGAAAAACAAAAAACAAAACAAAACAAAACAAAAAAAGTTTCATTGTAGTTTTGTTTTGGGGATTTGCGGTTTGTTTGGGTTTTTATCATTTTGTTTGTTTGTTTGTTTGTTTGTAGACTAGGTCCTAGCTAGCCTGGACTTTGTTACATAAGCCAGGCAAAGCTTAAATTTGCAATACCACCATGCCCATCTGTGTTCATTCTTTTGGTAGTGGGTTTTATGGGTTTTGTTGTTGTTGTTGTTTGTGTGATTTTGGTTGATTGGTGTCTTAGTTAGGATCACTATTGCTGTGATAAAACACCATGACTAAAAAAAATTGGGGAGGAAAGGGTTATTTGGCTTATATTTCCATATTGCTGTTCATCATTGGAGGAAGACCAGACAGCAATGCAAACAGGGCAGGAATCCGTAGGAGCTGATGCAGAGGCCATGGAGGGCGCTGCTTGCTGCTTGCTGCTTTGCTCCCTATGGCTTGCTCAGCCTGATTTCTTTCTTTCGTTCTTTCTTTCTCTCTCTCTCTCTCTCTCTCTCTCTCTCTCTCTCTCTCTCTCTCTTCTTTCTTTCTTTCTTTCTTTTTCAAGACAGGGTTTCTTTCTATTGACCTGGTTGTTAAAACTCACTCTGTAGACCAGGCTGGCCTCGAACTCACAGAGATCCACCACCTCTGCCTCCCGAGTGCTGGGATTAAAGGCATGCACTACCACTGCCAGGCGTAATGCATGGAGAGTGACTTAAAGTTAGAGGTTAAAGAATTTCCTTCTCTAAGCAACGTTTTAAAGCAGCTTGATTGCTGGGATGGATGTTGTTTAAATCTAGGAATGAGGGGGAGTCCCAGAACTCAGAGTTACACATCCGAAATTTTGATCCTAAGTAAACACAACTTCTTCCACCTCCTTGGCAAGGCGTCTTTGGGAAAGTATTCATTGTCTCCATGGGCAGGTCCGGCTTTCTTGGTGGTGTTTGAAGTTTTCTGGTTTTCTCAGAGGAAAATGCAGGTGAGCTGGGCAGTGATGGCGCATGCTTTTCATCCTAGTACTCAGGAGGCAGAGGCAGGTGGAGCTCTTGAGTTTGAGGCTAGACTGGTCTACAGAGTGAGTTTCAGGACATCCAGGGCTACACAGCACAGTGAAACCCTGTCTCAAAAAAAAAAGCAAGTGAGACCCAGGGAAGAACAGTCTATTCCCCCACCCATAGTTTTCTTCACCATGCCGATAAAATTTCCCTATCCTACCTTACTTTCACTAATCTGTGACTTCCTAGAAGAGAAGAAATATATATTACTCAATTTGAATTGCTCTATTACCAAATATTGTAGAAGGGGCATAAAAATAATTAATGCTTTAATTTATAATAGGCTTTGAGCAATCTCACAACACACAGGATTCAGGCCGGGAGGGATGGCTCAGCTGTTAAAGGCTAGGCTCACAACCAAAAAATAAGACACAAGATGCCTAGGCATGGGGCTGGAGAGATGGCTCAGAGGTTAAGAGCACCGACTGCTCTTCCAGGGGTCCTAAGTTCAATTCCCAGCAACCACATGATGACTCACAATCATCAGTTATAAGATCTGGTGCCCTCTTCTAGTGTGCAGATATACATGGAAGCAGAATGTTTTATACATAATAAATAAATAAAATCTTTAAAAAAAAAGATGCCTAGGCCTTTGATTTTCCTTTGAGACAGAACCTCGAACAGCCTAGGCCGATCTCTAACTTAATATGTAGTTAAGGATGGTCTTGAATTCCTGAACCCCTGCCTCCACTTCATCAGTGCCACCACACCAAGCAAGAAGCAACCAATTTAAAATGTAATTTAAAAAATTATTCATTGGGCTGGAGAGATGGCAGAGTGGTTAAGAGCACTGGCTGCTTTTCCAGAGGACCTGAGTTCAATTCCCAGCAGCCACATGGTGGCTCACAACCATCTGTAATAATAGCTGGTGCCCTCTTCTGGCCTGCAGGGATACATGCAGGCAGAACACTGTATATATAATAAATAAAATTTAAAAAATTATTCATTAACCAAGAAAAAGAAAAAAAGGTGACAAGAGAGACTTACTGAATCTGTAGTCACCCAAACATAATAATATTCATCAAATAAGACTTAGAAGCATTTTATTATTAGAGTTAATTGGTATCTTTGGAGGTGGAAGATGATACACAGAGAACAAAACCAATTCCTTGGCTTTGAACACAGGAATTAATAGAGGAGGGCTAAAGTCAGATATCAATATTGATACCTGAGGTAGCCCATGCCCTAATCCCAACACTCAGGAAGTAAGAAGAGAAAGATCAGGAATTCAAGGCCACCCTAGGCTATATAGCAAGGTTCAAGTCTAGCCTGGACTACCTGAAACTCTGTCTCAAAGGAAGTGGCATCATAACTGGGTATGGTATCCTAGTGTTCTGAGGCTGAGATTGACCCAGGAAGATTGGAGTAAATTTGAGTCAGGTCTGGGTTACATTATAAGTTCCAGGCTAGCCTGGTCTATAGAGTGAGACTTGTCTCAAAAAAAAAAAAAAAAAAAAGACAGGTTTAAGTGATCCATACCTTTTTGTTTGTTTCTTTGTTTTGCTTTGTTTTGAGACAGGGCTTCAGTGTATTGCTTTGGAGCCTGTCCTAGAACTCGAAGCCAGACCAGGCTGGCTTCGATCGAACTTACAAGAGATCCACCTGCCTCTGCCTCGGGAGTGCTGGGATTAAAGGTGTGTGCCACCAAAGCCCATCTCTGACCCAAACTTTTAATCCTAGCACTGGGAAGACAGTGGTGGTAGTGCACCCCCTTTAATCCCAGCACTCCAGAGGCAGAGGCAGGCAGATCTCTCTGAGTTCAAGGCCAGTCTGGTTTACTTAGTGAGAATCAGGACAGCCAGAGCTACATAACACAGTGAAAACCTGTCTTGAAAACACGCAAACAAACAAGATAGATTGTGAGAAATGGGTGTGCTAATACAGGCCTATAATTCTAGCACTCAGGAGGTTGAGGCAGTTTGGGTTTGAGGCCAGTCTGAGCCAATAGCAAGGCCAGTCCATCAACACCTCTTTTTTTTGTTATATTAAAGAAACATGCCCAGGAAGGTAGAGCTAGTGAGGCATGGTGTGCTGTAAGGCCGTCTAAATCAGCATCACTACGTTCCAGGTTGTCCTTGTGAAAAGTTGGCAAAGGCGTACAGGACTTAGGAGGGGGCAGACAAGCAGAATAACTAACCCTGCAAATGATCACATCTTTAGATTTCATCCTGGAAATCAACTGAAGCATTGATCCAGTCAAGCTAGATAAGGATGCATCTTGAGCTCATTCTCTGTGTTTTATAACTTGGAGAGAGAGCTGTTTAATTAAGAAACTCGTTAAGACAGCCTCCAAAGCCACAGAGAAACCCTGTCTGTTGGGGGGGGGGGTGGAGAAAGACAAGAAATGAGTTGTTCTAAAGGGGAACTAAACACCACTACAATATGTTTAGAAATGTTTTTCCATTTCTGAGTATGGTTAACAGAGGTGTGAAAACCCTTGTCACATTGAAATTGCTGGCAAGAGCGAAAGGGCTTCTTGACGTCCCCCAAGCCACATGACTACAACTTCAAGGGTATCTTATCTCTTAAGGACATGTTGGACAATATGGGTCTGTTCTTGCAATTCATCAGTGATGTTTTAAAGATAGGAATTTACAGTTGCTGCAATTTAGATAGACTGAGTTAAGGCTACTACAGTGGTAACTGACAGTTGTAATAGTCATTCCAACCATTCTTTTTGTAGGTATTTGTTTCAGGGCATAATTAAGTTGTCCTAAAGCAGATTCCTCATGCCATTGATCAGTCTGATTAACAGGAATCCAGACATGCACTTATTGTCTAAGAATTAAAGTCAGGGGATGCGGGAGTGCACTGTGCCGCGTGGATTGGTTGAGGAAAGAAGGCAGGCTGGAGAGATGGCTCAGAGGTTAAGAACACTGACTGCTCTTCCAGAGGTCCTGAGTTCAATTCCCAGCAACCACATGGTGGCTCACAGCCATCCGTTACAAGATCCGGTGCCCTGTTCTGGTATGCAGATATACATGGAATCAGAATGTTGTATACATAATAAATAAATAAAATCTTAAAAAAAATTAAAAAAAAAGAACACTGACTGCTCTTCCAGAGGTCCTGAGTTCAATTCCCAGCAACCAGATGGTGGCTCGCAACCATCTACAATTCAATCTGGTGCCCTCTTCTGGCATGTAGGCAGAACACTGTATATGTAATAAATTAAGAAGAAGGAGGAGAAGGAGAAGGAGAAGGAGAAGGAGAAGGAGAAAAAGAAGAAGGAAGGCACTCCAAGATGAAATTTTAAGGCCCATGTGGCAGCCGGAAGGTCCAGCCTCTCTGATGGACTGAACCCTGAACAGCCATACAAAGGCATATTTATTGATTGTTACACAAAGTATTTCCTCATACCAAGGTCCCTAATTTAATTTACATGTCTTACTGAAGGAGAGCATCACATGCCCTCATGATACTTGTCCTTTATTATGTATCTTTTGCAATACACAATAATACAAGAGCCTCAGGTGTCATGGAATGATGGCAATGCCCCTTCAGCAAAACAATTCTCCAAATCATGGGAAACAATCATTGTTTTCCACAAGGAATCTTCTTAAAAAATCAGCTGTTCATTCTAATAGCTGCCTGGGGTACAGTGCCTCTGCTAAATTCCCACAACAAGGAGATAAAATCACAGTCTAAGACAAGTTTTGTAAAGGGGGTGGTAATTACCAGTGGCCAGCAGTTTACAAGTGGTTGAAACTCAGGAGAATGTCCCTCTTCTGTTACCACAATGTCTTCTGGTGCCAGTTCACAGAATGGTGGCTTTACCAATTCTGTTGGAATCCAGAGAAACCCTATAGGAGAAATCGCAGATTTGGAGTCTGGCTCCAAATTATGAAGGGAGCAGGACCCAGACCTTGGTTAGGTTCTTGGGGGAGTTCCTACAAAACCATGAGTTTAAAATAAAATAACTTGTTCCTTGTGATGTTTTCCTTCAGGTGTGAGGGTAAAATTGAAGGAAACAATTAAAAATTTAGTTAAAGTATAAATTATTTCAGCTCCTGAACAGCTAATCTCTTAGCCATGTGGGTGCTGGTAATTGAGCCCAGGGCCTCAAGGAAGAGCAGTCAGTGCTTCTAACTGCTGCACTATCTCTCAGCCCCTGTTTTTTGAGACATGTTTTCTCTGTGTAGCCCAGGCTATCCTGGAACTGTGTAGACCAGGATAGCCTTAAGCTCATAGAGGTCCACCTGCCTCTGTCTCCCGAGTGCTGGGATTAAAGAGGTATGCCATCACTGCCTGGATGTATTTGGTATCTTAGCAATAGATAAACATGTTAAATTATGTCTTATCTTTGGGGCAATAGGGGATGCCATGAGAGATATGAACTTTTCAAAGACGACAAAAAGAACTAAAAGTTTTGGTTGTATGAGCAGGACCATTGTCTGTTTTGGGACCCTCATAACAAAGAAAGTAGTCAGGAAATGTCTGTAAGCAGCTCAAGCAGACACATACATTTGAGCCATAACAAAAATAAAGCCTGAAAAGTAATAAACACAATTTTGTTTTGTTTTGAGACAGGGACTCTTTCTATTTAGTCTTGGCTGTCCTGGAACTTTTTCTACCAAGCTGGAAGCTCTAATATCTAATTATCAGCTTTTTTTATTTGTTTATTGAGACAGGTCTCTCTACATAATCCTGGCTGACCTGGAACTCACCATGTAAACCAGGCTGGCCTGAAACTCCGAAATCTGAGTTCCTCTGTCTCCAGAGTGCTGGTTCTAAAGACGTGCACCACCATGAAGGACCTCATCTTTAAGTCTTAACTTTCACATGCAGCAAATCACTTCCTCAGACTCACAAATTGCATACTTTTTTTCTTTTCATTCTGAAAACATCTAGCCATCTTAAACTTTATCACAAATTGTAGAAACTTTTCACCTATCCATCTGGAAACATCCAGTGATTTTAGCCTTCTTACAACTTGTGTAAACGTTTTATGTTTTTTCTTTCCATACTTACATGTCCATCCTTTTTAACCTTCCTTGCAACTAGTATAAACTTTTGACCTTTTCTTTTCATCTTTACCTATCCATCCATTTTAAGCTTTACATATAAAGTCTTCTATTGTTAAGACTCTGTCCTTTTTGTATCCATTTTATTTTTTATTTATTTTTCTTACCAATCTGACATAAGTGCTTGATTGTTGAGAGGAGTCACTGAAAAGTAAGTCTTTACTTAATCATCGTTGGTAGGGGGTGGGGGGGGGCGGGGGAGGAACAGTAAAAAGCAACTTGAAGTCAATAGCAACAGCATGGTGGTGGTTTTGAGTTTGTTTTTCTGTTGAAATCTGTCTGTGAGTTTCCCTATCACAGTAGGAAGCCTGTTAGCTCTTTGAAAAGGAAACATTTAGAGGCCTAGTCAGTGTTTGTGTCTCCATAAGTCATGGGAAGAAATAAGGTAGCAGTAATCTCTTTGCTGCCTGTCTTTCTATAGTTTGTAGAACTTCTTCACAGGTTTTTGTCTGTTAGTAGAAGAAGACCTGGAGAGTGTCAAGATCTGGGACTTTATTTATTTACTTAAGTCTGGTGGCAGAATCTGTGACCCTGCTGCGAGGTTTCTTTGATATGTTAATTAACAAAAATCAGGGTTGGCAGGTAGTTGAACCTCAGTTTCAAAGTTTTCTTATTTATGAGAATCTGATCATTAAATTTCTATTTTGAAGTTCCTAAAATTGTAGCATCAGCAAGCACCATGCTCATACTTTGTATCTAAAGTTATTGTAAAGTCAGAACATTTTAAAAGTGTAATCACTTTTTAGGTATGGATAAACTGACCAGAGGCAGCCTCCTGGCAGGAGCTGGTTGAGGCTTGTTTGCTGCTGTAGCAGCAGGAAGCAAGACTGCTAATTTGTTTGATGAAGATAAAACAGGTGACAAAAAGGCCCCACAGGAATTGTGTGTGTGTGGTGTTCCAGAGATGAATGCTAACAAGCTCCTTTGAATGATGTCTTAGTTCTAATGTCTTTAAATAAAGTTTTTGTTTTGTTTTGTTATGTTCTTTGAGGCAGGGTTTTTTTTGGGTAGGCTATCCTGGAACTCACTCTAGACCAGGCTGGCCTCGAACTCACAGAGATCCGCCTGCCTCTGCCTCTCAAATGCTGGGATTAAAGGAGTGAGCCACCACTACTGGTTTAAGTAAAGTTCTTAACTGCTGGGCATGCACATTAGATATAGGAAACAAAGAATTTCCCATAGTGAAAGCAAAGTGGAAAGGCAGGTACTGTGCAGGCACGCTTAAAGGAAATCATGCTCTTTCCTTGTGATGGAAGTTGAAATAAAATCAAACTGGACTCAATAAAGAGAGGGAAACAAGGAAATAGAAATTAGTGATCTAAGGTAGTTTTTAGGGCTTGGAAACCCTGCTCCTGAGATCCACTACCAGTTCAGCAGACCTGAGATTTTAATCCCAGCTCTCTAGAAGCAAAGGCAGACAGATCTATGTGAGCTGGAGGCCAGCCAGGATTACATAATAAAACCCTATCACAAAAAAGCCAATATGTACATACATGCATACATACATACATACATACATACATACATACATAGGAAGGGGGCAGGAGAGATGGCTCAGTGTTTAAAAGCAATTGTTGCGCTTGCAGAGGACTTGAATTTGGTTCCCAGTACCCATGTGGTAGTCAGGGGGAGTCAGTAACAACCTGCAACTCCAGCTCCAAGTGGCCCAATGCCCTCTTCTGGACTTAATCACTTGCACTAATGTGCCCAGACCCACACTTAGGCACACTCAAATATACATACCTGAAAAATAAGAAAAAAAGACATGAGGTAACAAAGCATGGTGGCAGTCCTGTAAGCCCAGCACTAGAGAGCCTAAACCAAGAGGAATGCTTTAAATGAGATTTTTTTTTTCTCAAAAAATCAAGCAAGCAAACAAATTTCAACAGAGTGTTGTCTCAATGGTGAATTCCTGAGTAGTTTAACTCTATTCATTCAGTTTGGAGATAGCTGGCCCTTTGAAAACGTCTTAACCCCCAAGAGGGATTGTGGATGACTGAGGGAACAAGGAAGAAGTTGAGCAGTTGGAATATCAGAATGGCTGTGGTTCTCCTTGGCTGCCTTTGATCGTATCTGCATCAGGTGAACAAGGAAAGATCTGATACAGAGTTGTTTCCACTTTCCAGCTCCTCAGAGCAGTGCAAACATCAAAATAAAATGGGTGTTTCTAAACTGAGATCCCTGCAAAGATGGCTCAGCAGTTAAGAGCACCTGTTCTTGCAGAGTACCTAGGTTCAGTTCCTATCACCCACCTCAGTTCCTATCACAACCACCTGCAGCACCAGTTCTGTGGGAATGGTTTTTCTGAGAAAGGCTGTTTGAAGCTTGTCTTTACAAATCAAACTTTCACCCAACCTGTAACCAATTGAATAATGTGCTTTGAGATCGTTTATGACTACGTACTCATTCTGCTCACATACTGTATATTCAGCCTGTTAAAAATTAATTGAGTCCTAAGAAAAGCATTATAATCAAATCTCACCATGTCTTGGACTTCCAATGCAATTCATCCCTACAAGCTCAGACAAAAGCATAGCTTTGATTGCACCTTGTTCCCTATTTTTCCTTTGTGACTCTTTATTTCATGGTCCTGACTCAGAACAATGTATGTGTGTGTGAGATGTGGTGACCAGGCCACAGACTCATGTAGACACAAAGTGATCACATGCCTGATTGTGGCTTTGTGTGCTGCTCTGAGTTAGGAGGGCCAGAAAGATATTATATTCCCTTGTGAGACTCCTGTGAAAGATTAAGACAAAGTTTCCTCATTACCATATTGTCACCACGGCTCAGAGGATGCCTTTGTTCAGAACTACTTTTTAGATCAGGACTCTTAGATTAGAACACAACTCTTCTGAATAACTCAGATCTACACTTGGGTAAAAGAAACCAAGTATTAGTCTTCCTTTATGTGGCATTGCCACATATTCAAGGACTGGATTCAATGTCCTCTTCTAATCTCAGAGGGCACCTGCACACATGTGCTATTCACTCACACAAACCCACATACATACACAAAAATAAAATTTTAAGACAGACTTAGAGCACAGTGCTTAATAATATTTTAACTAGCATTTTAAATCCATATATAACTGAATGACCTTAATAAATAAAAATCAACTCCACAGATTATCTAAGAGAAGTATTTAAATAGTATTTTATTTTGTTAGAGTGAGATCTTGTCCTGGCCAGCCTGAAAGTCTTCCATAGACCAGGCTTGCCTTGAACTTGATGCTGTCTGTTTCTCAAGTGCTGGGATCACAGACATATGCCATCATTCCCAGCTCAATAATAAGTTAATTATAATGCTACCTAACTAGAAAATCACTTCCATTAGGTTCATTTAACAAAGCAGAGAACAAGCATCATATAACTATTAGAAGAGGTCAAAAAGCATTTGTGGGGCTTGGGAGATGGCTCAATGATAGAAGCACTTGCCACTCAAGCCTGACAAGTTGAATACAATGCCCCAAACCTACAGAAAGCAGGCCATAATGACTTGCATCTGTGATCCAGTCACTTCCACCGCCAGTCTGCTTGGAACACTCAGCACAGAAAAACCTCAACAAGGTGGGGAGGTGAGGACCAACTCCTAGGAGTTGTCCTCTAACGGCCACACATGTGCCTTGGTGTGAGTGTATATCCCCCTCATAATTTCAAGAAAAACTGATACAATTTAATAAAATATTTACTGGATTTAGAATCGGTACTGTTGTGGTTTGAAAGTCAAAAGCTCCCAAAGGCTCCCCGTGTTTGAACACTTGTCTCCAGCTGGTGCTGGTAACTTTGGGAGGTAGAGCTTTACTGACTAAAGTGGGTCATGGTGGAAAGGACTCTAGGATTCACAGCAGGGCGGGAGTTCCGTTTTCTCTGTGTCCTGACTACAGACACAATGTAACCATCACCTTCACTTCCTACCACCCTGTTCTCCCAGCCAAAACAACCCTCTCCTCGCTTAAATGTCTTATCAAGTGTATCATTTCAGCAATTACAAAAGTAATTAATAGAAGTATCGGGTTTTTTTTTGTTTTGTTTTGTTTTTTTTTTTTTTTGCTGCTGGCTGGTCGGTTACTTGCGTTTGTGGCACAGAGGTAACACAACACTTGCAGGTCGTTATACTGGGCAGCAAGTACCCTTACCTGCTGAGCCATCTTGCAAGTCCTGCTTTTTTTTGTTTTGTTTTAACTTTTTGGACCCTTTCTCTTTTGTGGTTATAAGGTAAACTTTTTATTGTTTTCCTGTGTCATAAGCCCTTCTCTGAGAACAGCCTAATCTTTCGATAACTACAGGGTGTTATTCTTTTGTTTAAAAAGAAGAAAAGAGAAATGCTGAGACAGACATATTGACTATAAGTTTATTATAAGGCCCGGCAGAATGGGGAGACTAAGAAGAGGAACAGGGGTAAATGGCTGACCGCCATGGCCGGTCGCCATAGAGAGAGCACATAGGTGAGAGAGAGTAGAAAGGAAGCTGAGAGGAAACAGAGCGGGGAAACAGAGAGAGGGAAACAGAGAGAGGGGAACAGAGAGAGGGAACAGAGAGCGTAAATGGGCAGGGGCCTATCTTTTAAAGGGGTCCTCTGTATCTGCGTGCAGACTTAGTTCCCATGGAACCTTGGGCTGACCAGGGTACTGCCTGTTCCACCAGGTAACAGGAGCAGGCCAGCATAATGCCTGAACCTTTCATTCCCACCTCTACTTATTATTAAAAAAAAGGTGGGGTGTTTAGACATGGCAGGTTAAGGAATAAGGGCGTCGAATTCTCAAGACTGCTTCCTGCTGACGTGGGGGGCGTTGACCATCTTTGGGGGACCCGAGAAGGTTGGGGTGCTGCCACATCCTGGGGAAGCTGGTTGTTTCATTGCAGTCCAGGCTGTATGGAACTCCCTGGTGCCTCTTAGACCTGGCAAGATGTTGACAGAGCAGAGGACAAGGTTAAGTTTAGAAAAAAAATTTTTCTTAGGTCCTGTCACTTGAGGGGAAGATTGTAAGATGAGGGAGGGGTTCCCGAGGAGTCCTAACATGAGGGAAGGGAATTTGGGACCAGGGAAAGGTTGAATATTACCTGGAGTGAATCTGACTGTTTGGATCTGATTCGGCTCCCTGGAACTTACAAAAATCCTTAGAGTTTGTGGAAACATAAGTATTAGACATGTTAGAAGCAACTTGGCTGAAAGTATTACCATTTAAAAATAGACAGATTTTGTTTTTTTGGACAATGAAAAGCATCTTAATCTTGACCTTGTAGTTATGATCCTATAGTGGTATTGTTGAACTTTACTATGAACAGTAGCATGAGAAATAGAGAAATCAGGGACATATTTTATTCTTTTTAATGTCTCAACTTATTTTATCATCACTTAAGCCTTTATTTCCTCAGGCCTTCGTAACTACATTCTCAGACCTTCATACATCTTAGACTTTCCTATCTTCACATAGATAAACCCTAAAATACCTGTTACTGGAATCTGTTTTGCTTTAAGCCGGCAAGACTGTTTTGCTTTAAGTCGTCAAAAGCATCAGAGTTCTTGAGAAGGATAAGATTTTACCTGAATCAATGATTAAAGAATAACAGAGACTTGCCAGCAGGCTGCATGGACAGCCACCCCCAAGGTCCTCCATCCATAGTAGTGGGCTGCAGGACACCTGCCTTCTTGCTGATAGCATGTGACCTGTGGATTACAGACTTTGGGAAGACTCGCCTACCGTTGGCCCAAGCAACGCAGGGAAAGTCGATTCCATTGTCCTCTTGTCCAAGGTCTGGAATACTTTGTTAGCAGTTGAGGTGAAGGGCAGGGTTGCTCAGTGACCAGCGTTGTCATTGACTCGAGATGAAGTTTCTTGTGTGCCCATCAGTCTTCTCGGAGGAAATGGGGTGGGGCCAGCAGCTGGCCTATCTCTCTGTTATAAAAAGCTTTTTAACAAAACATTTTAAATGCCATATTCTCTAGATCTCTGAGCATTTGAGGGCTGTCGTCTGTTTAGTATCTCAGCAGTTAAAAGTTTGCCTTTAGTTAGAGAAAAGTCCCTTTTTGTAATAAAAGCTGTACCTTTGTAAACGACTTATAGGATAGACTGAGTGGTATAAATATTTTGTTGATTTGAAATAGATCTTTATGATAAAGATACATGAGTTAAATTTAAGTTGTATAGCCTTTGCTTATATTTTAAGTAAAGGTAGATTAGAACTTTATGACTTTAAATGTTTACCGTTACAGGTACAGAGACAATGCTTGAGCCTTTCACAGGGTACAAGTGTAAGTTTTATCCCAGTGCAGATGGTTGATACACTACTGATTACAGAAGGGTGGTCAAAGGGAAACATGACCTCAGACCACCTCAAGCACGGGACAATCAGCCCACCTGAGAACCACACTAGGACTATTCACTAGACAGACGATTGTCTTAACCTTTAAAAGTGATGGTGAATCCAGCATGGTTGGTTTTTTTTTTTTAATTTTTTAATGATTAATGACAGAAATTAAGATTTTTAAATCTACTCACAAATAAACTTCCTTGGGATCACACTGTAGGCTTTCCTACTCCACTTTCCCATTTCCTTTATTTGATGTGTATGAATTCTCATGGATTAGAGTATGTGTTCAGGGAATATTATTAATTATTAGTAGTTATTATTAATTTTGTATTAATAGTAATCATTAACAATATTAATATGATAATAACAGATGTTATTAATTCAAACCTATTCATAAGATTTCTTTTAAATATTTAAAAAAATTCCATGTATGTATTTATTTGTGAGGACATGTATGTGTGCTGAGGTCAGAAGGAATATGTTCTCTCCTTTTACCACTTGGGTCTCAGGAACCAAACTGAAGTTGCCAGGCTTGCTGGCAGGCACTCTACCCACTGGACTATCTCTGGCCTCAGTGAGATACTTATTACTAAGATTGGAGTGCTGGGCCTCACCAAGGTGAAAGGCACCTTGTACCTATAAGATTCTTTACTGGTAAGAATTAAGCCTAGTGAGCATCTAGTCACTCCCTTCATCAGCACTTGGGAGACAGAGACAGGAAGACCAGAAGTTCAAGGTCCTCCTCAGCCACATCGTGAGTTCCAGGCCAGCCAAGGACACATGAGACCCTGTCTCAAAAAAATAAAAGAAAATAAAGTGCACACACATCACACACAAATTAACAAAAATTTTTTAGAACAAAAATGGATAGGGCTGTGGTTTAAAAAGCGGGGGTGGGGGGGCTGGGGGTGTGTGTGGGGTGATGTGATTTATACAAGCCTCTAGGACTTCCCAGAGCTAGATTAGGAAACTCCCAACCAAGGCTAATAACATTGACTAACTTTTTTTTTCAACATTTATTAACATAATCTTTGGGGTAGCCACTGCTTCACCTTTCTACTGGAAGGAAGTCCTTATCGCCATAATTTTGTAAAGTTCAGGAGCTTTTTAGTTTATGGCTCATGATCACATCACAGTAAATGAAGTCACCTGGGCACTAAGGTTTCCTGACTGAGAGAACTCAGGCGGTATGAGAGAGAGCCGAGAGTGAACACAGAAGCCTGACTCCCAGACATCCCACATTGGCTGCCGCCCCCTCCACCTCTTATCCCCACCCCTACCCCCACACCCCCCCTTCTCTTGTTTCCTCCCACTCATCCCTTCCCAGTCACTCATCTGTGGCTTCTCTTTTTCAGGGTAAGCCCTTTGATCAAACTTGACACCTTGTGGTTAAAATACAAGTTTCACTCTGTGATGTTCCCAGCACCTCTCTGATGAAACTGGATACTTTTACTTCTCCCCACTTGTCTTTTTTTTTCCTTTCAGTTTGGTGACGCCTCAGGTGTGTAGCCACAGAATGCCAGGTGTTGGACAAGAGCTGCTATTATGAAATCAAGAGTGAACATCGTATGTATCCTTATTCTTATGTTTTTATTTTCCTGGTCCTCTTCCCTTCTCTTTCTCTTCCACATCCTTCTTGACAGAGTATTATAGTAGCCCAGACTATCTGGAACTCACCACGTAGCTGAAGCTGTCCTTGAACTCCTGGATCTTCCTGTCTCCACCTCCCAAATGATGGAAGTACTGGCATATGCCAACATTCCTAGTTTCACGTGGTGCTAGGGATTGAACCTTGTGCTTGTTAGTGTGCTAGTCAAGCACGCCACCAGCTAAACTAAAGTTACAATGCCATCCTTTTAATTATTTTATTGTATGTGTACGGGTGTCGTTTTTTATTAAATGTTTTCATTTATTTTTATTTTATGTATATGGGTATTTTGCCTGCATGTGTCTATGAATCTGTGTACCACACTCATGCAGGCCTGAGGATGCTAGAGTTACAGACAGTTGCGAGAATATATGAATAGTGCTGAGAATCGAACCTAGATCCTCTGAAAGAACAGCCAATGATCTTAACCACTGAACTCTGTCTCCAGCTTCTGTGCATAGGTGTTTCCCCTGAATGTAAGTCTGTACAGTATGTGTACCTGGTGCCCATAGAAACCAAAAAGGAGCATCAGACCCCCTGGAACTGAAGTTACAGATGGTGGTAAGCTTCCATGTGGGTGCTGGGAATGGAACCAGGATCCTCGGTAAGAATAGTGAGTGAGTACTCTTTACCACTGAGCCATCCCTTTTGCCTCCTTTTTTTTTATTTTAAATTTTGTTATGTTGTTTTGTTTTGATACAGTGCCTCCCGTAACATAACCCAGACTGGCCATGGTGTTCCCATTTGCTTTTGCAAGTCTCTTGCTTTACCCTCTCTGTTAACCCTAACCTAGTCAGCTTGTATGACAATAGCATTTCCAGAGCTTGGAGCTAGTGAAGAAAGCCAAATATCACCTTAATTATGGTAGAGGCTAATTGGAGATTGCAGTTAAGCAGACAGATGTACAGACTGAAATAGCCACAAACAGGCAGCCCTAGGTAATCCTGGGATTACTGGGTAAACTCCAGGGTTAAAGGTACCAAGGAACAGCTCAGGGTGTGTGCCCTCTCTGTAAAGAAAACTAATCATGGTAATTCTATTTAGTATTAATTATTTGTTAATTACCAATCAGGTAATTAATTTTGTCTCCTCTAGAGAAGGGGTGGGAGGAACAGAATGTGGGGTGAGAAACCATATTCCTGGAAGCAGCTAATGGCCTGACCGTTTGTCAGGAACTTGAGGGGAAATGCCTGGGAGATTGGAGACCCTAGAGCAGGAGCACAGGGAAGGATATAGAGAGAAAGCAACAAGTGTGGTAATCTTCCTGCCATGGGTTAATCCACACTAGAAGTATCTGTCATGGAAGAGCTGAACAAGGTAGACAAAAATCTCTCAACCAGTAGATGTTAGCCTGCCTTAGCTAATGTCAGTGCCAGGATAGGCCTGGCACATATAAACACAGGCCTGGCCCTGATGGCAGAGATGGACCAAGTATGAGCCAAAACATGGACTCCTTATCCCAGGCCCAGTCTAAATTTCCAGCCATGTATACCAAATGGGGGTGTCATGGGAACTTTTCTTTACAGAGGCCAGTTAGAGGGTCTCTCACATCCTGCAAAAGTTAGTGCGTTTCCGACATGGGTTTGCCTTTCCTGACCTTAAACCTGAATTTCATGCAACACAGCCCCTGGCCAGGCAATTTAGTACTTAAGGGTAAAAGTTGGAGTAAAGGCATGTGACTTTGTTCCTATATAAATGGAATGGTCAGAAATTAACATGAATTTTTTTCATTTGGATTGCCAAACTACACATTACAGAGTTTCTACATGTTGTTTTTCTTCTTGTAAATCAAAGTTCTCAGAAAAAAAAGCACACATTTGATAACCATTCCATACAAAGATGTTTGATTGATTGATTGATTGATTGATTGATTGGTTGGAGATTTATGATTTATGAGTGTGGAGAGTTAGAATACTGCAGATCCAGAGTCACGTTATCTTGGACTATCTTTGACCCCTTCAGTGTCCACATCTGTCTGACATGTTATCCCTGTGACTGCCACGAAAAACCTCGAATGTATTAAATGTAACAGATCCTAGCTTTCACCAACCCCAAACTAAAAGCGCCAGATACAGATAACATCTAAGGCCTATAACAGAGATTTCCTTGCCACATCATACTTTGACAGACCTACCTGATATGCTATCCAGAGCATTGGAAAAATGCATTGATTTATGAATCACTTTTGTTGTGTAACCATAAAAACCTAAGCCATTACCATGTTGGAACATGTTACTTGGGACAACCTGAATCCATGTTTCTTGGCCATGGTTATTATATATTTGGCTCAAAAATAAACTATCTCATATTGTCTTTGAGAATGACAGCTTTGTTTCCTTTTGTTTGGTTTTGTTTTTAAGACAGAGTTTCTCTGTGTATTTCTGGCTGTCCTGGGACTTACTATGTAAAGCAGGGTGGCCTCAAACTCAGAGATTCTGCTTCTCTGCCTCTCTCTCTGCCTCTCTGCCTCTGCCTCTAGTGCTAGGATTAAAAGCATGAGCCACCACCACCAAGGGAAGTTTTCTGCCAGCTGACAGATGTGTTTTATGTGGACAACATATACTATTTTTTTTCAGGACAGGATTTCCCTGTGTAGCAGCCCTGGCTGTCCTGGAACTCGATCTGTAGACCAGGTTGCCCTCAAATCACAGAGAGCCACCTGCCCCTGCCCCTGCCCCTGCCCCTGCCCCTGCCCCTGCCTCCCAAATGCTGGGATCAAAGGTGTGAGCCACCACTACCTGGCTTCCCAGGTGTCTTTCAAAGAAGCACAGGATTGAAACACGGACGCACAGGAGAGACCATTTGCAGACTGATAGAGAAAAAGTCTAAAAACGTTGAGATAATACGGTTCTGTTGCTTAACACCTCACCATGGGGCGGGGAGTGGTATCTGTGAGGAAACTCCTAGCAGGCTAATACATAGGCTAACTTTAGCATAATTGGCATTTATGGTTAGGGCTACACTCCACATGTACTTTCAGCTACACATGTTATTGGTATTTGAGTCTTACAATCCTTAGATCTCACAGTCAACCAAAACTTCTTGGAAAAAGCTACACCTATTCTGACGAAAAACAATGACTGTGCAAAGTTGGAATGTCAC
Organism: Cricetulus griseus; assembly: GCF_003668045.3. Classification (NCBI taxonomy): domain Eukaryota; kingdom Metazoa; phylum Chordata; class Mammalia; order Rodentia; family Cricetidae; genus Cricetulus; species Cricetulus griseus. The sequence goes on along the minus strand of NC_048600.1, from coordinate 2,803,722 downwards.
AAGTTCAGAGACAAATTATCTTGTGCTATTTTAGCCTCCTTAACAGCCTTTTTATTGCCTATCTTGGTTTACCCAACATTCTGGAATGTACAAACAGACCCTTGCTCCCACCAACCCAAAAACTAAGGTCATCAGATAGCCTCTGAGGCTCCAGCAGGCATTTCTCCTCTTTGCTGAAACCTGCTTACCTGATATTTCCACCAGTGTGTCTGAGAAGTAACTTGATTCATGATTTGCTTTGTTCTGTTGGTATAAAAAACTTCATGAAATTGTTACCATATTAGAACATGGCATTATAGCAATTTGAATTTGTGTTCATGAGTCATGGCCACACTCTCTCTCTGAACTCCCCCCCCCCCAGGGCTTCTCAGTGTAGCCTTGGCTGTCCTAGAGCTAGCTCTGTAGACCAGGCTGGCCTAGAACTCATAGAGATCCACTTGCATCTGCCTCCAGAGTGCTGGAATCAAAGGCATGTGTGACCACTGTCCAGCAATGGCCACTCATTTTTAACTCCAGAATTAACTATTCTCTCTGCTTCTCTCTTCTGCCTTTGTCTCTCTGCTTCTCTAGTTCTTGACTTTTTTAGACAGGGTGTGACTATATAGACCAGGATGGCCCTGAACTCTTAGAGACCTGTTTGTCTGTGCCTCTAAAGTGCTAGGATTAAAGACATCAACACTATGCCTAGTATAAATTGTCTGTTAGTTCCTTTAAGATAAGAAATGTGGTTTGGTTTTAATTTTTTTGTTTTGTTTTGTTTTTTGGTTTTGGTTTAGTTTTTTGAGACAGGGTTTCTCTGTATTGCTTTGGAGCCTGTCCTGGAACTTGATCTGTAGACCAGGCTGGTCTTGAACTCACAGAGATCCACCTGTCTCTTCCTCCCTAGTGCTGAGATTAAAGGTGTGAGCCACCAATGCCCGGCTTGTTTTTTTGTTTTGTTTTGTTTTGTTTTGTTTTGTTTTGTTTTGTTTTGCTTTCTGCTCATATTATATGTTTTGCATCACAATACGAACCATTTTCATTTAGAAAACTAAGGGCATGAGACTCCCTAAGATCACACAATCACATAGCAAATAACAAAATTTGGTCTTGAAGCCAGGCTTGGTGGCACATGTCTTCAATCCCAGCACTGGGAGACAGAGGTAGGTAGGCCAGCCTGATCTACATAGAGAATTCTAGGCCAGACAGAACTACATAGTGAAACTGTGTCTTCAGAAATAAAAATTTAGCCAGGCAGTGGCGCACGACTTTAATCCCAGCATTTGGGAGGCAGAGGCAGGCGGATCTCTGAGTTAGAGGCCAGCCTGGTCTACAGAGTGAATTCCAGGACATGTTCCAAAGCTACAGAGAAACCCTGTCTCAAAATAAATAAATAAATAAATAAATAAATGCATACATAATAAAAAATTTGGAAAACAACTTACAGTGTAGAAATCACAAGGTTCCCTGTGACAGAAACACCAGAGCTCCTACTGTCACAGCAAATGCCATTGAACAGAGACAAGAAATGGATTGCTTTTTTAAAAAAGTCTTTTAAAACATTTGTTCTAGCCGGGTGTTGGTGGTGCACTCCTTTAATCCCAGCACTCGGGAGGCAGAGGCAGGTAGATCTCTGTGAGTTCGAGACCAGCTTGGTCTACAGAGTGAGTTTCAGGACAGTCTCCAAAGCCGCAGAGAAACCCTGTCTCAAAAAAAAAAAATTTGTTCTATGACTTGATCTTGTGTTTCTTCAAATGTTTCTTTAATTTAAAAAATTAAAATCAATTTCTTCACAAAAAGAAAAAAAAATCAAGCAAAAACCTTTATCCCGGGGCTGGAGAGATGGCTCAGAGGTTAAGAGCACTGACTGTTCTTCCAGAGGTCCTGAGTTCAATTCCCAGCAACCACATGGGGGCTCACAACCATCCGTTATGAGATCTGGTGCCCTCTTCTGGACAGAGAGGCAGATATACATGGAAGCAGAATGTTGTGTATATAATAAATAAATAAAATCTTAAAAAAAAAAGAAATCTATTTAAAAAAAAACCTTTATCTCCCCCCCCCCCTGTGTGTGTGTGTGTGTGTGTGTGTGTGTGTGTGTGTGTGTGTGTGTGTGTGTCCCCTCTCCCTCCACCTTGGAAATCCCAGGGATCAAACTCAGGTCATCAAGCTTGGCAGGAAGTGTCTCCACCTGTTGAAGTCATCTTCCAGGCCTGGGAAATGGATCTTTAAGCTGAGTTTTATTCAGAGAGCCAGCAGTCTAGGAAAGCAGTGGACAGTCACCCTACAAACCATGACTTAAATCTTACTCCAGGCAGCAGACTTTCCAGAGCATTCCTTTCTAGTCAGGTGGTCAGCTTTGTCCCTGATGTTGGTTCCTGTCTCACTGTCTCTTCATATTTTAATTTTAAAAAGCAGCACATGAGAGGAAGATGCCATTCGACAGAGCTTGGGTGGAAGGGTTTTTTATTGGGGGGATGTGAATGGGGAAATAGGGGAGGGGAGAAGGGAGACCGGCCTCTGGGGACAAGAGCAGCAGAAGAGAAGACAAAGGCAGAGAGAGGGAAAGGGGGCAGGGGGCAGAGGGAGGAGGCAGGAGAGACAGAGAGACAGAGAGACAGAGAGGCAGACAGAGAGGCAGAGAGAGAGAGGCAGAGAGAGAGAGGCAGAGAGAGAGAGAGGCAGAGAGAGACAGAGACAGAGAGACAGACAGAGAGGGAGGGAGGGAGGGAGGGAAAGAGGGAGGGAGGGAGGAAGGGAGGGAGGGAGACCCATCAGACTTGGGCAGGGCCCTTTTAAAAGGGAACATAGTGAATGTGCACAGGTGGTGTTCTTAGTGGCTGCAGCTGAGGGCGTATCCTATCAGAACCCCAAGGACAGACAGTACAGATGCCTGAATACTAACACATACTCTCCACTCTTCTTGAGACAAGGATGAGTCTAGGCAGCATTTGCCATCATCAACCCTGTGCTCCTCCAGGGACACCTAGACTGGAGAGTTAACTCAAAACAAGTAAGCCATTGATTGGCAGTGTGTATTACTAAGCTATAAAAACTTTGACAATGGGCAGGTGAGATGGCTCACTGGGTAAATGTTCCTACCACCAAGCCTGAGGGTCTGAGTTTGAGCCTCAAAACCCTCATGTTGGAAGGGAAACCAACCTGTAGCAACTTGTCCTTTGACCACTGCACCTGCCCCTCAACACACACACACACACACACACACACACACACACACACACACACACACACACACACACACTTGTAATAACTAAAAAAAAAGACCTTTAGCAATATTTGTGTGCAGCTTCCTTTTTATAGTATGGTCTGCAAATGTGCTCCCACAGGGGAGAATCACATCTGAATTCTGATACATTTTATTTAATCAAGTAGCTTTCACTGGACATGATGTGACTTACTTGCTACAGGAGAGAAGGGTGACAAAGCTGATCTTCTAGTTATAATCCTAGTGAAATTTAGTTGAATGTGTAGACAAACAGGAAATTAAAATTTAGAAAGGCAAGCACGAAAATGCCCCAAGGGAGAGTGACCCATTTGCAAAGAGCTGGTGTGCAGCTGTCTCAGGACCGGTGGTGGATTAAATGGGATGGCATATGGAAATTGTCTAGAGTGTCCAACAAAAAGTTCCCAAATACTGGAGCCACTGTTGCTAGGTTGACATTATCACTGCAGTCAGATTCTATGACCCCAAGGTTATTTCTGTTTCTCTCTTGCTTTGCTGTGGAAATTCCCAGAAGCAAAAACAGACTTCTTCATCTTTGCTTTATTTTATTTAATTTTATTTTGGTTTTTCAAGACAGAGTTTCACTGTTTAACTCTGGCTGTCCTGGAACTTACTTTGTAGACCAGGCTGGCTTGGAACTCACAGAGATCCACCTGCCTCTGCCTCCCAAGTGCTGGGATTAAAGGCGTGCACCACCGCCAACTGGCTCTTTGATTTGTTCTTACCTGTGGCGTGAGCTCATGAATGCCTGAGAGAAGAAACCAGGTTTCAGGCTGTTCTAAAATGGAAGCAAAGAAGCTATAACATCTCCTAAAAAGTCTAAAAACTCCTCAGAAAACTCTTTTCTAAATTCATAGAACACACAGGAGTTTTTGGCAAAGGTGGATGTGAGTTTAATATGAAAAAGAATAACATGCATGAATTAGACCAAGAGTTAATACAAATGCCCCAATCTTTTCCTTTTCATCAACTACTAATACTTGTTACAGAAAACTTCAAACAAATATTTAGGGACTGGGGAGACAGCTCAGTCCCCAGAATCCACATAAAAGCAGGTGGGGGGCCAGGCGTTGTTGGCACATGCCTTTAATCCCACCACTCCGGAGGTAGAGGCAGGTGGATCTCTGTGAGTTCGAGACCAGCCTGGTCTACAAGAGTTACTTCTAAGACAGCCTCCAAAGCCCAGAGAAACCCTGTCTCGAAAAAACCAAAAAAAAAAAAAAGCAGGTGGGGGTATCATCCTGACTGTAACCCCAGAACTCAGGATTGGAGATGGGTGTTTGGGACTAGCTGGCTATCAAGACTGGCAGTAAGCTCTGGCCTCCACAATATATGCATGCACCCACATGCCTGCCAACACACATTACATATATTCACACACCATGTACAAAAGCAAAAAAAAAAAAAAAAAAAAAAAACAAGGTAAAAGACACTGAGGAATCTAGAGGAGAAATGGGTCACCAATGAAGAGAACTGGCTGCTCTTCCAGAGGACTCAGGTTCAGTTCCCAGCACCTACATGGTATGTCACAGCTGTCTGTAACTCCAGTTCCAGGGGATCTGACGCTCTCTTCTAACCTTTGTGGCCACTGCTTGCATGTTGTGCACAGACAAGCAGGCAAAACACCCACACCCATGAAATAACTACATGAATAAAACCATAAACTAGTAACAATAACCTCCCCCTGTGAGACAAGGTCCTTTCACTACACACACAGCCCTGGCTGTCCTATAACTCAGTATGTAGACCACGCTGGTCTTGAACTCACAGAGATCCACTGCCTCTGCCTCCAGAGTGCTGGGATTAAAAACATGCGCCATTATGCCCAGCTAAAAAGAAAACCTTAAAACAAAATATATACTAAAGTGAGCAGTTGGTTAATCACAGTCAAGCGTCAGTAACTAAGGATCCCCTTTCTTTCCCCTTATGATCATCTTTAAGGGGGAGTCAGCCTATCTTTCTGCCTGGCCATTGGCCAATCAGTGTTTTATTCATCAACCAATGAGAGAAACTTATATACAAAAGGACATCCCCCATCACATTGATTAATTGAGAACTACAAAACATTGCTTTTGTCGGGCATGGTAACGCATACCTTTAATCCCAATACTCTGGAGACGGAGACAAGCAGATCTCTGTGAGTTCTAGGCCATCCAGGGCTTCATAAAGGACCTGTCTGAAAAACAAAACAAAAAAGAAACATAAATTCTATAGATAATGTGGTAGTTGAAAAGAAAATGGCCCCCAAAGGGAGTGGCACTATTAGGAGGCATGGCCTTGTTAGAGTAGGTGTGGTTTTGTTGGAGTGTGTCACTGAGGAGGCGGGCTTTGAGGGCTCATATTTGCTGAAGCCACACCCAATGAGACAGTTCACTTCCTGTTGCCTGCAGATCAAGATGTAACACTCCTTCTCTAGCACCATGTCTGCCTGCATGCTGCCATGTCCCACCACGATGGGACGTGGACCTCTGAACTGTAAACCATTAAATGCTTTCCTTTGAAGAGTTGCCATGTTCATGGTGTCTCTTCACAGCAATAGAAACCATTTATATAAATATAAGCCTCTAGATTTTCATTACAATCCTTATTTGTTTGTTGTTGTTTTGTGACAAAGCCTGTGTAGTCCAGGCTGACTGAACTACTCCCCTTACAGTTGCCCCAGATGTAAATGTAATCTGAATTTATTCTCTAATTTACCTAATTTAGCTTCTACTCTCACTACTCAATCTATTTTCTTCAGTTTGTATGCAGATTCTGCTAAGCAGGTGGTTTGTAGCTTGCAAATGACAACATCTACCAGCTGTTAAAATTACACAAGGCTCTAATTTAAATGCCTAATTGCTCTCAGGGCACTTAATTTACAGCTCATAAACGCCACCCAGATGGCAACAGTGAGGGTTTCTTTGAATTAACTTTGGAGAGAAGAAAAGCTTAGGTTCACAACTGGTCCCCTAACATACTTGTGTTTGAATCTTGAGCATCAGGGTGGGACTTGCCCTGTATTTGGTGTCTAGGTTAACCAGCAATGAGAAATGACTGAGTCATTACAAACTATCTCAGTGTACTCAGAATATGACAAAAAAGATAAGTACTGTTAATCCCACCTGTTGAGAATAAGACCACTACCACAATTTTGAGCCACATTTGAAGCAAGATTTAATTAAATACTGGCCAGGATGATGGACTTTGGCCAGATCCACTTTGGGGCTCCCAGAAAATGGGACTGTGTCACATTTTGCAGAGATTTATACAGGCAAACCAGTAAGTCCACCTATCTCCCACCAGGTCAGGTCCAATCAAGGACAAGCATTTGTGGTGGGAGTGCAAACTTGTACAGCCACTTTGGAAATAAATATGGCAGTTTCTCAGGAAAATGGGAATCAGTCTACCACAAGATCCAGCAATTCCACTCTTGGGCACATATGCAAAAGATGCTTATTCATACAAGAAGGACATATGTTCAACTATGTTCATAGCAGTGTTGTTTGTAATAGCTAGAACCTGGAAGCAACCTAGATGCCCCTCAACCCAAGACTGCATGGAGAAAATGTGGTACATTTATCCTGGCATATTTGTGCCTATGTACCTCCTTGCCTGTGTGTGATCAAGCACATTGGTATAGTTGGGTCAAACAAACTTGTTTAAGGGGAGAGAAAACATGTGGTTTGTTATTGTATAGGAACAACAGCCTCAGGGCTGGAGAGATGGCTCAGAGGTTAAGAGTATTGACTGTTCTTCCAGAGGTCCTGAGTTCAATACCCAGTAACCACATGATGGCTCACAACCATCTATTATGATATCTGGTGCCCTCCTCTGGAATGCAAGCAAATAGGCAAACAGAACACTAAATGTAATAAAAATAAGTAAATAAATTTTTTAAAAAAGGAACAACAGCTTCTAGCATTTCAGGAAGTATCTGTCCTTGGGCAGGGGCCTTGCTGATCAGAGGCATTTTTGTTTCTTGGATCTCTTAGGTACAGTAATTAAAACTTAAAACATACCTTTGCCTCTCACAATACCAACCCTATCAGCTGCAGAGTGAGACAGTAACCCTGTGTTGTAGCTGTTATCATCCAGGCAAACCTGGCCCTGCCCCTTGGGGGACCTGGCAGAGTCCACCCCCTGTCTTTGTGTGCAGGTGCAAGTGCAAAAGGTTCCTTTAAAAGACAAGCTCTGGAGCTTTTAATCCCAACACTCAGAAGGTAGAGGCAGGTAGATGTCTGTGTGTTTGAGGCCAGCCTGGTCTGCAAAGCTACACAGAAATACCTTGTCTAGAAAGACAAACAAATAAGTGACAAGCTCTGCCCACTCTTGCTCTCTTTCTGCTGTATCTCTGAGGAGGCAGCTCTCTCTCTCTCTCTCTCTCTCTCTCTCTCTCTCTCTCTCTCTCTCTCTCTTTCTCTCAATCTCTCTCTGTCTCTGTCTGTCTCTCTCTCCTTTCCCTTCCCTTCCCTTCCCTTTCCCATTCCCCTCCCTTCCCCCAATAAATCTTCCCAAGTAACCTCTCTGACTGACTGGTGTGTCTGTCTTGCCATGGGATCTGCCAAGGTAACCCTCAAGTTGAACATCATATCAGGGTCTCATGCAATATACACTGGGCTCAAACTCAGTATGTAGCTGAGGATGAACTTGGATTTCAAACTCTCCTGCATTGCTGAAATTATAAGGGGTCATCACCTCAAAGAATGTATCAGGTATCCTCCCTCCCTCCCTCCCTACTCTCTCTCTCTCTCTCTCTCTCTCTCTCTCTCTCTCTCTCTCTCTCTCTCTCTCTCTCTTCTTTCTTTTTATATGCATAGCTGTACATCATGTGCATGCCTGGTGCCTGAGGAGGTCAGAAGAGAGTATGATATCCTGTGCACTGGAGTTATGGATTGTAAGCCACCATGTGGGTTCTGGGAATCAAACCTCTGTTCTTTGCAAAAACAAGTGCTTTTAACTACTGAGCCACTTCTCCAGCCCCAGAATGCCTTTTTAAAAATTATACTTATATATGTGCATATATCTTTGTGTGTACACACACTCAAACAATTCAGAGAATTTTCAAGAATCATGTGGGTCTTGGGAATTGGATTAAAGTCATCAGACTTAGCCAAATGGCTAAGCTGAGCCATCTTTCTACCCCCATAATTCTAGATTTACCCTTAAGAAAAGAATTTCAAGCCATGTGTGGTGGCCATGCCTGTAATCCTAGCATTCAGGAGATGGAGACAGGAGGATTGTGGTGATTCCAGAGCCATCCTGGCCAGCACAAGCTAATTTGAGGCCAGCCTGGACTCTATCTCATAAAATATGACACCCAGCCCATTGTACCACCACCAGCCCCCTCAAAAGGAAAAGCTTAAAATCAGGCATAGTGGTTCAAATGCATAATGCCAGCACTGGCTACATAAAAAGATGGAGGCCAGCCTGGGCTGCATGAAATGCTGTAACAAAAAAAGAAACATATAAAAATAAATAGATAGATAAATAAATAAAAAACAAATAAATATTGAGATAGAAATTTTTAAGGCAATCTTGTAAGGTTTTGCCTCCCCCTAGTGGCTAGTAGTAATTCTGTTGGCTCGTGTTTTTTGGATGCCAATAACAGGGGGCGAGACTTTCACTTAAAACCACTTTCCAAAGTTTTCTTTGAGTAAGAGAAGCTATACAGTTTAGAGGTTAAGCACATAATCTCTAGAGCCGGACTCCCTCGATACAAATACTTACTGGCTGCCTGAACCTGTGCAAATGTTGTGTGACTGGCCCAGGTCTCAGCCCTCTGTCCACAAAAAGGCTGGCTGGGACTATGGCTCAGTGGTCCAGTTATTGCATGGTCCAGTTAAGGCCATGATGCCATTCCCAGCACTGGAAAAATAAAAGGAATAATAGAATTGACTGAGTTAATATGTATAGGACACTTAGAATAATGTCTATCACAGCCTAACATGGTGTCACATGCCTTTTGTCCAGCATTTGAGAGGCAGAGGCCAGCATGATTATCCAGGACTACACAGAGAAACCCTGTCTTGAAAAACAACAACAGCCAGGCGTTGGTGGCATACACCTTTAATCCCAGCACTCGGGAGGCAGAGGCAGGCGGATCTCTGTGAGTTCGAGACCAGACTGGTCTCCAAGAGCTAGTTCCAGGACAGCCTCCAAAGCCACAGAGAAACCCTGTCTCTAAAAACCAAAAAAAAAAAAAAATAGTATCTAGCCAGGCAGTGGTGGTGCACACCTTTGATCCCAGCACTGATTTTGAAGCCAGCCTGGTCTACAAGGTGAGTTCCAGGACAGGTTCCAAAGCTACACAGAGAAACCCTGTTTCAAAAATCAAAAACAAAACAAACAAACAAACAAAGAAAAAGAAAAAACTTAACTGCTGAGCCATTTCTCCTGTTTTGTCTGTCTAGACTATCATATAATCGGAATCATACAGTGTGTAGCCACTTCACACTTCTTTCACTTAATGATACAGACTTAAAGTTCTTCCATGTCTGTCCATAGCTTGATAGCTCATTTATTCTTATTTCTTGGTATTGTCCCATTGGGTGAAATTCTAGTTTATTCAGTCAAGCAATATTTTAATAATTGAAAATGTAAAGGCAGAGAGGAAATTATTCTTCTCCCCAGTGAAAGTCACAGTCATTAGCCTGTGGCACATGAGTCAGTGGCTCTTCCCGTGCAGCCTGGTGAGAACCTGATGCACCTGCAGGTATAAGCAAATTGCCATGGAAATTCTTAGGTGATGGAGAGCTGCAGGGGGACGTGATGAGTAGAAGTCTCGGGCCTAAGTGTTTGAGATGGGAAGAGAAGAGGAAAGCGGCTGGAAAATGAACCAGCCATCGAGCATTGCCAGGCAGTGACATTGTTTCATGTCCTAAATATGTGCATTTTCACCATCTGCCTGTGTGACTGCAGCGGGATCTGCACGAGGAAGAAGGATGTGGTGGCTGCCCTTCACTCGGGTGAGAATTGTCACCAGCTGCACTGGGAGAATTCCGTCATTCTCTTGTCTAGGAGCTGCCACTGCTGATGGGGTTGCTGCTCACAACTGATAAGGTAGGGAGTAAGGGTTGATTGGAGAGACAAGCTGTCACTTCCTGAATAGCTCACTCCAGCTCCTGGTCTCAGGTCCCAGAACTTCAGAAGTACTATTGTGGGGTGGGAGGTTTGTGTCTTGGTAGAGATGTCCCTTCAGGTCCAGTCCTTGCCTTGACTGCTGCATTCTCTAGGGGCCACCTCCTTTATCTTTTCTAGGCATTAGACCCCAAGACTGCTACCATCTGCTGACTCTTTCTCCTCCTTCTCCTTATCTTATTTGTTTAGTTTCTGAGACAGGGTCTCATGTAGGCGAGGGTGGTCTTTTATATTTTTTCCAGACAAGGTTTCTCTGTGTAGCCCTGGCTGTCCTGGAACTCAATGCGTAGACCAGGCTGGCCTTGAACTCTCAGAGATCCACATGCCTCTGCCTCCCAAGTGCTGGGATTTAAGGAGTGCACCACCACCACCACCACCACAGCCTCCAGGCTGGTCTTGAACTCCTGATTTTTCTGCCTATCTTCCCAAGTACTGGGATTGCAGGCACATGCCACAATGCCAGGTTTTGGAGGTGCTGGGAATTGAACCACAGGGACTGTACAAACTAGGCTAGCACTTACCACTTACCAACTGAGCTACAACCCCAGACCTTGTATAAGTTTCTTTTTCTTTCTTTCTTTCTTTCTTTCTTTTTTTTTTTTTTTTTTTTTTTTTTTTTTTTTTTTTTTTTTTTTTTTTGTTTTTTTCGAGACAGGGTTTCTCTGTGTAGCTTTGGAGCCTGTCCTGGTGGCACTCACTCTGGAGACCAGGCTGGCCTCGAACTCATAGAGATCCTCCTGCTCTGCCTCCCAAGTGCTGGGATTAAAGGCATGCGCCACCAATGCCCGGCCCAAGTTTCTTTAAGAAAGCCAAGGAAATATTATTCATCTACATCATTTAGCCGACTACTTCCTACAGAGTTACAGACTTCGTGTTTCAATCTTAGGTGGATTCTATATGTGAAAAGGCCTTAGGACTAGGCTAGTACTCCTAGTACAATGGAGGTCATTGGAACAGAGCTGTACCAGAGTAAAATCCCCTAGGGTGAAACTGTGAGAATGTGAAAACTGGGAAAGTCAGAGCAGCCTAGTTACAACTGTGATCTTAATGACTTTTGGTACTGGAAGATGGTATGTCAATTTGTACCAAAAATGAATGCCCATGTAAGATAATCATCACGGAGTCCTGGCAGTTTCATCGACTCTGCAGATCCTTGTCATAACTCAGCCAGTGTGACCTTCCAGGGACTGTCTACAGAATGACATAACACATGGTGAAAACTAGGACAGGGGTAAATTTGACTCTATAGATAGTAGAAATAGAAGTGACTCAATTATTTCCAACATTTCAAACATGGATAACTGAGTTTCCTTTATGTGGTGATCCAGATAAGAATGGCCCCTATAGGCTCATAGATTTGAATGCTCGGTCACCAGCAAGTGGCACTATTTGAGAAGGATTAGGAGGTGTGGCCTTGTTGGAGAAAGTCTGAGGTTTCACAGCCACATATCAGGCCCATTCTCACTGTTTGAGGATCAGGATATAGCTCTCACCGGCTCTTCCAGTGTCTGCCTGCACACATTCATGATCCCCACCAAGATGATAATGGACTAAACCTCTGAATAAACAAACCCCCAATTATGTGGGGCAATGGTGGTGCACACCTTTAATCCCAGCAATTGGAAGGCAGAAGCAGGTGGATCTCTGAGTTCAAGGCCAGCCTGGTCTACAAAATGAGTTCCAGCACAGGCAGGGCTGTTACACAGGGAAACCCTGTCTCAGGGGAAAAAAAACAAACAAACAATTAGATGCTTTCTTTTATGAGTGGTCATTGTGCCTCTTCACAGCAATTGAACAGTGACTAAGACAAAGATTTGGAACTTGTTATCTTCCTACCTCCAATTCCTAAGTGCCAGGATTACAAATATGCAGTGTCATGCCTGGCCACCTTAGTTTTTTTTTTTTTTTTTTTCTAATAGTTTGGTTTCATGTCCAGTTAGAGTAAATACTGCATTTCTGAAACCAGGTCTGGTGGCTCATATCTGTGATCCCAGTACTCAGGAGGCTGAGGCAAGAGGATCTTAGGAGTTTGAGACCAGGTTGATCTACATGGTGGGATCCTGTCCTGTCTCAAAAAAAAAATAACAAAAAGACTATATTTCCACAGCCTGCCTTATACATAGATATGGTTCAATAACTGGCCAAGGAGGTGAGAACCCAGTGTTCTTAACAGTCCTTAGAAACTTCTCCAGATCTTCCTTCTTTCTGGTAGCTGGCTAATAGATTTGATAGCTACAGATGACCATGAAGTGTCTACAAGACATGTTAGGCCAGGCAGACTGATCAGTAAACCGAATCACTCAGGACGATTGAAGAAAGAGACACTCGAGGGTGTAATGAAGTCTTGAAGGAGCCTGGAGGTCAGCCTCAAGCAGCTTGAACCCTGAACAGCCCAGCAGAAGCATTTCTTTTTTCTTGTTTCTTTTTTCAGAGCTGAGGACCAAACCCAGGGTCTTGTGCTTGCTAGGCAAGCACTCTACCACAGAGCTAAATCCCCAACTGATGCAAAAGCATTTTTTTGTGGGGGGATTTCAACACAGGGTTTCTCTGGGTAGCTTTAGAACCTATCCTGGCACTCACTCTGTAGACCAGGCTGGTCTTGAACTCAGAGAATCGCCTGCCTCTGCCTCCCGGGTGCTGGGAATAAAGGTGTGCGACACCACCACCTGGCACAAAAGCATTTTTATTGATTGTTACACAAAAGGTATTTTTATCAGGCCAATTTCTACATGCCAGAACTTTTAATCTGATCTAAGAGTTGTCTGAAGAAGCATATTACCCAAACAATTCTCAGTCATTACAAGGATTCCTGGTTTGCCTTCTTATGACTGGAGTCATCCAAAGGTTTAAAGCTCCTACAGGAAAAACAACTCCATAAATCTCAGATAAGAATCACTGATTGTTAGTATTCAGGTATTTGTACTGTTTGTCCTTGGGGTTCTAACTGGATACACCCTCAGCTGCAGCCACATTCACCATGTTCCCTTTTAAAAGGGCCCTCCCTGAAAGGTTCAGGCTTTAATGCTGATTGGCAATATCTCTTTAAGAGACAGACTCCGCCCCCTGACACCAGTCAGGGCACACACACAGGAAAACGTGCTGTGTCATCACCATGTCACCTGCTATGCCCAGTGAGGACTCTGGGCTTGCATGGAACCTCAGTGCACATGCGCAGTCTTCCCTTTAAAAGTCCCAGCTTCCCTGCTGCTCTCTCTGTCTCTGCTTCTGCTTCACTCTCTCTTCTCCCACCTATGAGCTCTCTCTGCCTCTCTATGGCGACCGGCCATGGCGGTCAGCCATAAACCCTGTTCCTCTTCTCTCTTAGTCTCCTTACTCTGCCGGGTATATAATAAACTAGTCAATATGTCTCATCTCACTGCCTTTTCTTTTTCTTTATATCTAATTTAAACAAAAACATAACACTGCCCACATCCCATCTTCCTCTCTCTCTTTCTCTCTCTGTCTCTCTGTCTGTACCCTTCTCTCCCTTCCCCTCTGTACTTTCTCTTCTCTCCTGCTGCTCCTGTTTCCAGAGGCTGGTCTCCCCCTTCCCTTTCCCCTTTTTATGATCCCTTCCCGTAATAATCCCTCCTTGAACTCTGTTGCATGGCATCTTTCTCTCATGCACCACTTTCCTTAAGGTGCAACCCTGACTATTTGCAGAAGATCCCTCCAAAGCCTAGGTGTGCCGCCACTCCAGAGTTTCTGCCAGATACAGCATCTCTAGTCAATTCCCCATTACACAGAGCAAAGTCGCCATACACATTTTGGCCTGCCTTGCTCTGGACTGATATATGGAATAAACGTCAATATTGTTCAAGCTGCTGCCACTAGCACATGATTCTGACTTGTCAGGGTGGAAAGAGGTCACTCCAAATGATTTTTTGTTTCTTTGTTTTTTGAGACAGGGTTTCTCTGTGAAATAGTCCTGGCTGTTCTGGAACTCACTCTGAAGACCAGGCTGGCCTCAAACTCAGAGACATCTGCTTCCAAAGTGCTGGGATTAAAGGCATGCACCACCACCGCCCAGCTCAAAGGCATATTTATTGACTGTAACACCAAGTTGTTTCTTAGGTAAAGTGTTTCCTCATACCAAGGTCCTATCTAATCCATATGTCTCCCTAAAGGAGAGCATCTTGTGCCCTTATGACTTTAATCATTATCGTGTGTCATGTGCAATATACAATAATCCAATAGCCTCAGATGTGACCAGAGTCACGTGAAAGCTGCACTGTTCCTTCAGAAAAATAATTCTGCAAATTACGGAAAACAATCACTGTTTTCCACAATGATTCTTTAAGGTCAAAGTGCTTCTAGAAAACAACTATTCACGGGGAGGTGGTGGCGCACACTTTTAATCCCAGCACTCGGGAGGCATAGGCAGGCAGATCTCTGTGAGTTCGAGACCAGCCTGGTCTATAAGAGCGAGTGACAGGACAGCCTCCAAAGACACAGAGAAACCCTGTCCAGAAAAAAATAAACAAACAAAAAACAAAAAACAAAAAAAGAAAAAAGAAAACAACTATTCACTCTAATATTTACCCTATATAGGGAGAAAACTACTCACTCTAACGTTTACCCCAGATAAAGTGAAAACTATTTATTCTAATGTCTACCCCAGATACAACGACTCTGCTAAATTCCTACAACACTGAGTGATAAATCCCACAGTCTCCAACATAATCTACCCTGTCACCACAGCAGAGTGTACAGTCAGAGATGTTTAGTGAATAGTATTTGTGATGTTCATATGCTAAAGCAACCAGGATACTAGGAACTGTCAGACCCATAACAAATAAGTGGGCAGAGATGAGAAAGAAACAAGGATGCTACTCAGTATGGAGGACATCACCTCTGTCTGGAAGGACACTAAGCAAGCAGCTCAGGGACTTGTCAGTGATTCTCCACTGGGGGCTACTTTGGTGATGTTGGTAATATCTGGAGATTCTGTCTACTTTTTCTTTCTGATCTAAAAATTGTTTATTATTGTCTGTGTGGTGAGGGCATGCATGCCAGGATGTACACGTGGAGATTAGAGAGCGCCTTGGAGTGGGTTGCTTCTTCCACGTTCATGTGGGTTCCACAGATGGAACTCAGGTAATCGGACTTGAGTAGAAAGGATTTCCCCTGCTGTATGCTTTAAGAAGACCTCATTGGAAAGAACTATCGGGCCTAAATGTGCCCAAGAGAAGAAAGCCTGGTCTAGCTGACTGTAGCCATAAGGTTTAAACTCTGAACTCCAATTCCACTCACTGAACATTCAGGACAAAGGTAAAAATGGATCCTTTAGCCAGCCTTAGCAACAGCTTAGAAACAGACAATCTAGACTTTCATGCTCAGCATCATTAAGCAGACTTCATGACTAATCTGGTACCTGCAAGTTTCCCTGTGAATATGAAATAGCTTATTTTCCCAGAGTTCCTCCCACAACATGAAGATAGCAGTGCCCTACCTCAGGTTAGCAGAAGCTGTGACATGCTTGCAGGCTAATGAGTGAGTCTGGACTAGATCAGATATGGGAAAGCTCAGTCTGGGTGTGAAAGGTGAGCAGCTTCTCTTTGCTTGCTTCCTAACGTGGTAATCACCCCCACTTTTCCAAGCCAGTGGCTTGACAGAAGATCCGTGTCAATGGAACCGGAGAGGAGATGCAGTCTTGATTCTGCAGCTGACATGCTGTTTGAACAGGAGTCACTCTGACTTCTCCCAGGCATCAATTTTTCTTATAGTAAAAGTCAAAATTACCGTTAGCTGAAGGGAAGACCTGCGGGAATGAGGTACGTGTAGTACACATACAAAATAAGCAAGGAAAATGCTCATATATATAATATATGATATATATAATATAATATATATGATATTATATAACATATATTATATATAACATATAATATATATATATATATATAACACAAAATAAATAAGCCTAAAAACTAATTAAAAAGCTTGCTTCCAATTTGACTCAAATATTGTGGAGCTGGTCCTTCTCCTGTGATTCTCAGATTTAACAGAAACTCTTCTGTTCATTTTTTTTTCTTGTGAGTTTTTTGTTTGTTTGTTTTTATTTTCTTATGTATCTCTGTGACTGTGAGGGCAGTGCCCTCAGAGGCGCTTCTCTGAGTTCTCTGGTGCTGGAGTTACAGGCCATTGTGAGCTACCTGATATAGGTGCTGGATCCAAACGCAGGTCCTCTACAAGAGCAGTCCCTGCTCTTAGCCACCGAGCCACCTCTCCAGCCCCCTTTCTGTTCTTTTTTATATACCTTATTGCTTAGAACAGTTTAAGCTCACAGCAGAATTTTAGAGGTATGCACTCTTTGTCTCAGTGTGTGCTCAGCTCCCCATTATCAAAAAGAGAAATTTATGAGTTGCCTCATAATTCAATGTCGATTACTCCAGTAGCCAGTTGGCATATTTCTCCAGGATTTAGAGAGGAATTTTGCTTAGCAAGGGAAGAGGGATGGGAATTTAAGTTTAGAACTTGGGTCAATGTAGAGGAAGATCTTGCAGTGGGACGCTTTTCTCGGGACAGAGACGAAAAAATTAGAACAGTTAAAATTGCAGTAGAGTTAAACAGGAATCCAAAGCTATGTGGAACCCGGAGAGCTAGTTCCACCCCCTCTCTTCAGGACTGCCCTTCTCATTTCAGCTGTAGGCCTGTTCCTTCAGGATGGTTTCACCAGAAGCCAGCACTGCCAACAGCATGGTCAGCAACTCCACTGCCCAGGGACAGTTTTGCCTCTTACAAAAGCGACTTTTCTCCCTACATGGGGATAAATGCTGAGCTTGTGTTAGACCTAGCCCTGAAAGGTCTGTACTGTGCAGAGGTCAGTGCGGGAGCAGTCAGATCCAACCCCTTGGCTCATGTTTCCAGCTGAAGACTCATGAAGTGTGAGCAAAGTGCAGGGTTTGTAGCACATGGTTGCAGCAGGAAAAACAAACTTCAAAAGAAAAGAGAGTCTTTCTCTAAGAGGAGAGGAGCACTGGGCCCATACCTGCTAGGTATCCACCAGTCGAGCCTGAGGGTATGACCATGCCCTTAGACCGTGTAAGAGACTTGGGGTGGCGAGAGGTAGAAGAAGTCCTGAGAGAAGTCTAAGTGTACAGAAAGCAACTCCCAATATCTGTAGCTGTTTTCTAGCTCTGGAAATCTTTTTTTTTTTAAAGATTTATTTTCGTTGGAAAGTGGTGGTGAATGTCTTTTAATCCCAGCACTCAGGGAGCAGAGGCAGGCAGACCTCTGTGGGTTCAAGGACAATCTGGTCCACAGAGCAAGTTCTAGGACTGCCATGGCAGTTCTAGTTCTAGACAGAGAAACCCTATCTCCAAAAAAGATTTTTTTTTTAAATTGTTGATGTGTATGTTTGAGGTTATGGCACCTATGTGGGTGCCCACAGAAACAAGAATTGAATCTCGGGACCTAGAGTTACAGGAGGTTGTGAACTGCTTGATGTGGGTGCTGGGAACCAAATTCAGTTTCCAGCCCCAGACCCTAGAAATTTTAGTTCAATCCACCCTCCTCCTTCCCAAAGTCATCATGGATAATGCCCCAGATACCACAAACCACGTACTTACTTACGGAGCTGCGTTCCTCAGTGACCTCTTACCCAATTAATGTCTAGACAGTTGGGAAGACAATGTACCTATTCTACTAGCATATCCTGCCCCAGGGGCCCCAAAGAGGGTTATCACATCAAATATCACAGAATAGCTGGACCTTGTGGAGTCAGGCGCATAATCCCAGCTATTTATTCTTGGGACTCTGAGGAAGGAAGATTACAAGTTTAACACCAGCCTGGGGCCAGCTAAATAGCACTTCCATCTGTAAGGCATCAAGAAATTCCTTGTCCCAAAGTCTAGCATATAGGAAAAGCCAGCATTTCCTTGGGGACTTAAAACAGTTCCTACTTGCCAGGAGAAGCCATCCTCCTTGTTGTCACAAAAGGGACACATAGCTCTTCCATTAGCCTAGGCCTGTAGCCTCTATGCTCCCTCAGTCTCTACTCACAAGTACCTTTTACAGAGTCATACTGGCTGGCATAACCCACTCTTATCCTGAACTATGAAGCCCCTGAACTTCACTTCCTTCCCTCAGCTTTTCTAACTCCTATATACACAGTCATTTTGGCTATGTGCACTCTTGGCTTCTTTGTACACTGCCCACCCACCCCCAGTTCCCCGCCCCCTTCTCATAGTCTGGTTCAGGCTGGACCCTTCCAGACTCCCCTGGCTACAATCTTTCTCATAGCTACAATAAACTTCCTCACCCATAACTTGGAATGGTCATGTCCTCATATTTCATTCGCCATCAAGCCTGAGTTTAATCAATAGACATGCATATAAATGTATTTATGTGTCTATGTGTCGGCATGAGAGTTAGTAATTAAAATTGAAACATAGAATCCAAGAAATTGCATTTGCCTTGGTGAGGTTACCAAAGTAGGTGGGATTATACCACAAATCACTTACTGTCATCAAAACCACTGAACAATGTAAATTTGTTTCTGGCACCATGGAAACATGCAAACATGTTCATCTTTGTTGCTGCATAGAGTGCTCAGGACAATAAAAATAAAAATCATAGTCCTTGAGTTAGTTCTGTATTCAAGATCTTTTCCAATTCTGTCTTCAGCTGGATTCACAATATTCATTGTGTTCCTATTAAAGAGCCACCATTCAAAGAGCCTGGCTTCATGGCCAACAACAAGAGAAAGGAGGGGAGAGACAGGAAGGGAAGAAGAAAAGAGAGGAAGGAGATGGGGAAGTTGTGGCATGAGAGAGTCACAAAAGATGCTAGGTCCTCTGAGGAGTAATGAGTGGGGGCTTTAGCAGACCCAGTGGGAGAAAGTCTCAAGGAAAAGGTGACCTCAAAAGAAGCTGCAATGTTTACTAACAGTCTCAGTGGAAGAAGACACCTTCTGGCCTGCTGTGGGGCAGGAGTCGAAACCTTTATGCTGGGAAACGCCAGGTGTGTGATGATGGAGGTTTCTGTCCCGGCAGGTCCCACAGCCCTTCAGCCCCAAATAAACTCAGGAATGCTATATTAATTACAAAACTGTTGGCCAATGGCTAGAGCTTCTTACTGGCTATCTCTGTCTTAACTATTAACCCATAACTGCGAATCTATGTATTTCTACATGACCTTACCTTAACAGAGAATGTCTGGAGCATCCTATCTTCCCAGTATCTACATGGCATCTCTACTTGGTGGTCTCCCTCTCTGCCTTCCTCTCTACCCAGGATTCTCCTTATCTCCTCCACCTATTTTCCTGCCTCTACTGACCAATCAGTGTTTTATTCAACAACTAATAAGAGAAACATATATATAGAAGGACATCCCCTATCAGGCGTGTGTCATTCACACCTGGAATGCCAGCACTGACTGGGGAGGCAAAAGCATAAGAGTCAGTGATTCAAAATTATGCTCCACTACAGTCAGTTCAAGGTCAGTCTGGGTTATATGAGGCCCCATCACAAAAAAGCAAAAAATTATGAGACAAAATAAATCTGGGAACAAAACAGAAGGAAATTTCCCAACCTTCAGAAGCTTTCAAAGTACTAGAATTATAGGCTTGTTTTGTTTTTAATTACTGTGTAACTGGACTATCCTTTGTGGTCTAGTGGTTAGGAGTCTGTCTTCTCACCACCGTGTGGTCCACATTGGATTTCAATCAGGGAAGCCTCTCATCTTCTCTCAGAATCTCAGGCACCTTCTGACCCCTCTCACACACAAATAAATACATATGAAAATCTAAATACCTTCAGACCTCTGTCTCACACACACACACAAATAAATACATTTGAAAAAATCCATTAGGGGATAGAGAGATGGCTCGGCAGTTGAAAACACTTGCCGTTTTTTTTGTGTTTTTTTTTTATTTAAAATTTATGTTGTCGGCGGTAGTGGCATACACATTTAATCCTAGAACCTGGGAGGCAGAGGCAGGTGGATCTCTGTGAGTTCTAGGCCAGTGTGGTCTACAGAGTGAGTTCCAGGACAGCCTCCAAATATGCAAAGAAACCCTGTCTTGAAAAGACAAACAAAAAATGTGTATGGGTATTTTGCCTCATGTATATCTGTGCACCACATGAGTGTTGGGTGTCTATTAGGGTTAGAAGAGGGTGACAGCTCCTTTGTGAACCATCATGTGGGCACTGGGAATCCAACCCAGGTTTTCTGGAAGAACAACAGGTGCTCTTAACTGCTGAGCCATCTCCCCAGCACATAAGTGTTTGCAGCTCTTGCAGAGGTCCTGAGCACCCACATCAGGTGGCTCACAATTACCTGGAACTTTGATTTCAGGGAATCTGACACCACTTCTGTCCTCTGAGGGAGCCTGGACACATAAACACAGGAGAGCACACACGCGCACACACACACACACACACACACACACACACACACACACACACACACACACACACACATGCAAACACACACAATATTTGTAGTGCACAATGTGATTTTTTGCTTCCTGCCTACTGGGGCCACAGGCATCTGCCTTCACATCTAGTTTAAAGCAATATTTTTCATTTCAAGCTCTTTGCCTATCCTTATATGTTATTCAGGAAATTTTGTCATAAATTCTGATCAAAGTTTGATCTAACAGCTTTTCAGGATCTGTACCTTTCCCCAAATATACATTCACAGCCTATAAAAATGTGAGTTGTTGCTTGCACAGACAATTGAGGCAATTCCTTGTATCTACAACCCCATGAGGGTGGGGACCCCTAGTGAGATCACAAGATTCTGCTGTATCATCACTCTGCCTTGCCTAGATGCTCTGCCTCTGTTTGCTCCTTTGTCCTAGTTATGGTAATATGTTTTTCTAAGCACACTGTCTTTTTTAAAAGCATCCATGACAAATCATTTGGGAAAATCGTAATTTTTGCTTAAAATCCATTGGGTCTTCTGTCTGCCTGAGTGAAGCAGGTTACTTTTCACATGTATCCTATCTCTTTGTCCTTGAAAATTTTATGATCCTGGAACAGGCTTTTAATATTTCCCTTAATGGCTCTTCCTTCCACAGAAAATTAGCAATGATTACTTGTAGGCTAACAGTGCCTTTGGCACCATACCAAAAACAAAAGCAAGAAAGCATATTCTCAGCCAACTTCTAAGCCAGAACTTCTAAGCCTGAAGTTCAACTGAGAATCCAAATTGCCTTCTCTCCTATTCCCCCCTCCCTCCCTTGAGAAAAAAAATGTCATCTCGCAGGTTCATTGGTTCCCTAACCATTTGAGACTAATAATTCCCAAAAAAGCACTGCCCTTTCAAGTTGGTATAAATGTCAATCTCTTTTCTATAACAGAATATTTGTCTTCAAGTTAAAATCCTCTAGAAAATTGAAGCTGGGGACACAGCTCCATGGTAGGACATTTGCCTAGCATATACAAAGCCTGGATTCAATGCCCAGAAGAGGAGAAGAGGAAGAAGACAGAAAAAATAGGGCGTGGCCACACACACCTCTAATCTAGCACTTATAGATGGTGATTAAGAGCACTGGCTGCTCTAGAGGACCCTGGTTTCATTCCCAGCACTCACATGGCAGCTCACAACTGTACCCCAGTCCCAGAGGATCCAGCGTCCTCTTTTGTCCCCTTAGGCACTACACACATGTGGTGGACAGACATACAAGCAGGCAAGACACCTATACACATTAAACAACAACAAAACAACCCTCTGCACCTGGGATCATTTCATGGGCGAGCTTAAATTCAAACAGGTCCCTTACCTTTCTTGCATGAAGTCAACTTCAAAGTGCTATGAAAGTTTGCAAACATCTTTGGTTTCTTTCAGGAAATCTGAATGTCCTCAGGCCTCTGGCTTGTAAGAAGAGACGAGGTCATAGAAATTCCTCACAGTCCTCACCTATCCATGACTTCACCCCTGGCAAAGTCTTCCACCCAATGCTTACACAGGAGTTTCTAGGTGTCTCCAGAAAGTGTGCCATGTGTACCCAGTGCTGGCCCTCTTTAAATTTAGGCTTCTCTTTAAATCATCTATCACTTGGAGGCAAAAAGGGCTTCGTGTGGGTTCTTGTCTCTCTGTAGATGACTTCAAATCATTCTTCCCTCTTCAAGAATCTAGGCGGGGAGCTAGAAAGACAGCTTGGTGGTTAGAGTACTGATTTCTCTTCCAGAGGACCTGAGTTCAATTCCCAGCATCCTCATGGTGGTTCACAACTGTCAGTTATTCCAATCCTAGGGGATCCTACACCCTCCTCTGGCTTCTCCCAGCACTAGGAACACACATGATGCACAGACATACATGCAGATAAAACACATGCACACACACACACACACACACACACACACACACACACACACACACACATTAAAAAACAAAAGTTTCAAAAATTTAATTTAAAAACAGAATCTAGGCGGCTGTGTGAGCACTGCTGTTTGGGCAATTCTGCCCTTGGAAAGCCCAGGAATAAGATGAGGGTCATGGGAGCGATAAATGCTGGGTAAGACCCAGTGAAGAGGAGCCCTACAGGAAGGGCTTGGGCCTGGCTATCCTATTATGTCAGGAAAATAAAGGATACTTTTGTAGTTTCCTTGGATTTCGCACAGCTCATGAAAGTAACAGACAAAGTAGGCGTGGTATTAAATTCTGGATCAAAGCCAGGGCTGGTTGACCTGGCTTCATCCCCTGGGTATAGATGTTTCAAGGTCTTAGCAGGGCCATGTAGCTAGACAATGGGCCTCACAGGTTATACTCAACACAGCTGACTTTGTATGACTTGTGTCAGAGATTCCCTTGAGAGAAAGAGTTTAAGTACCTTTTTCATTATTTTACTTTAAATTTCCAGCAGCAACCTCAGAAGTCTCTCAGGACAATGAAACACTTTGATACTAATTCCTCCCACCACAAAGCAAGTAAGCCTGAAAGATTTTAGTTTGCTGAGAGAAAAAGGTTTAAAAGATTTTAGTTCACAGAGAGAAAAAGGTTCCCACAGGCCTTGGCCCATTACAAGGGAGTTGGCCCCATCCTATGGTTTAGACGGGGGCAATCGCCAAGACAATCCTCTTTGGGTCACACCTGGCTGGCCAACAGACAATCAAGGACTTTCCAAGGTACGTTCTGTGGTTTTTCCTTTGTAGAAAAAAGCAGGTCACACCTGGGTGACCACTCTAACATGAGATCATACTTTGTAATCAATCACTTTGTGGCCCTTGCCTGTATGCTGGTCTGCAGTTTTTTCCTATATAAGGAGCCTGTAACCCTTGCTGGGGTGTGCAGCTTCCCCGATATTGCTGACACCCGAATGCGCATTTGTTCAATAAACCCTCTTGCTTTTGCAGCTCTTGGTCTGGTTTCTGAGTCTTGGGGGCTCCTCAGGATCCTGAGGCCCTTAGGGGTCTGGGTATCTTTTCATTTGGCGAGCCAGCCAGGAGCTGGGAATTTGAGGAGACCCCAGACTCATTACCACAACCGAGAGGAGGTAAGTCCGGCTGGCACATTTATTTTCATGTTCTATGTTTGTCTGTCCATCCGGAAGCCCTGTATAGGCTATGCAGGCTCTGTAGAGACTCACGAGGTAGACTGACGAGTAGTACCCCTCTGAGTCCGACCCTGGAGGACTGAGAAGCAGCACCCTACCCTGATCCTTCAGATCATCCACGGGAGATCTGAATGGGAGAGGGCATGCAGGCAACCCTCGTCCCTGGGAGCAGTTGACGACAGTCTCTGCCCCTGTCTGAATCTTTGGTTTCGGCTTGGAGCCAATCTGTAGCCGCTCGGTCTCTGTTATTTGGCCTGACTGTCTGTCTCAATGTTTGTCTTTTTGTCTTTTTTGTTTTTCACCATCTGACCACCATAGGACAACTAACAACCCCCTTAAGTTTGACTCTAGACCATTGGGGAGACGTTTGGGACCGAGCCAATAACCAGTCCCTGGATGTCAAGAAGAAAAAAATGACAAACTTTCTGCAGTTCCGAGTGGCCTCGGGATGGTTCTTTTAATCTTAAGATTATTTTACAGGTAAAAGAAAAGGTGTTCAATTCTGGACCCCACGGACACCCCGACCAGGTTCCCTACATCATAACCTGGGAAGACCTGGCCCACAACCCTCCACCCTGGGTGGGCCCTTTCATTGTAACTTAAATTCCAAATGCAGCACCCTACCCTGATCCTTCTGCAATATGTAGATGACCTCCTGCTGACAGCCCCGACTGAACAGGACTGTAAACAAGATACTGGGCCCTTTTGGAGAAACTAGGAACCCTGGGGTACCATGCCTCAACTAAAAAGGCACAGATTTGTCAACAGAAAGTCGTAAAAGTGACAGAGAAGAATGTAAACTGTTTACTATGGGCTCTCATATCTATCTATAATAGTAAAACAGGTTAAAAATTTTAACCACACCAGATTAATTCTGTTTAAAAGTTTTATTTATATCCCCCCCAAATTAATTCTGTATACTTGTTAAAAGGTTCTACCTATGTTTTCTGGTATAAACGTAAATTTTGTTATAAGCCAAAAGCCAAAACAGAAAACAAAAATGGTTCAAATATTTTTACTGTCTAATTCTAACAATAGCCGGTCATTTGTGGACATAACTCAGAATTTGTCTCCGAGCTCTAGTAATTAAATTTGGGTTATCAGGAATTCAGATGTCTTTTTAATAAAGATAATATTAAAACTGTTTCATGGTTAAATCTGTCAAAAAGTTAAAACTGGTAACAAGGGAAATTGACAACATAAATTTAATAGTCACCCAGATGATAATAATTTTAAACATATCAAGGATACTTTATTTTTGATATTCCTACAAAAAGACATTAAAAGATTTTTAAATGTTCAAATTTATAGGGTTATAAGATATTTATACTTCTGTTATATTGTTAATATTTATGTTTAAATCAAAAGAGCTAAAATTTAAGATCACAGCCATAAGTTCCAAATGTTAATAAAAAAAATTAAGCTGTTTATTTCATATGGTACAGTAAGACAATGATCTAAGTTTAACAAAGGACTTAAAATAACTACTAAGCCCATAGGTCTCAATTCTTTAGAATTTTAAAAACAAAACTCTTTTATAAGGGTAGCCTGAGACCACCTGTATGTCAGATGTTTACACTGATTAAAGATAAACCTGACAATATAAAAATCTTAGTTTTATAAAAGTTGCTAACCTGTTGTAAGATATTAAAAAAACACAGGTTACTAGCCATTCTTATAAATAAACAAGTTGCCAGACTTACCTAGGCAGACTTCTAATACTACAGAGATCTGCAGAATATGACATTTAAAATGTTAACTAAAAAGTTTATAATATCAGACAGAAAATTCCAGATCCTGACAGTGACCCAAGGTCTCTAAAGAAGATTATGGGGCTCTATAGATTATGACAACGCTGACCAGAGATCATGATGCTCAGATGCTACACCTGCTGCCAGGCAGGACTAGGCTCAGACTGTGGACAGGATAAAGGACACTGGAGAATTGATTGTACCACTTTTGCCTAGATAAAAAAAGGTCAGTCTTTTCCATGTCCCTCTTCCACAGAGAGAAAAAACTCTCACTTTATGGACCTGGTGAAGATTTACTTCTGCTCTCAACACTATTGAGACTTGGGTATGGCTAACTTTACATGCACTGGACCCTGTCATTTTTTAATAGATTCAAAAGTTACACAGAATTTATCCTTCTCAGATCTCTGATAATATTAATGATTAGACTAGCTATAACTTTGTCACCTTGACAATAACAGTCAGCCTTGATATAGCTCCTAAATAAAAATCTAAAAAAATAAAGACATATAAGTCTTAATAATATAAAAATAATTTGAAATATAAAAATATAGAGCTTAATATCTAATAAAATTTTAATAAGCTGGTAGAGCAATGGCTACCAACTGTTCAGTCACAAGCTCAAGGTTTTAAGATTTATTTTGGTTGCCATCTAGACATAAACATAAAGGGCTTTTCATCAGGCCTAAGGCACCCCTGTTCAATCTCTACCTGGATCTCCTAGGACAGAAGAAAAATGTACAAGCTTCTAACCCAAATCTGTAATTTTTGCTAGAACTCAAAGGTACAAATATATTTCTGCCGTTCTACAGATACCCAATATCTGCTTTTTCTACAATAAAGATTTCAATACAGACTAATAATAATAAAATATCTAAAACTTCTATGTCCTATTATATAATAAAGTTCATACAGGCTTCAGAGGATCAAAAGTCATAAAGCTTGGATCCACTTCTCACAGGTAAAAAAAGGACTCCAGATAAGTACAACTTTTGTTATCCCATCTATTTGTTCCTGAGGATGGGATTTTCTCCCTTGTCTTGGAACTCCTGTCCTTTTTGATCACTAAAAATATGGGCCTAAGAGTTCCAGTAAGATATATAAGTTTTAACTTCTGTTCGCAGTTTAAACATGTCTCAACAGATTTCCACTCTGGCAGACGAATATCAGTTGCTGACTACAGCCTGCTCCTAAAGACTGCTAGCCCTAGACTTGCTGTGGATATGAACCAGTCCAGCTGATATGGACACCCCCTGCAACAGAGTCTGCCAACAAGAAGCTCCTGATGGATTCCCCATTGCCTAAATCCCCCCCCCTTTTTTTTTTTTGCTTTTGACTAGCATTTCAGCCTTCTTGGGTCCCTTACTTCGTCCCAAAGTCAGCAGGAAGTAGCATGGAAAAGAATGTGTCGACCATTTTCCCTGGTTAAAATGCTAAGTCAAAAGAAACTCCCTTACATGGGGGAATGCCAATATCTCTCAATCCCTGATGGGGACTCTGGAGGGACAACAATTCCATGATTACTCTATGCTGCCCTAAAAGAGGAGTGCTGTTTCTATGTTAACCATTCTGGAGTTATTAGGGATTCCATGGCCAAGCTCAGAGAAAGACTCAACCAGCGGTGAAAGGAATGGGAGTCCCAACAAAGCTGGTTTAAAGGAATCTCCACCCTCTTAGGACGCCTACTTATTCTTTTAACGCTGCTTACGTTTGGGCCATACATTCTTAATCACCTACTCCGATTTATTAATGCTTATCCATAACCCAAGCCCTAGTTCTTAATCAGCAATATCAGGCTCTCAGGCAATAAGAAGGACCATAGGTTTTAAGATTAAAACCTCACCAAAAAAAATGGGGGAATGAAATATTTTAGTTTGCTGAGAGAAAAAGGTTTAAAAGATTTTAGTTCACAGAGAGAAAAAGGTTCCCACAGGCCTTGGCCCATTACAAGGGAGTTGGCCCCATCCTATGGTTTAGACGGGGGCAATCGCCAAGACAACCCTCTTTGGGTCACACCTGGCTGGCCAACAGACAATCAAGGACTTTCCAAGGTACGTTCTGTGGTTTTTCCTTTGTAGAAAAAAGCAGGTCACACCTGGGTGACCACTCTAACATGAGATCATACTTTGTAATCAATCACTTTGTGCCCCTTGCCTGTATGCTGGTCTGCGGTTTTTTCCTATATAAGGAGCCTGTAACCCTTGCTGGGGTGTGCAGCTTCCCCCATATTGCTGACACCCGAATGCGCATTTGTTCAATAAACCCTCTTGCTTTTGCAGCTCTTGGTCTGGTTTCTGAGTCTTGGGGGCTCTTCGGGATCCCGAGGCCCTTAGGGGTCTGGGGGTCTTTCAAGCCAAGAATATGAAAAGAAGTTTTATTAAAAAATAATTTGAGAAGTGGTCTCATGTATCCCAGGCTAACCTGAAAGTTGTGTATTATCTTGTGGAGCAAAGGATAATCTTAAAAATTTTTTATCCCTCTTTTTCCATTTCCTGAGTGCTGAGATATTATGGCATGTGCTCCAGTGCTGGGTTTGTTTGGTATTTGGGATGAACCCAGAGCTTTGGGAATGCTGGTCAAGCATTCTAGCAGTTGAACTACATACCCATCCCTAAAATCAATTATGTGCATACACATACACACTCACACTGGTGTGTGCATATGTGTTTGAGCATGTATGTATAGGCCAGAGGTCACCATTGGATGTCTTCTTCTCTATTTTTTTATTTATATTTTTATTTTTCTGGTTTTTTGAGACAGGGTATTGCTTTGGAGCCTGTCCTGGCACTCACTCTGTACACCAGCCTAGCCTCGAACTCACAGAGATCTGCCTGCCTCTGCCTCCCGAGTGCTGGGATTAAAGGTGTGTGCCACCAATGCCCAGCTTTTTTTTTTTTTATACAGGTTCTCTCACTGAACCTGGAGCTCACCAATTGGCTAGGCTGGCTAGGTAATGAGCTCCAGGTATTTACCGGAGTCTCTCCTCCCATCCTCGATGCCATCACTAGAGTTACAGACATGCATTACTGTACCTGACTTTTGAGTGGGTGCTCAAGATCTGAACTCGGGTCCTCATCTTGTGTGGGAGGCCCTCTACCAATTGAGCCAGCTTCCCAACCCCTTAAAACCAAATGCTTATTAAAACAAATTCCCGTTGATTTTTTTTTAACCCATGTGTCCCAGGTTGGCCCAGAACTTGTCATATAGCCCCCACCTCAAAATCCTTATCCTCCTGCCTTTAGCTGCCAAGTGCTAGGATTATAGACCAGGCCGGGATTTATGTGGTGCTGGAATTCAAAGCCAGAGCTTCAGGGGTGCCATCCAAGAAGTCTACCAACTGAGCTGTGCCTCCAGCCTCTAGTTTTTATTAATCTTTAACAGTAGAATAAAACCAGTTACTCACAGTATGTATCTTCAAATGAGTCTATACTGCTTACTTGCCTTGTTTCTGGATTTTTCTTTGGGTGTTTTGTTTGCTGTTGGTTTTGAGAAGGTCACCCCATATTCTAAACTGGTCTAGAACTCATTATGTAGCCCAGACTCACTTTGAACCCTCAGCCATCCCCCTGTCTCATAGCCTTTTGAGTCTTGAGGTGATGGGGGATGTCCTTCTGTATATATGTTTCTCTTATTGGTTGATGAATAAAACAATGTTTGGCCAATAGAGACAGGAAGATAGGTGGGACTAGGAGATGAGGAGAATTCTGGCAGAGACAGATCACAGAGAAATGCCATGTAGCCACCAAAGTAGCAAAAGATGCAGGCATTCTCTGGTAAGCCAAGACCACTTGGAAATACATAGATTTGTAGAAATAGGTTAACAGGACAGATCTAGCCAATAAGAAGCCTACACCATTGGCTAACAGTTTTATCATTAATATAGTATCCATATGTTTATTTGGGGCCAGGGGCCAGGCAGGACAAGAAAAACTCCAGCTACACTGAGGTTATAGGTGTAAATCACCATGTCTGGGTCATGTCTTCCTTTTCTAGCTCTCGTTTGCTTACCTGTGTTCACTGTGACACCTAGGTCAAATGTCACGTGCAGGAAGTGTGGCCAGAGTCCACAGACCAGTCAGTGGACAGCCATATGTCCTTCTCTCCAGGTCTAGAAGCAAAAAAGTAGAAACCAAATTACAGAACTGAGTCTCAAACTGAGAGTCAGTCTGAGCAGAGATGTGGCCAATAGTCACTAGAAAAAGGGGCTCAATACTGGCCAAGTTGGATGGAATACCAGGAGGGAGATTGAGAGTAGCAAGATTGAATGGGGGCTACAATAGAGACAGTGTGAATTTCAGAGGGATGCTTAGGGGATGTTCACAGGCTTTGCAAAGTTTTGAACCAGCAGGCACTACCACAGAAGGGAGTGTTGTGGGAGGAACAGACACTGTTTTCTGACTCTCGCTCCCCACCCACACATTCTGCCAATTTACCAATTTACCAGTTTCCCAGTGATTTTGGTTATTTACTAACTCCATTGACCCTCAGTTTTCCCTTTTGTCAAATGTGGACAATGAAGTCATTGTGAGGATTGTTTAAGATCCTGTTCATAAAACAAACAGTACAGTACTTACCATGGTGAATATGTTTTCTCTTCCTTCTTTCCAATCTATCCTGCAGAGAGAAAGGAGGGATGCTGTCGTTTTTGTGGGTGTTTAAAGCTCTGTTTAATAGCTCGAAAGGAAGAGAAACGGGATTCCCTTGGCTGATAAGCCATCTAGTAACTGAAGTTCCTGGCAACCAATGAGTATCTAGAGTATCTCCATCTCTAGATTGAGAATCATAAGAAAAGCAGGATCTCTGAGGTTACTCAACACCACAGGGACCTTCAGTCAGATCTCAGCCATGATGGTTTGGGCAGAGCCCTTTTCTTTTTTGCCTGGCAAGCTGTCATGGCCTAAGTTTTTTAGAAAGGGATTTGGGTAAAAGAAGAAAAACCTTGAATATTAATCAGTTCCCAAGCTTATAAATAGAAAGCAGAATTAAAATTGTCTGATGAAGTTAATTCAAGGAGAAACAAACCTCTTTCAAGCTGGGCTTGGTGGCACAAGCCTACAACCACAACTACTTTGAGGCAAGAGGATCAAGAGCTTATGGCCATCCTGGGCAACTTAGAGACAACGTGTCTTCAAGTAAAAAGGGCTGGGGCCTAGCATGCATGAAGTTCTGGGTTCCATTATACCACCACCACCACCACCACCACCACCACCACCACCACCACCACCACCACAGACCAAAACAAAGCAAACATGGACCTGGTGGCACATGTTTTTAATCCCAGATCTTGGGAGACATGTAGGTGAATCTCTGAGTTCCAGGCCAGCCTGGTCTAAAGAGTGAGTTCCAGGACAGCCAGAGCTACATAGAGAAACTCCGTCTCAAAAAAAAAAAAAAAAAAAAAAACCCAAAAGCCAAAACAAAACAAACAAAAAAGAAAAGAAAAACTTTGTGGTGTTTATTTGTTTGAGATAGGGCTCTTATGTAGCCCAGGTTGACCTTGAACTCAATGCGGAGTGGAGGATAACCTTGAAGTCTTTATTCTCCTGCATCTACCTCCCAAATTCTGGAGTTACAGGCATTTACCACCAAGCTCAACTCATATTTTAGTTCAAGCACAGGATCTAGAGTGACCAGGCTAATAGCTAGGTCAATATATACTTTTTTCTGTCCACATAAATCACTGCTTCTTCTCCCCCTCCCCCCAGAGACAGGGTCTACCTGTATAGCTCTGGCTGTTCTGGAACTCACTATGTAGACCATACTGATCTCAAACTCACAGAGCTCCACCTGTCTCTGCCTCCAGAGTGCTGGGATTAAAGTCACGTGACATCACCACCCTGATACAGTCTCCCACATCATGTCAACCCATTCCTTAGTCAATCATTCCGGGGATTGAGTGCCAGCTATGCACTGTGCTCATGAGTTTCCTCCAGGAATGCCTACCCAATATGTGTTTGTATATTTCTGTGTTGGTTACTGTGCCCCTAACTGTGAGGCTAAGAGATTGCTTCTGTGAAGCCATGTAGGAAGGAAAGATAAGTCCACCTATCATTGAACAACGAATGACAGTGGTGGTACTCCCTTGTGATTCTAGCCCTCTGGAGGCTGAGGCAAGAGGATCACAAATTTAAAGTCAGCCTGAGTTAAAACAAACAAACAAACAAACAAACAAGCAAACAAACATAGAACAGAACAAGACCAATGAGAACAGCAAGAAAAGAGGAGAAGGAAGAGAATGACAAAGGCCAAACAAATGAAACAGACAGGAAGTATGGCCAGTTTGGAAGGCAAATACAGGCATGGTAGGCAAATGTGTACAATAAGGCTTTCTGAAAATGTTGGGTATTGGTATGAGCTGGAGGCAGATAAATATAGAGAAGGGCCTGCACAGACATGCAGACCACCTTAAGAAGACTTTTTGTGCCATGTGTGGTGGCAAACTCCTTTAATCCTAGGATTTTCAAGACAGAATCAAGTGAATTTCTAACTAGCACAGTCTATGTAGATGGTTCCAGGCCAGCTGGGGCTACATAATGAGACCCTACCTCAAAAAACAAAGCAAAACAAAACAAACACTCCCCCCAAAATACCAAATAATGGGGGCTGGAGATATGCCTCAGAGGTTAAGAGCACTGGCTGATCTTCCAGAGGTACTGAGTTCAGTTCCCAGCAACCACATGATGGCTCACAACCATTCATAATGATATCTGGTCCCTCTTTGGGTCTGCAAGGACACATGCAGACAGACCACTGTATACATAATAAATAAATAAATCTTAAAATAACAACAAACAAGAAAAAATGGGTGCTGAAGGCAGGGAAAGGTGGCTCAGAGGTCAGAAAACTGAGGCAGGAATATTGCCAAGAGTTTGAGGCTGGCTTGGTGTACATATTGAGTTCCTGGCCAGCAAGGCCTACATAGCAAGATCCTGACTCAAAACTCCAACCAAACAAAAAAAGTCTTATTTTGTTTAGGAAGCATCTCACATAGCTCAGGCTGGCCACAAACTCACTACTTTGCCAAGGATAATCGTGACTTCTGATTCTCTTGTTTCTACCTTCCAAGAACTGGGATCACAGATGTATACCACCATGTCTGCTTTTATGTATGGCAGGGAATTAAACCCAGGGTTTCATGCTAGGCAAGCATTTTACCAACCGAGACAAATCCCCAGACAAAAGAAGTTGTGTTGATGGAACTGGGATATGATAAAACCAGTCTAGGTGCTCACACGTCTCTGGTCTAAACTGAACAGAGGCATCCTGAATTCCTCTGTGAGAAAGCAGGTCTTTCTCCTCTCTTGTTCTCACTGCAGGAGAGCACAGTATCCCCAGCCCTGGTTAGAAGTCAAGATCCTGCTTCCTTACCTCATTCCTGCCATCTTATTTTCCAAGAACATGGGGCCTGAATTTTGAATAGATTACTTTGAATGACCCTATTCTGCTTACATTATCTGGGGAAGGAAATCCAAGTTAAGACCAGTGACTCCCATAAACACTTTATGTTTCTATTGCTATAGAATTCGGTTCTCATCAGGGTGTGCTGGTTAGTTTAACTAACAACTTAGAAACAACCCAGTATCATTTGGGAAGAGAGTGTGAATGAGAAATTATCTAGATAATTTAGACCTATGGGTATGCCTGTGAGGAACTGTCTTGGTTGTGTACTGTTGTAGAAGAGCCAGCCCATTGTGGGAGCACCATTTAATAACAGGCGGCACCGTGAACTGTAGAAGAATGAAGAAAGCTAGGTGAGCATAAGAAGTAATCAACCAAGGGACTAGAGAGGTGTCTAACCTCTTAACCAGTTAAGAGCACTGGCTGCTCTTGAAGACGACCTGAGTTCAATTCCCAGCAACCACATTGTGGTTCACAACCATCAGTAACTCCAATTCCAGAGGATCTGATGCCATCTTCTGACCTCCACAAGCACCAAGCAGAAACCTGGTGCACAGACATGCATGAAGACAAAGCACTCACACATAAAATAAAATGAGTAAATCTAAAACAAAAATTAAAAACAACAATCAAGCAAAGATCCAAGCATTTTTCTTTCTACTCATCTGTGGATGCCATGCACTGAGTTTCTGTCTGACTTTCCCACTTTCTCCTTCCCTGTGTTGCATTTTTGCCATAATATTTATCATAGCAACAGAAATGAAATTAGAACACCCGGTATGGTGGCACATACCTGTATGTCAGTATCTGAGGGGTGGAAACAGAAGGATTAGGAGTTCACGGCATCCATAGTTATATAGAAAGTTCAAAGTCAGCCTGGGATCCATGAGATCTTTCAAGAAGAGTTCCTTGATGTTTAACAGTATGGTTTGCTATACCACAGTAGTGAATCAAGATTAATCATTCTATGGGCAACACACATGGCAGATGCATGGAGGGCAAGAATGTCAGATTAGCTAGAATAACTTTTTGATTATAATGAGAAAAAGTATCAAATTACAAATACTTGGGCTGGGGAGACGGCCCCGTGGTTAAGGCATTTGCTGTTCTTGCAGGGGACCTGAGTTCAGCTCACAGTCTACTCACAACCATCTTTAACTACAGCTCCTGAGGGGCCTGTGCTCATGCACACACACATCACTAAAAATAAATCTCAATTTTTTAAAATACCAACCTGCCACATGGTGGCAGTCTTTTCCCGGTGAGCAGAGTTCTGAACAGCCTGCTCAGGAGGACTGAAGGTCAGGCTGACATTTAACAGGGTCAGTGAGGTAAGGGAAGATTGCAGGAAGTTCTTGAATAATTAAATGTGCAAGTCGTTGAGAAAGAACTCAACCACTAAGGGGTGTGTGTGTACACACAAGCACTGAGCGCAGGCCAGAGGCTGGTATCACATGCTTTCTTCAGTTGTGTGATTTTTTTTTTTTTTTTTTTTTTGAGACAGGGTTTCTCTATGTAGCTTTGGAGCCTGTTCTGGCACTCACTCTGTACATCAGGCTGGCCTTGAACTCACAGAGACCCTGCCTCTGCCTTCAAAGTGCTGGGATAAAGGGCATGCACCACCAACGCCCAATACCTTCCTCAGTTGTTCTCTATTTGTTTGTTGTAGGTGTGGCTGACAGTTGCAGAGAGCATGTATGAAAGTCAAAGGATGACTTTGTGGAGCTGGTTCTCCCCTTCAACCTTTATATGACATCTGGGGGTCAAACTCAGGTTGAGAAGCATGCTTCTTTACCAGGCTGAGTCATTTCACTGGCCCACCACTTACCTTTGTAGAGGCAGGGTCTCTCTCTGAACCTGGAGATCCCTGATGCCACTGTATTAGGTGGCCAAGCAGCCACAGGGACCCCCCTGCGTCTCCCTCCCTAACACCAGGGTTACAGGCATGTGCTGCTCTGCCCGGTTTGTTTCAAATGGGTCCTGAGAAACAAGCTCACATCATCATGCTTGCACATGCCACCCATCATGCTTGACCATCGAACACTTCACCAATGGAGCCATCCCCAGCTATCACACAGGATGCAAATATTCTCAAATTCTGGGGTCACCTCAATATGCTTATTCATGCATGTCCACTAAGTCTCCAGCTTCCACTTCCTTAGTGTTTCTAAATAAAATACTTTAAATTTCTTTGTTTAAATTCTTGAACATACACCCATGCACTTAGACTCTGCCCTTTGAATCTATGGATCCCAATCTCAGACCAGCTCTCCTCTTTTGCACAAGGGTCATGGGATGATCACAGTTATTGAAGCTTTGTTGTTTGTCAGGACATATCCAAATTAGATTACTGTTACAATTCCATTTTCACTTGGTAACATTGTGGAAACCTACCAGAACCCAGGATTGAATTTTATGATCTTCTGTCAACTAGTCAGAAATAACTTTCCACAGATATAGAGGAAGTATGAAAGAAGTAGGCATACTGTGAGGGAGACCTACTGCTCATGTACCTCACATGGATTTCTAGAAAGTTTTTTTTTAATTCTGATTATGTATGTGCCACTTTGCCTTGATGATGAAATGAGCCGAATTTTTGGTTCAGTGGTGCAGACAACTATTAAAATGAGAAATTCACATGGTAAGATAGAGATGGACAGATGTCAGGACAAGAGGTGGAAGATTAGCTCCATGAAGACTTGAGGGCCTTCCCTCCACTTTAGAAGGTTTAAGAAACCAGTAGTTGGTTTCTTGCCAGAATGAACCTCCCAAAGTGAAAGCATTGTCCTACAGCTACACAGGCAATATTTGGGTACCAACCACACTCCTCTGCCCCCTGCCTGAAGATGTACAGTTCTTGATAACTGTTCTGTTATATATAATTTTGCTATTTTAAAGTATTTATTTAGACAGAAAAGAGGAGATGATGGGGGTTGTCCTTCTGTGTATATGTTTCTCTTATTGGCTAATGAATAAAACACTGCTGGCCAATAAGAAAGGAAGGGCAGAGGGACCAGGCCAGGACAAAGAACCTCTAGTAACAAAGATGAGCTTGCTCAGTGATCACAGTGGCATTGGGTCCCATTCCCTACCTGTTTCATCTCTGTCAAACTGAGTAAGCAAATATTCCAAAGCAGAAAGATGATCGGATGTCACTCATCAATGTCCTTAGGCTATAAATTGTGAGCCCGGCCGTGGTGGTGCACACCTTTAATCCCAGCTCTTGGGAGGCAGAGGCAGGAGGATCTCTGAGTTTGAGGCTAGCCTGGTCTACAGAGCTACACAGAGAAACTCTGTCACCCCCCCCAAAAAAAACCAAAAATAAATTGTGACCTTATGGTGATATTATCTTGGTCTCTTATTTCATGTGATGCCTTGAGGGAACAGGCAGATTTCTCCCCAGCTGTGGTCTTAAAACAAAAACCAAAAAAAAAAAAATACATCTGGGCAGTGGTGGTGCACACCTTTAATCACAGTGCTTGGGAGGCAGAGGCAGGTGGATCTCTGTGAGTTCGAGACCAGTCTGTTCTATGAGAGCTAGTTCTAGGACAGCTTCCAAAGCCACAGAGAAACCCTGTCCTGAAAAACAAAAACAAACAAACAAACAAACAAAAAATCAAACCAGACCACCAAAACCCAAGCAATGCCTTCTATACCAGGAAGCTTAAAGTAAGGACTTTCTTTGAATACTAGCTCTTGCCCTGGTACCCAGACTACACTCAATCTTATGAGCATGCTGGAGTTGCAGATATGTGCTATCCCTCCCAGCTTAAGGTACGATATTTATGGATATTTGAGAAATTCTCCTCTACTACTTGTGCATAGTTGTATTTGAAGTTTCAATGCCAGAATAGGCTTCATGAGACCCTGGCTCAAAAATAAAACAAACAAGATACTATATACCAGCTATAGTTTGTTCATCTCATCTGCTCCCCTACAATAATGAATCCTTGCATAACAGTGTTAGGAATATCAGGTCCCTCATCAGATGATTATTACCTTAAAGATATACACAAAGGTCTGGAAGTAGGGGCTGATGGGATCGGTCAGCTGGTAACATGCTGAACCAAAGTCCTACCACCTGAAAGGCAATTGTTACCAGAGGAGCTGTTAGTATGAAAGCGTGGACCCTAGCAGTTCTAACAAGCCAGGCTTAGCTATCCTCAATTGGCTAATTACAGAAACAAGTAATCAGAGAAAAAAGATAAAGGAAGTTTATTCAATATGGCCAAGTTTAAATAGGAAGCAAGACACATGCATAACTAAGCAGACTAAGCAGTCCTGGTCCAGGTGTGATCCCACACAGAATCAATGTCTACTTTGCAAGGT
Source organism: Cricetulus griseus (assembly GCF_003668045.3). NCBI lineage: Eukaryota > Metazoa > Chordata > Mammalia > Rodentia > Cricetidae > Cricetulus > Cricetulus griseus. The sequence goes on along the minus strand of NC_048600.1, from coordinate 2,766,398 downwards.
GATTCGACAAGTTGTCAGCACTGTGAAATCTCCTTCCAAGGAAAAAAAAATTCTCTCTCTGCCTGGCCTTTTCCTTTTGCCAGGATGAGATTCCTGGGGAAATTCCAACTTCTTGGGGTCCATTGTTTCAACAGTCTGATACCCAAGGGGAGGGGCACAAGTCTTTTTAGAGACTTATAGCCAGGACAGCTACAGGATCCAGGGTTAGCATCAGCCAAGGCACAAGGAACAAACAGCCTGATTAAACGATTGATTGGAACTGGGTTTCACATAGCCCCAGCCGACCTTGAAATTGTTATTCAGCTAAACATAACCTTAAACTTCTGGTCCTTCTGCTTCCTCCTCTCAAGTGCTGGTGAGCCACCACATCCATTTTATGTGATGCTGGGAGTCTATCCCAGGGTTTCGCGCATGTTTGGTAAGATTGTTTAGATTTCTAAATTCCACCTGTTTGAAAGGCTTATCTCCTCATCCATCTCTTTGGCCTCTTTAGTGGGCAGCTCTAGGGGCTTCTCACCACCTCGCAGCCACACACAGCACCTACCGCTCTTCCCTGCTTCTTTTTTGTTTTCTGGACACTGTGAATCGTGTAATGGACTTTTTTCTCAAGCCACTAGGAAATGGAGTCACAGTTATGCTTCTCGGTGTCTATTCAGTAGTATTATATTAACTTTATTGAAGATTATGTCTAGTATTGTGTGTGTGTGTGTGTGTGTGTGTGTGTGTGTGTGTGTGTATGCGCGCGCGCGCGCGCGCGCGGTCCCATGTGCCACCATGTGCATGTGGTTGTCAGGATACAGCTAGTGGGAGTCAGTTTTCTCCTTCTACCATGTAGGTACCAGGGATTGAAAGGTTCAGGCATTATGCTGGCCTGCCCCTGTTACCTGGTGGAATCCACTCAGTCAATACCCTGGTCAGCCCAAGGTTCCATGGGAAAGAAGTCTGCACGTAGGTGCAGAGGACCCCTTTAAAAGATAGGCCCCTGCCCCTTTACTCTCCCCCCCCTCTCTCTGTCTCTCTGTCTCTCCCCCCCCCCCCCCCCCCCCCCCCCGCTCTGTCTCTCTATGGCGACCGGCCATGGCGGTCAGCCATTACCCTGTTCCTCTTCTTAGTCTCCCCATTCTGCCTTATAATAAACTTATAGTCAGTATGTCTGTCTCAGCAATTTCTCTTTTCTTCTTTTTAAACAAAACAATAACAGGGATGAATTCTCAGATCGCCAGTGTTAGTTCTGATGCTTTATTGTTGTTTGTTTTTTGAGACAGGGTTTCACTGTGTAGCCCTAGAACTCACGCTGGAGACCAGGCTGGCCTCGAACTTACAGGGATCTCCCTGCCTCTGCCTCCAGGCGAGTACCACCACCTCCCTGCTTCTGAGGCATCTTAGAGGCAGAAAAGGACAGCCGGGCCCATGTTTATTGACCAGTCGCCGAGGGAGCATAGTCTCATCTATGGAAAATTGAGCCATGTGTCTACCGCCAAGCAGGTAGAGGAGAGGATACCTATGGAGAAAAAATAAACAAAACTAGTGATCCTTTATAAAAGCGGAAAAGTGATGGGAGCACATTTCCTCCCGTAGTCCCGCCCTTCCTGGCGCAAGGGACGCTGGGAAGTGTAGTTTTTAACAGGAAATTCTCGATTAGCTTTGACAGCAAGCACTTTTAACCATTGAGCCATCTTTCTAGCCCGAGATGATATGTTTTAAACCCTAGGTATTGTTTTCAGCAGTGAGGGGTGAGGCACAGCTCCACACTGTCATCCTTAGCACCCTCGGGACTCCCTCTGTTTGTTTTTGGAACCTCGACCTCAGCCAAACAGAGCTTTATGGCTCTGACAGAAACGAATTTCAGGACGAGTGGGCGTGAAACAGAGTTGGGGTTTTACTAAAGGTAGAAAGAAAGACAACCCCCAAAAGATAAAAGCACACCTAAGAGCAAGGGTATAGCCTTCTCAAAGAAAAGCTGCGGTTTACAGGCTCCTCAAGCGAGAGTCCCAGTCAAGCTGTTGCAATTGTCCATATTGTACCACCGTAATGCTTTTAAAGTAACATCTCAGACGATTGGTAAGAATTGTCCCCCTCCCGGCCCCTTTCCTTTGTCTCTTTTTTTGATGAGTGAGAGTATAGGAAGTCTCTGAATATAATATGCCTTGGGTAGAATGGGACTACAGACTGATAAGGTAAAGCCAGGAGCTGCTAGGACTGCAGGAGTTCACATCCTTCTCTTACTATAAATGGAGTTTTCAGTGAGATTCCTAGAAAATGGCAGGTTTACAGCTGGGAAGGGAGGAAGGCCTTAAGCTAATTGCACTGGGAAATCTTGCTTGTCCACTGGTAAAAGGAAGCTTCAACCACATTCTGGGTCCAAGAACTCTTTTTCCTTCTCATGTTCCCATGGTTTTCTCTGTCTTTCTATCCATGCTTCTTTATCTTTCCTATCTTTTAAACTTTCCCTTTGCCTAATGTTTTCATTTTAATTTTCAAAATATTTTATTGTGTTATTATTATTGTTGCTTGTGTAGATGTGTGTGGATGTAGGAGAAACCTTTGGGAATCACGTCTCTACATTTTATCGTAGGCTCCAGGGGTTGAACTCATGTTATCAGGCTTGCTTGGTGAGTAGTAGCTGGGCCATTTCACCAGTCCTATCTTAACTTTTAAAGGGTTAGTTTTATTAACACATTGATTACATGAGTGATCTCCTGCTTCTCCCTCCCAAGTGCGAAGATTAAGGTTTATAAAGCCATGCTCCGGCATGATAGGGTGTCACATACAGCCCAGACTAGCCTTTAACTTGCACAAACCCTCTCACCTCAGCCTCCCAAGGCCTGAAATACAGGAAGTGATTTATTACACTTGCTGACACATTTCTTTTCTAAGTCCAGGTAGAGCATAAAGTTTAGCAGTGCAGTACCGCTTGTAAGACTGTGATAATTCCCAAAAACACAAGACAAATTATGCATTATGTCAAGACAGTCTCAGGTTTTGATAGAACATCTGCAGTATGTGAGACACTCTATGTTCTTTTTTCATGATAGAAGTAGAATCAGAATTGTGTGCATGGCAGGCAGTGCTTCTCCACTAAAATGCACCACTAGCTCCTAAGACACTTTCATATGTTGCCTGGAATTTAAGCGCAGTAACATTTTAAAGTAATTTAGAGGATAGAAAACTAGAAACCATACAACTTACCTAAGGTTACCTAGTCACAAAACTAGAGCTAGGCTCTGAGATCAGGTAACCTACTCCAAATCCATTTAAAGAATCCTCACCAGGGATCTGAGAGGGACTGCTGGTTGGCCAGAGCTGCCTTCTAGAGTTTGAAGAGCAGGCAATGTCAGGAGGGAAAAATAGGATCCATCTTCATCCATGAATCCAATGACAAAGGAATTTACCTTGTAAGGAAACGTCCTCAGTTTACTTTCAGGTAAAGCAGGGCAGAAAGTAACTTACCTTATCAAAATAAGGATAGGTTTTTGAGATAGATTCCTGCAAACCCAACACTACAGAGGCAGGGGGATTACTGAAAGTTGGAGGACATTGGGCTACATAATAAGTTCCAGGCTAGCCTGGGATACTGCCTAAGACCGAACACAATGAAACATAGATTCCCCTATTGTAGGGTGGATAAAATGAAAAGCTCTCCAGCTTATATGAAGGAAGTAAACCATGAATTCCTCTTCTTTGGGAGATGAGCGATTGCTTCCCCAAATGGCCTGGGTAGGGGAAGTGGTCTGTGAAATTTGTGCTTCACAGAGAGAGGAATGTCACCAGACTCGCAGAACTATATGGCTTTGTTAGTCTTTCAAGAGAGAGACTGTAACACTATACCAGCTGTCACTACTTCTGTTTCAGTATGAAAGTCATTTCGGAACAAAATGAGACTCATAGAGGGATGGAATAGGATGTCCTCGACACTGACAAGTTCTAACTTGGTGTGGGATTAAGAAGCAAGCCCTGTTGTCCTGCTGAGTCAATGGACAGGATCTATTTCCAGTTCCCAACTTGTCCCCAGATGCTCGGAGTCTCTTGCCAAATTGAATCAGTGCAAAAGCATCTTCTGGTACCAATTAAGAACTCTACAGTACCTAGGAAGAGAGCAGCAGACAGTTTCCAAAAGTGAAGGAAATCGGCAGCTCTCATGTCATGCAGCCAAACCATTTGTTAGCTATAGGAAAAGGAAACACCAGTCCTGGGAGTCCAACTACAAGCTCCTTGCGCAAGAAAGAATGTTATTTCTAGACAGTGTTTAGCCTGCGAGTCAAGATTTCCGTAGGAAATTCTCTGCCTGGTACTTAACCTCTGCCGCCCAGACCTCTTGCTGAGACTACATTCAGACAGGGTAGAAAGACAGGGAAACTGTGGGGCACAGCAGAGAAAACTCTGGTTGAAGCCTCCTCCTTTCAGCTGAGAGGCAAAATTGCAGCACAATTAACAACTGTGTGAGACTTTCCTCCCTTCCTTTCTACAAACCTGCAATTTTCTAAAAATCTCAACAGAAAACCCCTTTTCAAGGAAAGGACATATAGTGAACCACTGTGCAGCTCTACTGGCTCCTGGTTTTATTCTATATAATCCATCCCAGGCCACTGGAGCCACCTAGAATCTCAGGTATCAAAAACTGAAAAAAGGGCTCAAGCAGGGCTCAATGAGTAAAAACCTCTTGCATCAAGCCTGATGACCTAGGTTTTGATTCCTGGGTTCCACAGGAATCAAGAGAGCAGATTTCCACCAGGTGTCCTCTGGCACACACTTGTGCCCTGGTGCAAATGTAGATACACACAAAATAAAGAAAGAAAATGTAAAGAAAAATAACTTTTTGAAGTATTTAAAAAAGAAAAAAGTGCCGGGCGGTGGTGGCGCACGCCTTTAATCCCAGCACTTGGGAGGCAGAGGCAGGCGGATCTCTGTGAGTTCAAGACCAGCCTGGTCTACAAGAGCTAGTTCCAGGACAGCCTCCAAAGACTCAGAGAAACCCGTCTAGAAAAACACAAACAAAACAAACAAACAAACAAAAACGATTAAAAAAAAAAGAAAAAAGTGAGGGTGGGGAGGTTCAAAACCTTTTTGAGACTTTTTTGTTTGTTTGTTTGTTTGAAACAGGGTTTCCCTGTGTAGCTGTGGAGCCTGTCCTGAAACTAGCTCTGTAGACCAGGCCGGACTCTTCCTCCCAAGTGCTGGTATTAAAGGTGTGTGCCACCACTGCCAGTTTCTGAGACATAATTTGAGAAGCACCGACCACAGGGGTTCATAGGGCTAACACAGACGTGTGACTGGGAGTACCTGTCTTATTTCCCTGAATGTTTCCCTTTCTCTTAACCCCTTGTATTAAAAAAAAAAAAAAAGCTATGTTTAGCCTGGCAGGGGTGATGTATGCCTTTAATCCCAGCACTCAGGAGGCAGAGGCAGGTGGATCTCTGAGTTTGAGGCCAGCCTGCTCTACAGATCAAGTTCCAGAACAGTCTTGAAAAACCAAATCCAAGACAAATACAACAAAAAAATAAAAAAAAAACAAATCTATGTTTTAAAAGTCTTTGATAATTGTGACTCTTCCTTGAGAAATCCCGCATCCATGCTCTTAGGTGTGCTTTATTTCTTGGCGCCTTTCTTTCTTTTTTTTTTAAATTAATTTATTTTATTATGTATACTTTTTGCTTCCATATATATCTGCACACCAGAAGAGGGCACCAGATCTTATAACAGATGGTTGTGAGTCACCATGTGGTTGCTGGGAATTGAACTCAGGACTTCTGGAAGAGCAGTCAGTGCTCTTAACCGCTTGAGCCATCTCTCCAGCCCCCGGCGCCTTACACACACACACACACACACACACACACACACACACACACACACACACACTTATTTATTGATTTTTCAAGTCAGGGTTTCTCTGTGTAACAGTCCTGGCTGTTCTGGAACTCACTCTGTAGACCAGGCTGGCCTTGCACTCAGAGATCTGCCTGCCTCCAGAGTGCTGGGACTAAAGGTGTGCACCACCAGCACCCGGCTTCCATGAACTTTTTTTTTTTTTACGGTAAAAGCAGTAATCATGTGTGGCATTATAAGAGGTGTTTCAGAGATGTGTCTGTTTTAAAAACCTTCTGTGTGTGTTCAGTGTCTACTTACCCTGTGTTAAGCAATGTATTATACATTTTATAACATATAACCTCATTTAATTCTCACACAACTGAATTAACCCATTACTAAGATGTAACAAAGACATGGAGATTTTGAAATCATCTGCCCAAGATCACACAGAAAAAGGCAAACTGGGCAGGCTCCAGTAGTTCATCGAATTTAAACATCACATCAGAAAAGAGGGAAAGAAAAACACTCAGGAAAACATGAGCTATCCCATAGATATTTAGACGTAAGGCTGGTGAGCTGGCTCAGCAGGTAAAAGCACTTGCAGCCAAATCTGATGAAGTAAGTTTAACCCATGGGACCCACAGGTGGAAGGAGAAAACTGACTCCTGACAGTTGTCCTCTGACCTTCATACATGTGTCCCCCAGTAAATTAATAAAATGCAGTTTAAAAAAAAAAAAACAGCTGGAACCCTTACTACATTTTCAGAACTGGTTGGTCCTCGTTGATTTTCCTAGGAGTAATCAGTAAGGAAACTTCTGGGTGCTCTAAAGTCTTGCGATGCTCTGGTATTTCCTGGTGCTGGATGGTTAGTCCTCTCTACAAGAGGACTGGGAAGTGTCCCTGCTGGTCACCAGAAGGAAGAACACACTACAAGTCACCACAGAATGGAGCTCTAGCAGTGCTTCTAAGCTACCTCTTGATGCCTTATAGATACCTATCTCTGTAAGTCTGCTCATCTGTAGAGAGCATGGCATATCCTGCTACACACAAGAACAGTGAGGCTGCATGGTGAAATGCCATTTCAATAGTCCAATGATGAAAGTTGACAAAGAAAAAAAAGCAAAAAACAAAAACATGGAGACTCTTGCCCGAGGCTGACATCTTCTCCGCCTTAGGGCAGGTTCACAGTCCTCTGAAGATGGTAGCTACCATAATAAGGTCATCTTTTCTGTAACTTCCGTGTGACAGCTTTTATATGACATTGAGCTCTGACACTTGTGACACTCACTATGAATTGCCAATATAAAATTTTAGTGTGACATTTTCATTAGAGTATATTTTAACTTCCAGAATTATATTATTGTGCTTCAAGCCAGACAAAATCTTAGCACCAAATCATATGGGCTGCTCATCCACACCCCCAGCCAGACAGGGTTTCTGTGTGTAGCCCTGGCTGTCCTGGAACTTGCTCTGTAGACCAGGCTGGCCTCAAACTCAGAGATCCATCTGCTTCTGCCTCCCAAATGCTGGGGTTAAAGGAATGTGCCACCACTGCCTGGTTTATTTTTCCTAAAGAACTATTCAAAGAAACATCATTAGTTCAGGAACTGCATCAATATGAGTAATGAATAAAAGATTGGCATTTGTAATTCTGTTTCAGAGTTTGAATGTTACTTTCAAGTTTAAGCATCTATAAAACTGGTTCACCTTTTATCTGTTTATCTTCCTGGCAGTGATGTACTCTTCACTTTTTCAACAAGCTCAAATGGGCTACCTTCTATATAGGTCACTACTGTACTATGCTAGATATAAGAGATACAACAACTAATTAGATTTATTTTTTTTCAGTGACAAACGCATTTCATTCTTTATTTAGATGTTGAAGCTCTTGCACTAAGTTTTTACAAGCTGGTGAACACTGACAAATTATTTCTCCCACAGAACTATAACCACACATTCCCAGACAGTATAAATATATGGTTGAACTAACATTAATACACATCACCATTTTATCAATTACATAATAAAACAAATGATCAAGTGTCCAATTATTAAGTTACATAGCTGAAAAGGCATATAAAATATGTCTGCTCGGTTTGTCAGCAGATCCCACGTCTTCTTTTTCTTTTCTTTTTTTTTTTTTGTGAGGTTGGGAAGAGAAGGGGAAAACCATAATTCAAGCAAGTTGAAAAACAAATTCTGATAGGTATGGAAAACAAGAATTTCAGAAATTTTGATTAAGAATTGGTTAGCTACAACAATGTATCTCTACCTTTTAAAAATATTTACTAAATTAAAGAGCATACTCTACATGTTCTGCACAAGACAAAGGCAACATTTTACTAAATATATTTAATAGCCTCCTCCCATTCTTTTATCAGGCCCTCCCTGTTTAAGTTGCACCTTTGAGTGCAAACATTAAATTAACTATAAGGCTTTTTGTCTGGAGACATTATTGAAGATATGTGCTTCTGTAACAAAGTTGATTTTCAAATGGAGGTTTCCCGTAACAGCACAAAATAATATAAAGACATTAAATAATCCTCACAAGACTTGCTTCAAAAAAACAAAAACAAAAACAAAAAAACAAAAATCCCAAAATCGATGGCTAAGCAAACCTGATGTATACTGGTATGAGTGTGGGAGATGTAAACATAGAGTGAGCAGGCAGATAACAACAAAAGCCCTGCAGTGTTTGAAATGACTGAAGGAATAAATCATGGAAGGTCTAGAGTGATCTTAGTTCCTGGAATTTTGGTTCTGTATGATGCTAAAAATATATAGGTATTGTGCTGGGTATTTTGGCACCTAATCATTCTAAATTCCTTATTTACTAATAAGACTCTGGCACAGGAGTACATTTAAGGACATAACTCAATACCGTATTTTAGGAAAGGTCAATGGGCACAAATAATAAGCACATTTTAAATGCTGACCAGCAAAGATCTTTTGCTAAGTGTCCAAACGGGTTGATCATAACTTAAATATAGAGGTTTTAATTCTGTCAAGCTGGTGGCCTGGTAAAACAGGTTTTCAATATTACTGTAGAAGCTTCAGTAGACTTATTCAATAAGCCGACATGTTGGCTAATTATGTACGACAAATCAGGTCCCATCTGAGTTCCACTTCCAAGGCGATGGCATCAGGCACCCCAGTTTTATTGAATATAACAGTTGTTTCTATGACCATTGGAATCCTTGAAGTGCAGCCGCATCTTAGGACGGTACTTCTCCAGATACAAAAGTTGCTTGCTGTTAAAAGCTCCACGCTGCTTTTGTCTTATGAACTGCACTGCATTTTCATACTTCATTCCACCTTCAATTAATGCTAGGGCAACAAGCACTGGAGCTCTGCCAAGGCCTGCAACACAATGGACAGCAATACAGCAGCCAGATTCTTCACCAAACTTAATCTTTACAAGACTTAGCCAGTCATCTACAATCTGGTTGGATGGTGGTGCACCATCATCAAAAGGCCAGTCAAGAACACGAATGCCTTCTTTCTCCACAAGAGTAGTGTCGTAAGTTGCTTCACATACTCTTACTATTGTGGTAACTCCATACTTCTTAAGTTCCTCTAAGTTGTTTAAGGTCACATTGGTTGGATTGTGTGTAATAAGGAATCTCATGTTCTTGTATGTGACTTCCACAGGAGCAGGGCGGTTCATTCGAGCCATGTTAAGTTAGTTTTTAAAAAATTTTATGAAAGAATTAAAAAATTGAATACAGAAATGATGCAAGAAAAAATAAAAAACAAAAAAACAACCTGAAGTCTATACTTCAATATTCAATATATTCCACTTGAAATTCTCAGTGGTTTGAGTATGAAATTGGGAGAAATGAGCAATGAAATGAACCTCCTAACAAGAAGCAGTGATTCTTCAATCCAGTAATACTGAGGCAATACAAAGGAAGTGCACTGAGGTTTACCCCATCCAGGTCTGAGCTCTTGTAAAATGCTCTGCAGGTTTCAATTCAACACGGTCTGTGTCCGGGTTATCCACTCTTTTGGGGGCTTCTTGGTGGAGTAGTAATGAATCTCTACAGTTCACTTGTCTGCATAGAGGTGGTGCTGTGTCTGGCAGTAATCTCCACTGCCCTTCAGAAACTCCATAAATGTGTGACCAAGAACACCACAGAACTGAGGAAAATGTCTACTCATTGAATATTGTGGCCTAATCATACAGCCGGTCCCGAGGCGGGGCAGGCGGCAGCGGCGGCAGAGCAGGCGGCGGTGGGTCTCGCAGGGCGGGGGGCACCAGACGACCATGCAGTGAGCTGCCCAAGGAGCGTCGCCGAGCCGGCCACAGCCCAGAGTCAATGCACGTGCCCAGGCTAGAATTATTTTTAATTTTAATTAAAAAGTTTTTGGTTTCTCGAGACAGGGTTTCTCTGTAGCTTTGGAGCCTGTCCCAGAACTCACTCTGTAGATCAGGCTGGCCTTGAACTCAGAGATCCACCTGTCTCTGCCTCCTGAGTGCTGGGACTAAAAGTGTGCACCACTACCACCCAGCTAACTTTAATAATTGTAAGCACTGGACTACGTATTGATACCAGGTGCACAAAATGCGTACATTACTTCATAATAGGTTGTTGTTGCTTGGGGAGAGGGGATGAGAAGACACAGCACCAATGACACAGCACTGGGAATCAGTGAGTAGCAGAACATTCTGTAGACTCGCTTATTAAGGAAGTTGACCTGCCTTTATACCCCTCCCAAGGTCCCATTGGCTCAGGTGGCAGACTCTGTCTTGTCCTTCCCTCACTGGTGTCTCTGGTCAGGTGTCTCTTTGTCAGTAGTCACTGGGCATAGAAGCTGGCTTGGCTCAGGGAGGAAGTGCCTGCTTTGCATGCTCATTTCTCCTACTATTAATAGGTTTCTTTTGTTCATATGCTAAATAGCAATATTTCAGTGTAGTGGACACTTGTTCTTAATATGTGATGGTGGTAGTAGAGAAAATATTAGAATTTATTTTTTATTTAATTCATTGTGTGTTTGTGTGTGTGTGTGTGTGTTTGTGTGTGTGCTTATTGGTTCCACCTTTGTGCTATCTAGTTTTGTGTCAACTTCACACAAGCCACAGTCATCTGAGAGGAGGGAACCCCACTGAGAAGATGCCTCCATAAGACTGGGCTGTAGGCAAGCCTGTAGAGCATTTTCTTAAATTAGTGGTTGATATGGGAGATCCCAGTTTTGGTTTTGTTTTGTTTTGTTTTGTTTTGTTTTGTTTTACTCTTTTGCTCTTTGGGGGTTTGCCCGTCAGATTCCAAATAAATACACTGAGTGTTATTCTTACTTATGAATGCCTGACCTTAGCTTGGATTGTTTCTTGCCAGCTTTCTTGCTTTGTGGCTTGCTGTGTAGCTGGGTGGCTGGCCCCTGGAGTCCTCCTCTTTGTCCTCTCTCTCTTCTCCTTCTCTCTACCCAGATTTCTCCTCATATTTATTCTCTCTGCCTGACAGCCCACCTATCCTTCTTCCTGCCTAGCTGATGGCTGTTCAGCTCTTTATTAGAGCAAGAGGTGTTTTAGGCAGGCAAAGTAACACAGCTTCACAGAGTTAAACAAATGCAACATAAAAGAATGCAACACATCTTTGCATCATTGAACAAATTTCTACAGCATAAATAAATGTAACACATCTTCAAATAATATTCTACCACAGTCCATTGTGGGTGGTACAACCCTGGAGTAGTGGTCCTGGGTTCTATAAGAAAACAGACCGAGTAAGCCATGAGGAGCAAGCTAGTAAGCAGCACCCCTCCATGGACTCTATCAGCTCCTGCCTCCAGGTTCTGGCCCAGTTTGAGTTCCTGCCTCCCTCTGTGGACTACAATTCAGGATATGTAAGCCAAATAAACCCTTTTCTCCCCAAGATGCTTTTGGTTATGGCATTTCATCACAGCAATTATAGCCCTCAGTAAGACATCTTTGTTAGCCAGGTGGTGGTGGTGTATACCTTTAATCCTAGCACTTGGGAGGCAGAGACAGGTGGATCTCTTGAGTTTGAGTCTAGCCATGTCTACAGAGTGAGTTCCAGGACAGCCAGGGCTACACAGAGAAACTCTTGAAAAGAAAAAGAAAAACACAAACAAACAAACAAACAAACAAAAACTTGTTGAGGTAGGTCTATTTTTGCTGCTGTGCTCTCAATGTAAAGCTATCTGGCCTATGAGGCTGTGAGTCTTCAGTCTCCATCTCCAGTCTTACCATGGGAGTGCTAGGATTACAGATATGCACCTCTTTGGCTGCTTGTTGTTGTTGTTTTATATGGCTTCCAGGAATAGAGCACAGGTTGTCAGGCTTGCATGGCTAACCCTTTTGTCTGCCATCTTGGCCCTGGTGCGTATAGGTGTTTATTTCTATATACAATATGTCTTTTTATGGGAGAATTTTTTAAAGTTCTATCTCTTCTTTCATGATTAAGTAATTGTGACATTTGGGGCTGGAGAGATGGCTCAGTGGTTAAGAGCACCGGCTGCTCTTCCAGAGGTCCTGAGTTCAATTCCCAGCAACCACATGATGGCTCACAACCATCCGTTATGAGATCTGGTGCCCTCTTCTGGTGTGCAGATATATATGGAAGCAGAATGTAGTATACATAATAAATAAATAAAATGTTTTTTTAAAAAAGTAATTGTGACATTTAATTTTTCTTGGGCTGTAAATGCACTTACCATCTTGAATTGTGAATACTGCATACTATATTGATGAAAGAGGTAAATACAGGCCACACAGCTTACAGAAAGAATTTATTTGTAGTTGTGTTATCTGGGGAGTTTCAGGTAAAGATGACCACCACTCCATATCTCACTCACTCCCTCTTACTGTTCCCTCCCTTATTGGTGTTGATCAAAACCAGGGCTTCATGCATCCTAGTTCCATGCATTCTTATCACTGAGCTATAACCCAGCTCTTGAATTCTTTCTAATGGTATCCTTGCTTCACAGGACAGTTCCCCACTCCCTTATTTGTGCCTTTCTTGCTTTCCATTCTGAAGCTTCCAAGAAGCTCCTGTTAGAGTCTATCTTTACAAATCGCTTGCTATGACTTTAACTGAGAAGTTGCAAAGTCAAAAGCCAAAGGAGTTTCTGTCCCACTTGGTCCTGAAGCTGGTTTGTCCCAAATAAACATATAGAGGCTTCTATTAATCATAAACTGTTTGGCCCATGGCTTTGGCTTCTTTTTGTTGATTTTTGTTTGGTTTGGTTTTTTTGTTTTTTTTTTTCAGACAGTGGAATTTTAAATCTTTCTGCCAGCCACCCTAGCCCCACCACCACGCAGGCACCCCAAAATAACACAAAGCTTAATATTAGGTACAATGCTGCTGGCAAATGACTAGGATTTCTTATCGTCTAGCTCAATCTTAATTATCAACCATAATAATCAATCTATATATTTATAAAGACTTATCTGATCGAGGATGCCTGTGGCATGTGTCCTCTCTGGTAGGGCTCACATAGTGACAGCCCAGAGAAGGGAGGAGGAGGAAGAGAGCGATTTCCTGCTTGTCCCTGCTTATATTCTGAGTCTGCCTGCTATGTCACTTCCTGCCTGGATAACAAGACTTCTCTTTACTACATATCCCAGAATCCTCCTCGACTCCTAGTCCTGCCAAACTTGCTTCCCTAATGGCCAACGGTACTTTATTTATCAATCAATAAGACAAACATATACACAGAAGAACATTCCCATCAGGACAGGGTTTCTCTGTGTCAATGGAGGCTGTCCTGGAACTAGCTCTTGTAGACCAGGCTGGTCTTGAACTCACAGAGATCTGCCTGCTTCTGCCTCCCGAGTGCTGCGGTTAAATGCCTGTGCCACCACTGCCCAGCTTCGATACTGTACTTCTTAATAAACTTGTTGGCATAAGACACAGTGTTGTAGAATATTATTTTAAGATATGTTACATTTGTTTATGCTGTAGAACATTTGTTTAATGATACAAAGATGTGTTGCATTCTTTGTTACATTTGTTTATGCTGTGGAACATTTGTTTAATGATACAAAGATGTGTTGCATTCTTTGTGTTACATTTGTTTATGCTGTAGAACATTTGTTTAATGATACAAAGATGTGTTGCATTCTTTATGTTGCATTTGTTTAACTCTGTGAAGCTGTGTTACTTTGCTTGTCTAAAACACCTGATTGGTCTAATGAAGAGCTGAACAGCCAACAATAGCAAGACAGGAGAAAGGACAGGTGGGGCTGTCAGGCAGAGAGAATCTGGGAGAAAAGATGGAGGAGCAAGAAAAGGAGGCATTGAGGAGGACTCCAGGGGCCAGCCACCTAGCTGCACAGCAAGCCACAGAGAAAGAAGTAAAGAAAGGTACAGAGACATAGAGAAAGATAAAAGCCCAGAGCAAAAATAGAATAATTTAAGAAAAGCTGACTAGAAATAAGTCAAGCTAAGGTGGGGCATTCATAAGAAAGAAAAAGTTTCCCTGTGTGACTTATTTGGGGACTGGGTAGTGGGTCCCCCAAAAGAGTAAAGAGCCAAAAGACTAAAAACCAACAACAGCACAGATTATGCAAGACTTCCTGAATTCCTGAATTTCTGATCCCTTGGCCCTTCCTCCTCAGTTTCCTGCCACTGAAGAATGACCCACTGGTCTAGGTGAGCGATCCACTAAATTTAATCAGGGCTGTGTGACTCTAGATTTGGGACCCAGTGGGCTATCAATAGCCAATAGTTCAGCAAGAGGTAAAAGCTCATGGGTGCCTTCTCCATCTATGACTGATTTTGGACAAGGCCAGTTTTGTGCTGGCCTTTGTTGTGAATTGATTGCAATAGTTGCGTTGAGTCTAGAGGATGGTATTTTTGATCCCTTCACATTATCTTCCAGTTCTTATATACTTCCTTCCTCCTCATCCAAAATGCTCCCTGACATCTAGAGAAGGTGGTATAAGGGTTCTGTTTAGGGTTAACCCCTAATGGTTGATTCTACTTCAACAATCAGTTACTGCTTCAATATGGGGCTCCAATTTTCTGTGTTAGGTGTCTTCAATCATTCTCCTCCCGTTATATTTTCTTTCTTCCCATTTTCCTTCCTCCCTCCTTCCCTTCTTAATGCCAAATGCAATGTGGAGTCAGAAATAGATTTATAACAGATAGTTTATTAAGAAAGCACTCAAACAACGGAGCCAGTGACCAGGATTACACCGGATGCCTGCTCGTCCACTCAGCTAAGTGGGAGAGGGAAAAAGAGGACTGCGTGTGTGCCTGATATTTAAAGCCTTGCTGTGTCATTCTGATCACACCCAAGTGGGCATGGTCAGCATTTCCCCCTACAATTCCCCTTTTAGTCTAAAGAGGATTAAAACTTAACAGTGTAAATTATCTATAATTAACAATCATAAAGGTGAATTACAAGAAGTACTCCCTATACCTTCTCTCCTCCTCCTCCATATTCATTTCCTCCTGTTTCTCCTCATCCTCATTTTCCTGCCCCCCTTTCCCTCTTTCTTTTAGAAGCAGGATCTCATGTATACTAGGCTGATCTCAAATTCACTATGAAGTTGAGAATGACCTTGAATTCCTGATCCTCATGCCTCCATTTCTAGCGTGCTGGAATTACAGGCATGTGTCAACCAAGCCCAGTTTATGTGGTGATGGAGGTCAAACCCACGGCTTTGTACATGCTAGGCAAGCATTCAAATATCTGAGCTACATTCCCACTCCTTCAAAGTTTTATTTCTCCTGCATTATTTTCTTTAAAAAGAAAACATACTTTATTGTTTTTATTTATGAGTGTTTTGCCTGCTTGCACACGTGTGTGTGTGTTCATGTGTGTATGTGCGTGCGTGCGCACACACCAATTGCATGCCTGATGTCCTCAAAGACCAGGGGTGACTCTGGATCCCCTGGAACTGGGGTTACAGATGGTTTGTGAGCTGCCATGTAGGTGCTGGGCACTGAAACTCCCCTGGAAGAACAGCCAGTGCTCTTAATGAGCCATTTTTCCTGTCCCTCACCCCACTTTTTTTCTTAAACCTACTTTCATATCCCATTGATCTATTAAAATATTACCAATGACTAAACCTAGTGGTCAATTCCCAGTTGTTTTTGTTGTCGTTGTTGTTGTCATTTTTTTTGTTTTTTAAGTCAGGGTTTCTCTGTGTAATGTTGGCTATCCTGAAACTCACTCTCTAGGCCAAGCTGGCCTTGAACTCACAGAGATCTGCCTGCCTTTGCCTAAAGGTGTGCACCACTACTGCCTGGCCAATTCCCAGTTCCCAGTTTAGTATTTGTTCAGCTGGAATCTCCAGCTTACTCCTGCTTGATCTGGAAATGTCCATCTCTTTCTGTCTCTCTGTTTCTGTCTCTGTTTCTCTCTCTCTCTCTCTCTCTCTCTCTCTCTCTCTCTCTCTCTCTCTCTCTCTCTCTCTCTCCTGCCCTCTCAGAGAATCTCCAACAAAGGTGCCAAAAAGCTCCGTTCTGCATTCTTGGCTGCTGTGGCAGCTCCTCCCTTGAAGTTGCCAGCAGCCCAAGCCCCCACCTAAGCATCCAGCTTTTCAGCTTGTGGCAGACATGTCATCATCCCTTGCCTACAGGCTATATAACCTCCCTGCTTTAGTTTAGGCATGTGACTTCTCCTGCCCTGGACTGGAGAACTTTAGTTCAGGTGTGTGGCATGTGACTTCTCCTGCCTCAATGTCTGGGACTGGAGAAATCACCCGGGAGTTACTTTGCTAAAAAATAAAAAATGACAGCAAAACAAAACAAAAAAAAATCTTTAACTTTTTCAATTCGGCTTGATCTGACTTACTGTGCATCAGTGTAGAAACCTATTAAGTAGATACAGAAAAGCTATTAATATGATCTCCTTGGACACACTAGCTTAATTTTGCTCTCAAGGCACCTCATTCCTTAATTGGCTGCTCCTTCTTAGACTCTTCCTTGCTCATCCATGTCTCCCTGAATTTTGCCTATCCTCTTCTATTTACACCCCCCCTTTACAAACATCCAGTTTGTAAAAACTGGCTTCTGTGCCATATAAAAATGCTGAAAATTCTTGTGCATCTTGAGTATGGAATGCTTTTGTTTACCCCATACTCATATACACAGTCACCTACTCAAGACTGCCACTTGACAGCTGGGTATGACTGTACACAGCTGTCATCACAGCCTTGGGAGTAGAAGCAGGGAGGATCAGGAGTTGAAGGCCAGCCTTGGCTACATACTTGGGACAGCCTGGCCTATAGGAAACTTTTGTCTAAAAATAAAAAAAAATGAGGCTGGCAGTGGTGGTGGGCACATATCTTTGGGAGGCAGAGGCAGGTGGAGACCAGCCTGGTCTAAGAGTGAGTCCCAAGACAGCCAGGGCTACACAGAGAAACTCTGTCTCGAAAAACAAACAAATCGAACTGAAACTCCAAACCCAAACAGACTCCACTTGAATTCAAAATACATAGCTCAAATGCAAAATGGAACTCTTGATCTTTTCCTTCTAGCTAACTCTGTAGTCTTCTCTACCCCTCATTACCCTTACCAGCTCTGCCCTTCTTCCCCACCAGACAATGTCTAACTATGTATCACTGGGGCATAGAACTAGCTATATAAACCAGGCAGGTCTTGAACTCACACAGATCTGCCTCCATGTACCTCACAACTACACCTGGCCTTATTGACCAACTTTTTATTTATTTTGAGACAGGGTTTTGTGTAGCCCAGGCTAGCTGGGCTGAGGCTGGTCTTGAATTCTTGTTTATCTTACGTCTCCTAAGTACTACGACTACAGGTATATGACACTACAACTGGCTCCTAACCAGACTTTTCTATATTCACCGTGTTTGTTATTTATTGCCTGTCTCCCCATCTCCAAAATGTAATATCCACAAAGGGAGGGATTTTTGCCTTGTCTTTCTGTGTATACAGCAGGACAATTTGCACAGTGTCTGGGTATTAAGAAAATATTTATCGAGGGGCTTGGGGGATTGCTCTGTTGTTCTGAGGGCCTCCTGCTGTTTCAGAGAACCCCATTTTGGTTAGCAGCACCCAAGATGAGCAACTGTAATTCCAGCTCCAGGCAATCTGTCGCCCTCTTTTGGCCTTTATGGACAATCACACACTTATACACATAAATAATAGAAATTTAAAATATTAAACGAAACCAGTATCATCCCCCACCCTCCTGTCTTGAGTAGTCCGGCTTAGTCTTGAACACCTGACCCTGCTTCACCTGCCAAGGGCTGGAACTGCAGGCATGAGTCAACCATGCCCTGCTCATATTCGTCTGTATCTTAGAAATGACTGAAGTCACTTAATTCAAAATGAAAGTCAGTGGATAATGTATTTACTTGCAAGCAGCAAATACTATCCAGGTTAAAAACCTGTCTCCAGAAACTGAAAGCACTAGAAACATAAACTTACTGGGCATCAAGTGAAGGCAAGGCATATGAGGAAAAAATAAATTAGGAACTACATCTTCCTGCGTTAAAGTCACTCAGATCAACAGCTATGCGCCTAGGATGGCTCTTTTTCCCTTATTTGTCCCTCATTAACCAAGAAGAGCGCCACGCCCTGCGTTGTGTAGCCTTAACTCAGCTGCTCTGCCACGTCCCAGGAGGACTCCTGCCTTCATAACTGTAGTTAATTCGCCATTTAGACTTTTTTTTTAATCATTGGAATCAGGATTCTGGGGCAGAGGCAAGAAAACTCTGAAGCTGTCTCGCAAACAATGCAAACTTAAAAAAAAATCAAAGTTTTTTTGTTTTTTGTTTTTTGTTTTTTTTTTTTTTTTTTAAAAAGGAAAAGAAAAAAAGTTGAAGGTACGAAAAGTGTCGAAGTGGCTGGAAGGCCACGCAGAACTGAGCGGGAAGGAGCACCGTCCTCCCTCGGATACTGGTGGCAGCGTCTCCCGGGCCGCGAGCGGCTCCTTCCCCGAGTAGGGGACTCTGAGACAGTCCCCTAGGAAGCAGCTCCTACGGTCCTCGAGATTTCGGTGCCACCCGCTCACATAGGTCCAGGGAGCAGCGCGGACCGCCAGACTCAGCACGGAGAGCTGCGAGCCCGGAAAGGCGGTGAGGGCGCTCAACAGAGCCCACGCTCTGCGCACCCCCGCGCCGCCCGCCCGCCCGTTCCCCTCCCACGTTCGCGCCTCCCCTTTAAGTACCACGGCGCAGGCGGATTTGTGTCGGCGGACGCCAGGCCCGACTCCGCTTTACGGCGGAGCCCGGCGCCCGCGCCTTGACAGCCGCGGCGGCCGGCGGGTCGGGCGCGCGCCGCGGAGCGCGCGCGGGGGGCGGGCCGGGCCCGGCCGACGGGGCAGGGGCAGGGGCGGGGAGGCCGGCGGGCGGCCGCGCTCGGGTCCGCCTCCGACTGCGGCGCGGCGGGGCGATGTGAGGGCCATGGCGAGGAGTCTCTGCGCGGGGGCCTGGCTGAGGAAACCCCATTACCTCCAGGTAGGCCGGCCGCGGCCCCGCCCCCGCCCTGCGCCCGCACCGCCCCGCGCCCTGCGCCTCGCGCCCTGCGCCCCGCCGCCCCGCGCCCTGCGCGCAGGACTCGACTCCGCGTCTCGTCCTCCCTGTGCGCGCGCCCAGCCGCCTCCTGCGGACCGGCCGGCCGGCACCTGGCGGTGCGCCCTCCTCGGTCCCGGGTCGCCCCGCGCGTCCTGCTCCCCGCTCCCCGCTCCCCGGGCGCCGCCCTGCGTCCTGTGCCCCTCCGGGTCCCGGCCCGGGACGAGCCTCGGTCCCTGCCTCCTCGGTGTGCTCCCCATTTCCTCCAGGGCCCCCAGACCTGCCATTCCTGACTCAGTGTCTCGGGTAGGGAAAGGTGGTGTGTCATCCCTCCATATTTCAAGAATCGTGACCGATTGTTACAGCAGTGGGTCCCCGAGTCCCAGCCAACTGCTGCGCCTCAAGCAGAAGAAACCTGGGTTTGGGGTTCCCAGTCCCATCCCTGGTTTAAATGGGAGGGGAGGGACCGGCCAGCCGGATCGAGGCGATGGGCATTTTGCTTCGGTAAAAAGGAAAGAGGGTAGCGACTGTGGTGCGGCTCTCCAGTCAGATCCCCAGCAGTGTGAACGCAGTTCTCAGTCACGTCGTGTGTACTGTTGGCGTGTTAATTTTTCATGATTTTCTGTTCTGCTGCCAGCCGGCTTTGGAACACTACCGCTGCCTTCGTGCACTGTTTGGTCACCAGGGGGACCTAGTAGACATTGAGAGTAGCTGATCGCAAATCTTATCAGGCCGAGGGGAAAACAGCTACAAATCAATGCCCCACACATTGTCAATCCTGTTCTGTGTTAAAAAGACCTCTGACAGGATAGGTAGGGTATTTTTGGATCGGCTGATGGTGCTTCTTACAAGAATGAAAAAAATAAAAAGTTGAGAAGGAACCATCACAGTCCAGGTAAATCTTACATTTTGTATTTGAAATTTGCATGTGTAAGAAGACATTACTCTGAAATGGGTGACTGAAAAGATGATCTGACAGTTCATGGTATTAAGAGGGTTAGACTGTTCTGTGAGTAGCAGCTCCCCCTTGAAGACCGGTATTAGAAGCCAATTTTGAATTCCACCCTTGCCAGGTGACCCTTTATTTTTCCCCCCTTTTAAATTTTAACTAAAAAACAAGCTTGTTTTACATGTCAATACCAGTTCCCTCTCCCTCCCCTCTCCCCTGCCCCCCACCAACCCCTTATCCCATCCCCTTTCTTCTCCCTAGGGAGGGTGAGGCCTTCCATGGGGGATCTTCAATGTCTGTCATACCATTTGGAGCAGGGCCTAGACCCTCCCCATGTGTCTAGGCTGAGAGAGCATCCCTCTATGTCGAATGGGCTCCCGAAGTCCATTCGTGTACTAGGGATAGATACTGATCCACTACCAGAGGCCCCATAGATTGCCCAGACCTCCAAACTGGCATCCACGTTAAGGGGGTCTGGAACAGTTCTATGCTGGTTCCCCAGCTATTCAGTCTGGGGCCCATGAGCTCACCCTTGTTCAGGTCAGCTGTTTCTGTGGTGACCCTTTATTGTTAGAGTATTTTTGGCACATTTATAATCTTTTAACTTAAATTACCTAATTTCTGTTAATAGTGTTTTTTGTTTTGTTTTGTGTTTATGGTATGGTAGAGTTTTAGACTTTAGTTGTTTTGGCTCTAAATGATTTCCACAGATGTGAACACAAACACTCTTTGGCACAAGGGTTTTCTGATTTGATGTAGTTGAGGCTATAGCGCAGAGGCACCTAGGTTCAATCCCCAGCACCACAAAAAAAAAAAAAAAGTTTTATAAACAGTTGTGCTTCTATTAATGATGAATGTCGTTTCTAGTTTTCTGAATTTTCATTATTGTCAATGATCGAATTAGGGTAAGCTTGCCAGTGGGCCTTTAATACTGCCAGCACATGGGAAGCAGATCTCTGTAAGTAATAGGTCAGCTGAGTCAACGTAGCAACTTCTAAACTAGCCAGGGCTACATAGAGAGAGACTCTGTCTTAAACAAACAAACAACAACAAAAAAAAAACAAAAACAAAAACAAACCTTAAGGTAAACCCAAGATTTCTTTTTAAAGACAAGTTCTCATGTAGCCCAGATTGGTTTAGGACGAGGCAGGGAGCTAGGGATGACCTTGAACTTCTGATCCTCCTGCTCTGTTAGAGTTTGTGTGACTACAAGAGTACAGAAGGCACATATCACCTTCCAGTGTTGTTCATAAGGGCCCATTTTCCTGGCCTTTTGGTTTCGTTTTGCTGAATGGTTTCCCTGTGTATCCCTAGCTGTCCTGGAACTCAACTTTGTAGACCAGATCGGCCTCCAACTCAGAAATCCTCCTGCCTCTGCCTCTCCAGTGCTGGGATTAAACCGGTGCATCACCACCACCTGGCCACCTCCCTGTTTTTGAGACAGGGTCTCCAGTAGAACTCTTCAAATAGGCTGGCTGGCTGGCCAGTGAGCCCAGGGATCCTCCTGTCTCCACTCATCCTGACCTGGGATTGCAAGGGTGTGTAGATGCCAGGCATCAAGTCCAGTTCCTCATATTTGAGCAGCAAGCCCGTTACAGACTGAGCTAGCTCCATAGCCTCAACTTCTTTGCCTCTACTTTCCTTCTTCCAAGTTGCACAATATCCCTAGCAGTATATTAACTAACTAAATTTGATTTGTCGTGGAGGGTTTATTTGCACTATCTTTTGACAAAACAAAATTAACTTTCCCTTGTGGTGGACCTCAAATAATGGGATAATAGGTATGTCCTGTCACACCTATTACTAGATAGTGGTAACATTTATGCACACATATGCTTTAAGTTGCAGTGAGGTAATCGTTCAACAGGTACAGGAGAGATCTTCCCTTGTGGATAGGAAACAGCTAGATTCTAGATGTATTTCAGAAGGATTGGCTGTAGAGACCAGTTTTATATACTTGGCAGTTTTGCTATTTGTCTCAACTGGGTGGGGTCAAAGATTACTTATGTTGCAATTTAGGCCTTAGGGCTTTGAAGGTTTTTTTTTTTTTTTAGAAATTTTTCTTTTTTTAGTTTTTGGAGACAGACAAACAACAACCTAATTATCTGTATAACAACCCTAATTATCCTGGAGCTCTCTTTGTACACTGAGCTGGCCTTGAACTCACAGATACCTACCTCCCAAGTGCTGGGATTAAAGGCATGTGCCACCACACCTGGCTAGCAATTTTTTTCTGTAGAATTTATTTTTTATACAATATATTTGATCATGTCTCCCCCTCTGCCAACTCCTTCCAGATCCCTCCCCACCTCCTATCCACCCAACATTACATTCTTTTTCTTTCAAAAATAAAAAAAACCCTACATAACAAAAATTAACACAAAAAACTATTGAGATGAAAATGCCAAAACAAAGTGAAGACATTTATTTTTTATTTTATGTGTATGGATGTTTTGCCTGCAGGTGTATGTGCAGGGTAGAAGAGGGTGTCATATCCACTGGAACTGGAGTTATGGGTAGTTGTGAGTCAATATGAGGGTTCTGGGAACTGAACCTGGATTTTTTTTTTTTCAAGAGCATTAAGTGCTTTTAACTGTTGGGCTATGTCTCTAGCCCTTCCGCCCCCCCACCCCATAATGGGACCACATGGAAATACTTAGATTGGTGGAAATGGGTTGATAATGGGGAGGGGAGAGCTAGCCAGTAGGAAGCCCTAGCCATTGGCCAGCAGTTTAATGATTAGTATAGCATCTCTGTGTGCTTATTTGGGGCTGAAGAGGCAGCGGGACCTGGCAGGAGGGAAACTCCAGCTACATTCTGTATCATATAGAGAGATATTATTTAGCAGTAAAGACTGAAATAAATTGGTGGTTGCTTAGAGTTGTGTGAAAATAAGGAGTGTCTACTAATGGATAGTTTTTTTTTTTTTAAAGAAATAAATTTTGTAGTTCAGTAAAACAGAAAATAAGGATGAGAAGAAGTGGGAAGGAAAGTGATCCATTGAGTTGACCCTATGGACTGACTTGTTTCCCTGCCCCCTGCCCCCAGCTTTCACCTGGGCTAGCTTTTGGTACAGGCAGTCCTTGCCTCCAGGGCAGCAGTGCACTGTGCAGCCTCTCTGCATAAGTTAGCTAAGGCACATGTACCTGAGCACTAGTTTTCCCATGTCAAGGCGTCATTCTCAGAACAAGCTCATGTATGACTTCTTTTTGCCACTGTTTTGTTAAAAAAAATTATCCTGGAAATAACATGTTCTGTATGTGCCAAGTGTTGTAGCATATTGAACAGAATTAGACTCTTGACTCTTGGCTCAGAAACTTGCTCTGTCAACCAGCTTAAATAAACCACTCTTAGTTGGTATTTCTCTTTCATTTACCATTGTAGCATGAATGTCTCAGGATCTGCTGGTTGTGCTAACTCTGTATTGCATCTGCATGTGTTTTTAGCAATGCGTTTTGTTTGTTTGTTTGTTTGATTGATTTTTACAAATTGGGATCTATTTTTGTTTGGGGTTTACTTTGATTGAGTAAACCTACAATTTTCTGGCTTTAGAGTAAGGATGATAACACAGTAGCCCTATAATTTGTTTGCTTTAGTTTTGAATACCTGTTTTCTTCTGTCACTAAGCTCTGGAAGAATGAAAGTTAAGACAATTTGGGGCTTCTGGTCAGTAGTGGCTCACACCTTTAATCCTGGCACTCATGAGGCAGAGGCAGGTGGAGCTCTTTGAGTTCCAGGCCAACCTGGAGTGAGTTCCAGGACATCTAGGGCTACACAATGAAACCCTGTCTTGAAATTCCCCACCCCCCAAAAAAGGCAATTTGGGGTAATTTAATATGATTTGATTATACACATTGTCCATTCCAGTCATTCTGCTCATACTCTGTAATGCAGGTAAAGATTGTGCAATTCTAATGAAATTTGAAGTCTGAGATTTCTTCCTTTGAAGATTTTAAAGCGTATTAGGTAGGAATTTTAAATTTTGAGATATGGTCTTCAAAGTGACTGCCCTGGCATTTTTAGTTTGTGTTCAGTCATGGCTGTCATGAATGAATTGATAGACATTTTTGTTCTGTTGACTCTTTGAGAGTCTCCTGGAATTCCCTATATGTAGCAGGTTGGTTTGAACTTGTGGCAGGCAGCCCTCCTGCTGCTGGGATTACAGGTATGTACCACCACATCTGACAATGGCCAGATCTAATTAGACTGCTGGTACTTATGCAGCATTTCTTTTATTTGTTGTTTGTTTGAGACAGAATTGTGTGCCGACTGTCTTTGGTCTTCCTCCCCTTACTTCTCAAGCATTGGTATTATAAGCATGCCATCTATCTTCTAAAATTTCGGATACCTGGAAATTTTGCTTATTTTAGCACCTTTTTTCAAATAGTTTGGTTCTTTGTTCCTTTATATGGGTGTTTTGTGGGATTTAGTTCCAGGGAGAGTTGCTGACATATCAACGGTAGCTGTAACAGTATTGACACACGGGAGACTGAAAGCAATATGGTCTCCAGAAACTTCTGAATTGCCTGGTACTTAGAGTGGGTAGTTCTGTGTTCCCAAAACTTGTCAGGAGGAGAAACCCATGCGCTGAACCTTTGCCTGGAATCGAATCTCTAGAGCTATAATTATCTCTGAAGTTGAGTGTGCACACAGAATGTCCATGACCATTAGTACTTTAAATTCAAGTATATGCCTACAGTTCCAGGATTTAGGAGGCTGAGAAAGAAGATTGAGAGTTGTAATATATTCTGGGCTACCTGGAGAAACACTCTCTCGAAAACAACCAAAATGAAACCAAATTTAAGCATAGAGGTGGCAATGATAAATTTTCTAACAGATTCCATCCTTACCAACTTAAAAGCTATTTTATTTTTATGTGTATTGGTGTTTTGTGCCTAGTGACTGTGGAGGACAATAGAGGGTGTTGGATCTCCTGAAACTGGAGTTACAGATGGTTGTCAGCCACCGTTTAGGTGCTAGGAATTGAACCTAGGTCCTTTGAAAAAAGTCAGTATTCTTAGCTGCTGAACCATCTCTCCAGCCCTCACAATACTGTTTGTTTGTTTTGTTTGTTTGAGACCATCTTACTAGTAACACATATTCTAATTGGTATTAATAATAAAAACCCAGAGACAGATATTGGGTTAATGCTGAAGATCAGAGAAGCAGAGCGGCCAGTCACTAGAGTTTTCTTACCTCTACCAATGCTCAGACCAAAGGGCAATCCTGTCCTCAGACTGTTATCTCTAGACTGCATCTGCACCAAACCTCAGACTGCACTGAGCTCCTATCTTTACATTCCTCTCTAGTGTTGGGATTAAAGGCGTGGGATCCCAAGTGCTGAGATCACCTTTGTGTGAGCTGTTTCTCTTTTACACTGGATCAATTTTGTGTAGTCCAGGGTGCCTTGAATTAACAGAGACCCATCTGCCTCTGCTTCCCGAGTGCTGGAATTAAAGGTGTGCGCCACCACCGCCTGGCCTCTATGGCTATGACTAGCTTTGTACTCTGATCTTCAGGCAAGCTTTGTTAAATCATAAACAAAATGTCACATTAGTATTTAGCCCTTGATGTCCTGAAACTCACTATGTTGTCTAGGCTGTCCTTGAACTCACAGAGATTGACCTGCTTCTGCCTCTTTTGTACTAGTATTAAAGGTGTGCAACACAACATCCAGCAACCTAAATATTTTTAAATGTTCTCTATGCACCTTGAGTGTATCAGACCTCAACTTTTTCATCTTGCAAAATTGAAACTCCGCCCATTAAACTACTCCCTATTTCCTTCTGGCTCCCTACCCCACCCTAGTCCTTGGTAACCACATCCTATTTTCTGTTTCTATTAATTTGACTCTCTAAAAATACCTCGTGTAAATAGAACCCTGCTTATTTTTCCATCCATTATCCCCCGTCCCCTCCTCTCCTTTTCTCTCTCCTGTTTCTCCCTTTCATTTCTTCCCTCCTCTCATCTCCCTCTTTTCCTCCCCACTCACTCCTTTTCTCCCCCCCTTCTTTCCTTTTTTCCCTTGTCTCACTGTATCACCTAGACTTGTCTGGCACTCAAGATCCTTGTGCTCCCTACCTCCTGACTATTAAAAATATTAATAATTAATAATAATTCTTAATTTTAAGTTTTATTTTTGAGAGTTTCATACATGTATGCAATGAAATATGGTCACATCTACCTCCTACCCCCTCCCTATTCTCTCCTTCAACTCCTCTTATATTTTCCCCAACATATGGTCCCATCCCAACTTTTTTTTTGTAACCCAATAAATTCAGTTGGTGTTGCCCATTTATGCATGGGGTGTGGGGCTATCCACTGAAGCTTGGAACCCTCCCAGTGGCCACTTCCTCAAATAGAATGAATAGGTCCACAGTAAGAGTTGGGACCTGTAGATTACCTGTCCCACCTGTGATGGGAATCTGGCTGGCTTGATCTTGTTTGGGGCTTGTGCAGGTGACTACAGCTGCTGAGAGTGCAATGGCCATGTTGTGCCCAGAATCATCATTTTTCAGCACTCTTCCCATCCTCCAGCTCTTACTTTCCTTTCTTTTCATCCCTTCTGCAATATTCCCTGAGTCTTGCTGGTAATAGGGTTGACACAATGTCCCTGTTGGGACTGAGCAACTCAGTCTCTCATTCCCATCACTTTGGTCAGTTACAAATCTCTTCATCGTCTGCTGCCCACTGCAAAAAGTGTCTGCTCTGACCAAGACTGAGAGCAGCCAGGTATGCTGGCACCAGAAACTGGGAGAATGGGATGACTGTAGTAGTTCTGTTGTTTCTTCTTGTGGTGCTTGTGCTCAAACCCAGGACCTGACACGGGGCATGCAAATTCTGCCAGTAATAACTACAGGCCCAGCCAGGTGTGGTGGCGCACACCCCTATTGTCAGCACTCGGGAGGCAGAGGCAGGCGAATCTCTGTGAGTTCAAGGCCAGCCTGGTCTGGTCTACAAAGCAAGTTCCAGGACAGCCTCCAAAACAATACAGAGAAACCCTGTCTCGAAAAACAAAACAAATTAATGTTTTAGTATATAGAAGAAAAGGTTTCATTGTAACAGTTTAGCCTTTTTAGCATATATATATATATATATGTATATATATATATATATAGCATATATATACTTTGTTTATATCCTTATGTCTACCACCCTTTTTTGTTTCCTCCCTCTTCTTTCTTTTCCTTTTCTGCCTCCTAAATATTACCTCTCTTGCATGTGTGTGTTTCTATAATCTGAATATAAGAAAAAATGGGCATACTTGGTTTTTCTTTCCCCCTCGTTCTCCCTCTCCTTCCTTCAACCCCCTTCCTCGCTCTTAACTACATCCACAGCCCACATACAATGAATCTTCATACTATTCTCCATATGGCCATGTTTTTTTTACATTCTTACCGACAGTGTGCAGGTGTTCCAATTTGTCCACACTCTCCTTAGCACTTAATTATTTTCTGTTTTGAGTGTAGTAGCTATCCTCGAGAGAGTGAAGTGATAGCTCATTCTGTGCTGATTTTTGTTTCCTTCATACTAGTGATATTGAACATCTTCTTGTATGTTTGCAGACCATTTGTATATCTTTTTAAAGGAGAAGTTCCTTCTTGATTTATTGCTTCAGTTTGATGTTTTCCAGTGGGACTATGCGTTATTGTAAACACTCCTCTTTCTTTGCAAAAATAGACATTCCTGAAAGATTTTGCATGTATTTACAACCTTCTGAATGAGTTAGTGCAGAAACATAACAAGTCAGTTATTGGGTTATTAGATCTTACTGTCAGTGCCACATTTCACTCCTCACTCTACATTTCTTGAAAATCAGGCAGGAGGATTTCTGAGTTCAAGGCCAGCCTGGTCTACCAAGTGAGTTCCAGAATAGCCAGGATACACAGAGAAATCCTGTCTTAGAAACCAGAAAAAGGGGGGAAAGGGAAAGAAGGAAAAAAATCAGAGCTTCTTGGTCAATATGCCAGTCTAGAAACCCTTGCTTGGAATTAGTTTTGTTTTTATTCATATTTAATTTTTTTTAAATTTATTTACTTTTATGCGCATTGGTGTTTTGCCTGTATGTATGTCTTGTTAGGGTGTCAGATCTTGGAGTTACAGATAGTTGTTAGCTGCCATGTGGGTGCTGGGATTTGAACCAAGGTCCTTTGGAAGAGCAGTGAGTACCCTTAACTGATGAGCCATCTCTCCAGCCCTATATTTAGTTATTTTTAAGACAGGGTTTCTCTAGTATGTAGCTCTGGAACTCACTGTGTAGACCAGGTTGGCTCTCTGGGATTAAAACTATATACCACCCCCTAGCTGACTGTGGTGGCATGTTTTTAATCTCAACACTTTAGAGGCAGAGGTGGGCAGATCTCTTTGAGTAGGAAACCAGCCTGGTCTACATAGTGAGTTCCAGAATAGTCAAAGAAATGTGGAGAGACCCTGTCTCAGAACAGACAGACAAAAACAAACAAACAAACAAAAGCAATTTACTGCAAAACTTTGCTAAGAGCACTGTTTCTTAATGTCAGTATCACTGACATTTTGGACTAGTTGTTTTTTGCTGTGTACGGTTCTGTATTGTAGAATATTTAGCAACATCCCTGGTTTATATCCTCTGTATGCTACTGATATCATCCAGTAGTGGCAGTCAAACATTTCTTCAGCATTGCTAAATGTCTTTGGTGGAAGAAAAATAGCAGTTGAATATAGTTATGAGAATAAGAGGATTCTTTTTCATTTTGTGTAAGCTTATTTGCTTTGTTTGTTTGTTTTGTGTTTAGAGACAGGGTTTCTCTGTACAACAGCCCTAGCTGTCCTGAGACTGTTCTGTAGACCAGGCTGGCTTCACAGAGATCTGCCTGCCTCTGCCTCCTGTGTGCTGGGATTAAAGGTGTGTGTCACCTCCGTGCTAAGCTCATAATAACTTATGTATGATTAGAAATGTATCGGCTGTCTAGAATTATATTAAGGGACAGAATGAGAACTTTTTTTTTTGAGACAGAGTCTCTGTATTAGTTACATTTCTATTGTGGTGATAAAAACACCATAACCAAGGCGACTTACAGATGGAAGGGTTCTGGGGGGCTTAAGGTTTCAGAGGGAATTAGGAGTCCATCACCATCAGGGTGATGATCTCGGCAGAAGGCAGGTGTGGTGACAGGAACAGCTGAGAGAACTCACATATCATGGAGAGAGTAAACTCAAAATGGCAAAGGTCTTCAAGCTTTCAAAACCCACTCCCAGTGACACACCTCTAGTAAGGCCACACCTCCTAAGCCTCCCCAAACAAGTCAACCAGTTCCAGGCATCCAAATGCCAGAGATTGGAATTTATTCAAACCACAGCTCTTACAGCCCAGGCCGGCCTTGAAGTTAGTGTAGCAGATGACAGCCTTGAACATGTGATCCTTCTGCCTCTACTTCCAAGTGCTGGATTATGCAATAAGGTTTATGAGGTACTAGGGATTGAACCTTAGGTCTCATGTATGCTGGGCAAGCATTCAACTGAGCCCCATTCCCAGCCCCATGAAAAACCACATTTGAAGTAATTTATGGAAATGTATCTGTGTTCTAGTGTTCCAATAACCAATCACCACAGATTTTGTGGCTGCAACAATGTTGAGTTATTTGTGCCCTGATTTCAGTTCTGTAGGTCACATGTCTGGGCACGGTGTGACTCATTTGGCTCTCTGTTCCAGGTTTCACAAGGATGAAGTCAAGGTCTCTGGGCCTATTTCCAGAGTTCTAAGAATAAATTGGTTTTCAGACTCCTTTAGCATGTTATCAAAACTTATTTCCATGTGGTTGTGGAACTTAGGCCCCCCAGTTCTCCCTGGTGGCTGCTGGGTGGTTGTTCTTGACCTCTGCATTTATGATTCTCTCATCTTCGAACTCAGCAACAGTGGGCGGGACACACACACACACACAGACACAGACACACACACACAGACACACACAGACATACACACACACAGACATACACACACACACACAGACACACACACACACACACACACACACACACACACACACACACTTGACCTCTGCATTTATGATTCTCTCATCTTCGAACTCAGCAACAGTGGGCGGGACACACACACACACAGACACAGACACAGACACACACACACACACACACACACACACACACACACACACACACACACACACACACACATTTGACCTCTGCATTTATGATTCTCTCATCTTCGAACTCAGCAACAGTGGGCGGGACACACACAGACACAGACACAGACACACACACACACAGACACAGACACACACAGACACACACACACACACACACACACACACACACACACACACAAGTCAAGTGTCTTCAGCTTCCCTTTCTTCCTCATCGTTTCTTCTCCCTTTTCACCTCACTAACTCTTCTGCCATGCCCCTCTGCTCCCAAGGCTTGTATAATTAATTACATTGAGTCCACCAGAAAAACTTCTTTCAAAGTCTTCCGATTAGCAACTGCGTCCATCTGTAGAGTCCCTTCCACAACAGTGCCTAGATTAGTGTTTGATTGAGTAACCAAGGAGTAGGAGCCCTGAAGGCCATTTTTGGAATTCTTTCT